>NC_073263.2:80805407-81116073 GCF_029289425.2 Pan paniscus | reverse complement strand
TGGCAGCTGGCAGAGGTTGGTTTATAAGGCTAAATCAAAGAAGCCATCTTCATAAAAGTGCAACATGAAGCAGCAAGTGCTGACGTAGAAGCCGCAGCAAATTATGCAGAAGATCTAGCTAAGATCATTGATGACGGTGGCTATGCTAAACAACAGATTTTCAATGTAGATGACACAGCTTTCTACTGGAAGATGCCTTCTAGGACTTGCATAGCTAGAGAGGAGTCAATTCCTGGTTTCAAAGCTTCAAAGGACAGGCTGACTCTCTTGTAAGGATTTAATTCAGCTGGGAACTTTAAGTTGAAGCCAATGCTCATTTACCATTCTGAAGATCATAGAGCCCTTAAGAATTATGCTCAGTCTACTCTGTGCTCCATAAATGGAACAACAAAGCCTGATGACAGCACACCTGTTTATAGCATGGTTTACTGAATGTTTTAAGTCCACTGTTGAAAGCTCAGGAGAAAAAGATCTTCCAAAATATTACTGCTCACTGACAATGCACCTGGTCACTCAAGACCTCTGAAGGAGATGTACAAGAAGATTAATGTTGTTTTCATGCCTACTAAGACAACATCCATTTTGCAGCCCATGGATCAAGGGGTCATTCTGACTTTCAAGTCTTATGATTTTAGAGCTATATTTCATAAGACGATTGCTGCCACAGATAGTGATTTCTCTGATGGATCTGGACAAAGTAAACTGAAAAGCTTCTGGAAAGGATTCACTATTCTAGATGCCATTAAAAACATTCAGGATCATGGGAGAAGGTCAAAATATGAACATTAACAGGAGTTGGAAGTTGATTCCAACCCTCATAGATGACTGAGGGGTTTAAGACTTCAGTGGAGAAAGTAATTGCAGACTTGGGAGAAACAGCAAGAGAAGTAGAATCAGAAGTGAGGCCTGAAAATGTGACTGAATTGCTGCAATCTCATGATAAAACTTAAATGAATGAACAGTTGCTTCTTATGGATGAGCAAAGAAAGTGATTTCTTGAGATGGGAGATACTCTTGGTGAAGATGCTGTGAACATCGTTGAAATGACAAAAAAGGACTTAGATTACATAAGTTTAACTGACAAAGCAGTGGCAGGGATTGAGAGAATTGACTCCAGTTTTGGAAGAAGTCCTAGTGTGGGTAAAATGCCATAAACAGCACTGCATGCTACAGACAACTCTTTTGTAAAACAAAGAGTCAATTGGTGTAGCAAACTTCATTGCTGTCTTATTTTAACAAATTGCCACAGCTGGAGCTGGGCACAGCAGCTGGCACCTGTAATCCCAGCTACTCGGGAAGCTGAGGCTAAAGGATCACTTGAGGCCAGGAGTTTGAGACCTGCCTGGGCAACATGGGGAGACCCCACCTTTAAAAATATTAATTTTTTTTTTAAATAGCTGTCCCTGTAGTACCAGCTACTCAGGAGGCTGAGGCAGGAGCACTGCTTGAGCCCAGGGATCTAAGACTACAGTGAGCTATGAAAGCGCCACTGAATCCTGTCTCTAAAAAAAAGAAAAGAAATTGCCATAGCCACCCCAATATTCAGCAACCACCACCCTGATCAGTCAGTAGCCATCAACACTGAGGCAAGATCTTCCACCAGGAAAAAGATTATGACTCACTGAAGCTCTGATCATCATTAGTATCTTTTAGCAGTAAAGTTTTAAATTAAGATATGTACATTTTTTAAACATAATGCTACTGCACCCTTAAGAGTATAGTGTAAACATAACTTTTGTATGCACTGGGAAACCAAAAAATTCATATGACTCTCTTCACTGAGATATTCGCTTTACTTCAGTAGTCTGAAAATGAACCAGCAATATTTCTGAAGTATGCTTTTATTTTTTTACATTTGTTTACAATTTTGTCTAACAGAATTTCTTGCATTTTCAACCTAAAAATACATTTTACTCTAGCAATACTTCTACTGTATTTTCATGCATATAGGTCTTAAAACAATTTTTAGTGCTATCAATAAGAGCTAAGGACCTGAAGTTAAGTCATTTTTAATCTAATCACATGGAATTGGTACTAGCAGTATAATACTGAATGTTACCAAACACAAGAGACAAGAGTCAAATTCTTAGAAAAGATTTATTATCAGGATGTAAAAACGTAAGTGGTCAAGTAAACAGATTTCTTTAGTTCTGAAAGAGTAGAAGCAAAATCTAAGTAAAAACAATGTTTACAAATTTTAAGGCAGTAACATTAAAACTGTAAATTTTAAAAACTGGAACAATGGCACACATTATCCAAGGAGATGTGATTTTTTATAATAACAAGAATGTAAATTTCTGAAAGGTTTTAATACTCAAGATAGAAAAAAAAAATCCCTACCACTAATAGATGAAAGTTGGGTAAGAAAACTCAATTGCTACAGCTTTAATTTTCACTTTTAAATTTTACTTATTTTTATCTACCCTTTTAAAAGAGTGGTTCTCAACCAGAGGATTTAAAGTCTGGCAAGCTCCAGCTCCAAATCCTCCTCTTAGAAGTTGTGTGACCTCAAGCTAATCACTTAAGCACTATGAAGCTCCACTTGCTCATCCATAAAACTGACACAGCAGGGCTATTACTTGCTATTATGGGATAAAATAGAAGAGTATTCAAGAGGACTCTGTAAACTGTGAAGCATTACACAAATGTCACGTATTATTATTTATGTTACTCAGATCTATAAAAACTAGCCAAAAAGTGACCTAATGGAGAATATAATCTCTGCAAAATCTAGCAGAGCTCATGTTTAAAATACAGTCATGCATTACTTACTAACACAGATATGTTCTGAGACATGTGTTAAGCAATTTAGTTTTTGTGGAACATCATAGAGTGTACTTATATAAACCTAGAGTGTAGAGCCTACTACATAACTAGGCTATATGGTATATAGCCTATTGCTCACCGACTACAAACCTGTACAGCATATTACTGTACTGAATACTCTAGGCAACTGCAACACAATGTTAAGTATCTGTGTTATATAAATACATCTAAACATAGAAAAAGTACAGTAAAAATATGTTCTAAAATATTATAAAGTGGCCGACCTGGATAGGGCACCTACAATGAACAGAGCTTAGAAGACGGGAAGTTGCTCTGGGTGAGTCAGTGAGTGAGTGACGAGTGAACGTGAAGGCCTAGGACATTACTGTACACTACCGTAGACTTTATAAACACTGTACACCTAGGCTACCCTAGATTTATTTTAAAATATTTTTCTTCCTTCAATAATAAATCTCAGCTTTCTGTATTTTTACTTTATATACTTTTAAATTTAACTTTGTGACTCTTTTATAAGAACACAGCTTAAAACACAAACACATTGTACAGTGTACAAAAATATTTCCTTTTTTATATCCTTATTCCACAATCTTTTTTCTATTTTTTAAATTTTTTAAACTTTTTTTTGTGTGACAAGGTCTCATTCAGTCACCCAGGCTGGAGTGCAGTGGCACATGGCTCACTTCAGCCTCAACTTCCCAGTCTCAATCAATTGTCTCACCTCAGATTCCCAAGCAGCTGGGACTACGGGTGTGCATTGCCACACCCAGCTAATTTTTGTATTTTTTGTTGATGGGGGTTTCGCCAAGTTGCCCAGGCTGGTCTCAAACTCCTAGGCTGTGATCCTCCCACCTCAGCCACCCAAAGTACTGGGATTATAGGCATGTGCCACCGTGCATGGCTAGCTTTTTTATTAAAAACTGCAACACAAACACGCACACTAGCTTAGGCCTACAAAGGGTCAGGATTGTCAATATCATTGTCTTCCACCTCCACATTTGTCCCACTGGAAGGTCGTCAAGGGCAATAACACACATGGAGCTGTCATCTCCTATGATAACAAACGCCTTCTGGAATACCTCCTGAAAAGATCTGCCTGAGGCTGTTTTACAGTTAATTTGTTTTTTATAAGTAGAAGGAATACACTCTAAAATAATAATTAAGATTAATAAATATACAAATCAGTAATATAGTCATTACCATTATCAAGTATTATATACTGTACATAATTGTATGTGTTAGACTTGTACACAACTGACAGAGTATTGGATATGTTTACACCAACACTGGCACAAACACTGAGTAGTGCAACCTTACGACAGCTACCATGTCACTAGGTGACAGAAATTTTTCAGCACCATTGTATACACATGCAGTCTGTTGCTGGCCAAAATGTTGTTATGCAGCATATGACCATCTTTAAAGAAAGTGAAAACAACCCAATTACTATACCATCCAGACTAAGTGATTATTTTTAACATATTTTGGAATTTCCTTTACGTGGAAATGTTCATCTATTTCTTAAATAATGGGGATCACATCATATATGTCATTTTATATTCTACTTTTTAAATTTGCTATTTCAAAGTGTGTGATATCAGTAAACAGCCTTCAAAAAACCTAATTTTAATGTTTATGCAATAAACATACTATCATTTGAAAATGTATTTAATGATTCCCCTATTTTGAGCATGTGTGATGCTTCCATTTGTTAGTTATTAAAGTCACTTGCTGTCTTCGCTTCCTCTCTACCTGTGCTCTTTTTAACCCATTATATGCTAGGTTTATATTTGTAACACTCCAAAGAAACCATTATGGCAAAAGTCACCAGTGACCTTCAAATAGCCAAAATCATAGGACACCGCAATTATAAAACATGACTGTGGACTTTAGAATTAGATACATCTGAGTTCGAATTCTGTCTTTACCACTGAGAAGCTATGTGAACACAGGCAAGTTATTTAATTTTCCATGATTGTTTTCTCCTCTGTAAAATGAACCTCATTTTTACAGATGTGATTTACTCAGGATGGCTGGAAAATCAGATGAGCTATATACCTAAGAACTTGGGAGAAAGGGCAGGTATGCAGTAAGCACACAGTAAGTGCTAGGTATAATCTTTTTAAATTCTTGACCAGCCACGTCTTTTTAAAATTCTCTCCTCTCTTGGCTTCTAGAATATTCTTTTCAGAGTCCTCTCCTACCTGCCTAATAGTTCTTCTTTACCTGTGTTGCTAGTCTTCAAGGTTCTTGTGTTACCCTTTATCTAACTTCATTCTCTTGAAGGTCCTTGGATGACTCGATCCTAGTGTTTCTCATAACTCTCCAGCTTCTCTTTTGTTGACCTGCTAATATTCCCCTACTCACTGTTAAATGTTGTAGTTCCTCAGCATAGACAACTTCTTCCTCCTCTCTACTCTCTTCCTTGCTATTTCATTCATGGATGAAGAATTCAACTACCAACTATACACAGTTGATTTACAACATTTATTTCTAGCCCAAACCTCTCCTCTGAATTTCAGGCTTATTTGATGTGGGTCTATTTGTTATCACTTGACTGCCTATTTGATATATCCTCTTTAGTTCTCAAAGGCACCTAAAATTCAACATGGCCAAAAAATAACATTTTGATCTTCATTCCAAACCTGCTCCTTTTCAGTAATACTTGGGCATCATTCTTAACCCCTTCTCCCTCATCCTTATCCAATCTGTCACCAAGGCATTGATTTTTACTTCCCACATATTGCTTGAATCCGCATACTCTTCACCACCAGCACCCTAGTCATACTACCAGCATCTCCTGTCTGAAGTTTTAGCAGCTCCACCTCTTCTCTCCATCTGCTAAGAGCATAAGTTATAGATCTCACTAATATTGCTAAAACTTCAAAATATTCACAAATCTAAAACCAGAAGAGATTAGAACATGGCATGAAAACTGTGTATTTCAGAACATGGAGATGGCCTAGCTTAAAGACATATAATAACATATTTCGTTTCATCAAAAATTAAAAGAGAAAAACCATATACAATAGTTCTGCCTTATGCACGGTTTTGCTTTCCACAGTTTCAGTGACCCCAAGGTCAACTGCAAACCAGAAATATTCAATAGAAAACTGTAGAAATAAACAACTCATAAGTTTTAAATTGTGCATTGTTCTGAATATCATGATAAAATCTCACACCAACCCACTGTGTCCTGGCCAGGATGTGAATCATCCCTTTGTCCAGTGTATACACGCTGTCAACACTACCCACCCATCAGTCATTTAGCAACTCTAGGTTATCAAATCTACAACTGAAGTATTGCAGTATTTGTATTGAAGTAACTCTATTTTACTTAATAATGGCTCCAAAACACAAGAGTAGAGATGCTGGCAATTCAGATATGCCAAAGACAGCCATAAAGTGCTACCTGTAAGTGAAAAAGTGAAAGTTCTTGCCTTAATAAAGAAAAAAAAACGTAGGCTGAGGTTGCTAAGATCTACAGTAAAAACGAATCTTCTATCTGTGAAATTGTGAAGGAAAAAGAAATTTGTGCTAGTTTTGCTGTCACATCTCAAACTGCAAAAGTTTTGGCCACAGTGTGTGATAAGTGCTTAGTTAAGATGGAAGAGGAAGTAAATTTATAGGTGAAGGACAAAAGCAGAAACATGTTCCAACTGATGGCAATGTGTTGCACCAGAAGGCACTGAGCCTATACAAAGATTTCAGCAAGGAATCTCCTGAAACCAGACACTGAGCCATTTACTGCAAATAAAGAAAGGTCACACAGATTGAGGATTAGGTTTGGACTAAAAAATATAAAATTACTGGAGAGTCTGTGTCTGCTAATGAAGAAGCTGCTGTCACATGTCTGGCAGAGTTGAAGAAGCTGATTAAGGAGAAAGGATACCATCCAAACAAGCTTTCAATTGTGATGAAACTGGGCTCTTCTGGGAGAAGATGCCTGAAAGAACTGACATTTATCAAAGTACAAAGGAGCCATCAAGGCATAAAACATGGAAGGACAGATTAACTCAGGTACCGTGTGGAGACACTGCAGGGCATATGACAGAGCCAAGCATAGTGTACTAAGTGAAGAATCCATGTGCCCTCAAAGAAAAAATGAAAAATTATCTGCCCAAATTCTGGCAACATAATTAGAAAGTATGGGTGACAGCTATCTTGTTTATGGAATGTTTCCACCAATGCTTCATCCCCAAAGTGAAAAACTACTTGGAAGAAAACAAGTTGAAATTTAAAGTCCTATTAATAATAGACAATGCAGCTGACCATCCTGAATCTGTTTGCTATGAAAATGAAAATGTCAAGGTTTTACTTTGACCTGCAAATATAACCTCATTGCTTCAGTCCCTTGACCAGTGCATCATCTGGTCAGTCAAGGCTACATATACTTGCCTAGTATTTAATCACATTTGATCAGCAATCGATGCAGACCCTAACATGACATAATACAGTGCTGGAAATCACTATTGCTGATGCAGTAGCATTCATCAAAGCTGCAACTGATGAATTAAAACCAGAAACTGTAGATGTCTCCCTGAAGAATGTTTGGAGTAAAGTTATGAATGATTTTAAAGGCTTCTTGGGGATCAGCAGAGAAGCTAGGAAAATCACACAGCAAGACAAGTTGGTGGAGAAGGATTTGCCAATATGCTTGATGAAGAAGTAGAAGGGCATACTGATGGCCATCAAGAAGTGTTAATAATGAGGATATGGAAGAGTTAGAGTCAACTACAGAGGAAGAGGAAGATGAAGAAGAAAATGAAGCAGAATCAGTAACGTGGCCATTACCAAAATCTGCTGAAGTGTTTCAAATGGCACGGACATTAAATGTCAAAATTATAGAATATGATCCTTAATGGGGCACAGTATCAAAGTCACCCATATGATCACTGAAGCACTACAACCTCTGCAGCAATACTTCAATGAGTTAATAAAAAAGAGACAACAACTTCCAGTTACAATGTCCTTCCAAAAGGTTTCAGCAAAATAACCTCCAACTATAAAGGATCCATACTAATCGACATCGTGATGGTTTTGCAGTCCAGGATCACCTGAAGTAGACAATCCTCCTTCTGACATATCATCAGAAGATCAATAGTAGCCTTAACACTACATCACAATGCCTATGTCATTCACCTCACTTCATCTCATCATATAAGCATTTTATCATCTCATATCATCACATGAAGAGTGGGTATTCCAAGAGAAAGAGGGACTACATTCACATAACTTTTATTACAGTATTGCCATAACTGTTCTAGTTTATTATTAGTTGTTGTTAATCTCTTACTGTGCCTAATTTATACATTAAACTTTATCATAAGTATGTATATATTTAAAAAACACAGTATGGGCTGGGCGCAGTGGCTCATGCCTGTAATCCCAGCACTTTGGCAGGCCGAGGTGGGCAGATCACCCGAGGTCAGGAGTTCGAGACCAGCCTGACCAACATGGTGAAATGCTGTCTCTACTAAAAATACAAAATTAGCCAGGTGTGCTGGCACATGCCTGTAATCCCAGCTACTTGGGAGGCTGAGGCAGGAGAATCGCTTGAACCCAGGAGGTGAAGGTTGCAGTGAGCCAAGATCACGCCATTGCACTCCAGCCTGGGCAACAAGAATGAAACTCCATCTTAAAAAAACAAAAACAAAAACAAACAACCAACCAACAGTATGTATAGAAAAAACACAGTATTTATAGGGTTCAGTGCTAGCTGTAGTTCTAGGCATCCACTGGGGTTCTGAGAACACATCTCCCTTGGATAAGGGGGCTTGCTGTAATTTTAAAATCAGGTACCAAAAGAAGACTCCAAGGTTTCTGGCCTACTGAAGCCATTTATTGAAATGGGAGAGACTGTAGAAGGAGAAGGTTTGGTGCTACGGGGAAGGGTAAGTATGCAGTTGTGAGAGTTTTAAAAGTTAGTCTTCAAGTTCTTTAAAACTCCTCTCATCAAGAAGTAGAGATGAATTCCTCTCCTCTTGAATAAGGACTAAACTTAGTGACTCATTTCTAACAACAAAATATGGCATAAGGGATACCATGTGACATTTGAGACAGTATCATAACAGGTGATAGAGCTTCCATCTGACTTTCTCTCAGAATGCTTGTTCTTGGAACCCAGCCACCATCTACTGAGGAAGCGTAAGCCACAAGAAGAAGCCACATATAACTGTCTTGGCCAGTAGCCCCAGCTGTGGTCCTAGCTGAAGCCAGTATAAACCACCAAACTTGTGAAAAAAGAAGCTTTTGAGATAATTCCAACCCCAGCCACCATCAGACAACAGTCACATAAGACTCTAGGAGAGAAGAGCATAGTTCAGCCCAGTCCACTCCCAGAACAGTAAGAATTAACAGTAATAAATGATTGATATTTTACTCTATTACATTTTGGGTAGTTTGTTACACAGCAATAGCAATGGTAGTCACAACAAAGGGATCACAATTTCACTCTTAAAATTATTCATAGTATCTTTCATTACTCAGACAAACATCAGTAGGAAAACAACTCATTTTCTTTCTTCAAAATTACAATCAAATTAATTTTTTTAATCTAAGGTAGCAAAGTCTTATTATTATATTGTGAAAACTTGTAAAATATTGAAGAATTACTATTTAGCATATAATAAATTTTAACAGGCATCAAACCAGCTGTTAAATCTTATAGCTAAAGACAAAATTGTTATCAACATAAAAACTGTGCATAAAACTGGGCAATGAGCAAGCATAATCATCAAATAAACATTTTATACAAATAAAAGGAGTAGGCCAGGCACGGTGGCTCACGCCTGTAATCCCAGCACTTTGGGAGGCTGAGGCAGGTGGATCACGAGGTCAGGAGATCGAGACCATCCTGGCTAACATGGTGAAACCCCGTCCTACTAAGAATACAAAAACGAAATTAGCCAGGTGCGGTGGTGGGCGCCTGTAGTCCCAGCTACTCAGGAGGCTGAGGCAGGAGAATGGTGTGAACCTGGAAGGCAGAGCTTGCAGTGAGCCGAGATTGGGCCACTGCACACTCCAGCCTGGGCAACAGAGAAAGACTCCGTCTCAAAAAAAAAAGAAAAAAAAAAGCAAAACGAAAACCAAATAAAAGGAGTAAGCATGTATTAGCTTCATTAGTGAGGACACCATGAAAAAATGATTTTCAGTAACTACACAAAAAAAGTAAATGAATTTGGTAGAAGAAATATTGAGTTTACACATTCCAAATGCAAAAATGGTAACCAGAGAAAGCTGGCATTAATTTGAGAGCAGGAGATGATGTTAAATACAGAATAAGATGAAAAGTTCTAGTGAAAAATTTTCTCTGTTAAAATATTTTTCAGTAACTGATTTTTAAAATGAAAATGTTTCATAATGAGTATACAAAATATTTAGAGAAGTTATTTAGAATTTATTTAGAAATTAATAGACTAGAGAAGTTATAATCACATATAAAATTAAAGAATCATCAGATAGTATACTAAATCACACTGGTATACAAAAGTGATCAAACTGAATAATTAATCATTGCTTAGGAAATAAAAATTGTAGCCAGAAAAATAGATTAGTTCTTTAGAGTGACCTGAATAAGATGAACAGTAGCAAACAGGAATTATTGCCTTGTATTCAGTAATTATCATATGTATGGGATATCACTACGTACACCCTTCACCTACAGTCACATATACCACATTCTCATTCACACTCACCATCATCTTGTTTTATGGTTATATAAGTAGGTACACATACATACATACACACATATATATGTGTGTATACATTTGTATATTTATATGTGCACACGGTATGTATATACATATATAAATATCCATGTGTATATATGTTTATAAGCCCATTAACAGACTTGATAATTACACAAAACCAAAATGTAAAAAAAAAAAAGAACTAATAAAAACATTACTAGATGTTTCATACCTGAAGTTGTAGGTACTTCCACAGTAATACTACTATATGGTGGAGGGGAAGAGTCAGTTTCAAGTGCTGGTGCTGAAGACGCAGCCTGCACAATCTGCGGTGCTGGGTTTGAAGTAGATGGCTGCTCTATAGCCGATGATTCTGAGTTATCCTCTTCATTAAGAAGCTAAGAGAACAAAAGAAAAAGAAAACATTAATGTAATGCTATTATTTTTTAAATTTTAAGCTGATTTTATCATTTCAGACACATTATCGCTTTTTGGCCAAACACAAAGGAAATGGCATTTTTAGATAGTATACAAAATCACACTAGTATTTCAAAGTTTTTGAAAAACAATTTGTAAAGACTTAGTTATTAAGTTCAGAATTTTCAGTTTCTTTACAATAAAGAGGAAGGTCAAATTAAGAATTTATAAAGAAAATATCATGATTCAAAATAAATACAAATTCATATGATCCTAAAGTAGATATCAAAGGTCTACCACATCCCTTGGATAAGGGGGCCTACTGTAATTTTAAAATCAGGTATCAAAAGAAGACTCCAAGGTTTCTGGCCTATTGAAGCCATTTATTGAAATCAGAGAGACTGCAGAAGGAGAAGGTTTGGTGCTACGGGGAAGAGGAAGTATGCAATTGTAACAGTAGAGTTATTACATACTACAAAGAAAAGCAAAAATCCTAATAACATAGCCATGATACCATCTCTACTACCATCTCTTCATACTTATGAGCCTCCTGAAAAAATGTGTGAATCTAGAATAATCAGAAATGAAAGCTGAATTAATGAAATGGAATAAAACAGAAAAACATTCTAAAAATGTCGAGTACGCTAAGTAGGTTTTCCCAAGTACAAAAAAAATTACTAAAGCAAGGCTGGGCGCAGTGGCTCACACCTGTAATACCAGCACATTGGGAGGCCAAGGTGGGTGGATCACTTGAGGCCAGGAGTTTGAGACCAGCCTGGCCAACATGGTGAAGCCCTGTCTCTACTAAAAATACAAAAATTAGCTGAGTGTGGTGTCGCACACCTGTAATCCCAGCTACTCGGGTGGCTGAGGCAGGAGAATTGCTTGAACCCGGGAGGCAGAGGTTGCAATGAGCCAAAATTGTGCCAATGCACTCCAGCCTTAACATTGTCAAGGTGACAGAGCGAGACTCCGTCTCAAAAACAAACAAACCAACAAAAAAATTACTAAAGCAAAATAAGTTGATGTGTATATAAAATTCTAGCAAATGCTCTTCATCTCAACAAATTCCTTGAGAGTTAATAAATGCTAATAACATGTTGAGATCTTGAATTACTTAACTCAATCTCCACAACAACCTAGGAGATCCTAGGAGACAGAGACTGTTATTATCACCAATAAAAGAAAAACAACAAACAGGAAGTGCAGAAGCTAAAGTAACTTCCCATATGTCACAACAGTAAGAAAGGGTAGAGTAAGGAATTAAAGCCAAGCAGTGTGACTGAAGACGTTTTACTTCATTTATAGTAACCTTTGAAATGGCCATTCCTCACAAATTGGTAATAACTACATGCAGAAACTAAGATGAGTCAAAGGCATCAATACGATAAAAAGTGATTCATCAAGAAGTACTTTGATCCTTAAATATATTTGGCAAAAAGTCTTATTAAAAATTTTTAAGATACTTTTAAAACTGGAATCTCTATTTCAAAAGAAACTACTAGTTTTCCATATTATTTAATTTTCATATTTTAATTTATTCCTGTTACTCTAAGAAATTCAATGTTAAAAATAATCTCCCAAATAAATTTTGTCACAGAGCTAGTATACATACCAATTTGAATGTGATGTAGCAAAATGAACATGAATTTTGGAATTTAGAAAGAACAGCATGTTGGACTGGGCACAGTGGCTGGCACCTGTAATCCCAGCACTTTGGGAGGCTGAGGGAAGCGGACTGCTCGAGCTCAGGTGTTCAAGACCAGCCTGGGCAATATGGTGAAACCCAATCTCTACCAAAAAATACAAAAAATGGTCAAGTCTGGCATGTGACTGTAGTCCCAGTTACTAAGGAGGCTGAGGTGGGAGAATCACTTGAGCCTAGGAGGATGAGGCTGCAGTGAGCCGTGACCACGCTACTGCACTCCAGCCTGGATGACAGGGTAAGACACTGTCTTAAAAAGAAAAAAGAAAGAAAGAAAAAAGAAAGATCAGCATGTAAATTTTTGCTCTACCTTTTAGGACCTCTGATAAAATCTTCTCCATGTCTTAGTGTTCACCTATTAGCTCTGAATGCAGCCAAAATCCTCATAGGTTTGTAAAATAATATTTGGAAAGCATCTAATATAACAACCAACACACTGAAGGATTTAACAAATACTATCCTCCCACTTCTTCCCTTTTATTTAGTTTATTTCATCACCTTCAAGAGAAATTATGTGGTACTCTCTAACAATCCAATCAGTAGTCACTCATCTCTGAAATAAATAAGTAAATGCAAAGTAAAACAAGAGGTCAATTTACTACACATTGCTTTTTCCATGTCTTGATAAATGATCACACTAGCAAAACATTTTTGTGAGATAGTAAATGTATTATAACTTAACAAAACTGTCATAACCATGCCTAAAATCATTTATGAAGTTACTAAGACCACTCTTTCCACAAACATCATAACATTAAGATTTACATAATGAGATCAATTCACATAAAGCGAATTCAAAGACCAAATAATCATAAGTGAATTTTATGATTATGAGCCTTATGAAGTTTATATTTCTTGCAGCACTTTTCCAAGTAGGCACTAAATGACTACCCTCTTGACTAGTGACATGTTGCACCTGGTATTACAATCCATCTCCCATGTCTTCCTACTACATGGTACCCAGGAGAATTCCTCACTTAATTATCTTTAACTGATAATACTTTAAGACCAAAAATGTTAGATCAGCAAGGTAAGCCCAATAAAAGTGTAATACAGATGTCTACTTGTTAATATCACCTAAACAATTAATTGTGAAGGTGTCAAAAAGGGAAAACCACTTTTCCACATCTCTTATTAAAGCTGCAAATGCAGATACAGCAAGCTTTACAAACGAAAAATCTTATATGCAAAACGGCACTCTTCCAGTTTCTCAAAAAAAACACTCTTTACTACATTGAATACATAAATGTGCTCCCCAGAATGACCAACTTACTTTCAAAAACTGTCAAAATTTACTCAAATAACTAAAATGAAAGGAATAACTACAAACACTTTTATATATAAGTTCCAAAATAAAGCTTTGGAGCCTATAAAACATGCCCTAATTTATTTCAACTGCCCTAGCTAACACCTACGGTTTTGACAAAATTATAATATGTGAATATTACCATGCATCAACAGTAAAACCCACTAACTCAGTCAACAACCTCTGCCTACTGTAGCATGTATAACTTTCAATTTACTTTAAATAAAATTCTGTAATTTTGATATCTTTGCCGGCAATAAAATTGCCTCTGTGAATTAACCAACTTTGACTGCCTTTTAAACAAATCCATCACGAAGGTTAAAATAAAATCATATTTATCAAATTAGACAATTCCACTTGAGAATAATTTCTCTTAATCATGTTCTCCAATGGTTCTATTTGACATTCATTAACAATTATCTAAACAGCAAAAAAGGGAGGAGAGGGGAGACAGGAGAGGAGGGGACCTACTTGTATACAGTGATGCCTAAGCTCTGTGCCCTATTTATACATCACCTCAAAAGCCATCATTCCTGCTCTTCCTACTTATGAGCCTCCTGAAAAATTGTGGGCAATATAGCACATGAAAACTAAACTGCCTTTAATATATCAACCAGGGTGGTGAAAAGTTGTATAGTGAATGAACCGAAATTGTTTTTTGTCTAAAGAAAAAAATGACAACAGAGCTCTCTTAAAAGCATTTGTAGCTAGTCTTTATAGATATATACTGAGCATTTTTAATAACAAGAAAACTGTAAGCATTATGATTAACTCTAGCTGGAAGTACAGCCTTCCAGTGCATAAAGATTGTTTCTTTTACTTTTATTGGCATGTATCCTATATAATAACCTTTCATTCTATCTTAAGGTGATAAAACATTAATGTAATAACTGGATGCTTTCCTTTTGAGAAGCTAGAGACCTCATTGAATGTTCTCTAAAAGAACCCCAAGATAAGAATGTGTAGATGTGCTATCAAGTGTTGCTTGGCAAGCAGTGCACTACATTAGAGTCTGGTGGGTCAGCCAGCAATGTGACCTCTTCTCATTTCTTTTCTGTTTTAATTTGGATGTAGGTTAGACCTACAGGAAGAGAAGTGTAATTTTTAAAAAATCATTCTTTAAGTAGTAAAAAAAAGTGTTCTAAAAAACCAATGAATATGTATACTATCATATTATTACTATATTTAGCATCAGAGGGCAGATCCAGGAATAAGAGTCATTGCAATGAGATAAATTTTAGCTCAATAAAAAACTTGGCTCAGTGTAGTGGCTCACACCTTGTAATCCCTTTGGGAGGCCAAGATGGGAGGATCACTGGAGCCCAGGAATTCAAGACCAGCCTGGGCAACACAAGGAGACCCTGTCTCTACAAATAATAAGTAGACCTAGCTACTTGGGAGGCTGAGGCAGGAGGATAACCTGAGCCCGGAAGGTGGAGGCTGCAGTGAGCAGTGATCTCACCACTGCACCCCAGCCTGGGTGACAAAGTGAGACTCTGTCTCCAAAAAACAAAACAAAACAAAACAAAAACTTTTTTACTATTGGAGCTACCCATGGCACTAGATTTTTAGTGAGGCAACAAATACTTTCATGCAGAGTTTGGATGATGATCTGGCAAGGCTGTGGTATAACTAGAGTGAGCATACACCTGTTTTTCCCAAGATACTTCCACTTTATACTTGTTGTTCCAGGGTCCCACCCAATTCATCATGTTCCAATTTTGTAAAATTAAATAGTCAATCTATATATCATGAACCTCTTGTCCTCAGTGGAATATTAGAGCAGATGACAAAGGCTCCTTCTAACTCTAAGATACTATGACCCCTGCCCCCCACCCAAAAAAAAAAAAAAAAAAACCTTAGAGTATATCATTCTGTGTCACCTTTTTAACACCTGATTTAGGGGGGAAAAAAAACAGATTAGAATTACAATAAAATCAAATAGCAGAGTCAAGCTACTCATTGAAGTTACCCAAGAAGAAGGTGAGCTACCTCATCTGTGCTCCTAGGAATTAATAGCAGGTGATAAGAGATCTCTGCAGACAGCCTAAGTGTTCTAAACCTACAGCTCAGAAGAAATGTACCCATTAAATAGTGCTGCTCAGCATACTGAGCTAGATTTTCTACCAATAAAACTGACTTATGGCAGTCGTTCTCATATAAACACTCAATTTGGCAAATTAGAATTTTCTTAAATTTAGGGTTATTTTCCAAATGTCTTTTCCACTAAACCTCTGCTGTCTCTAGACACTTTCCTGCTAGTGGGAGCTAGCATATGACAAAGCAAAAATATGAACCATTAGGAAACAAATCTATAAGCTGAAAATAAATATTAATGTAAAAACTGCAAGTTAGCAAATCATGCCTAATTTTCAGCTTCTTGTTTTGAAAACAAAGTGATGTAGTTTTAAATTTTATAATATAACACAGGTATATCTTCTGCTAGTAAAAACATTTCTTGTTAGTATGACAGAACATGTCTGTACAGTTGTATGCCACATAATGACGTTTAGTTCAACAATGGGACACATATAAGATAGTGGTCTCATAAGATTATATCATACTTTTACTGTACTTGTTCTATGTTTATATATACAAATACCATTGTGTTACAACAGTATTCAGTACAGTAACATGCTGTACAAGTTTATAGCCTAGGAGCAGTAGGCTATACCATACAGCCACGGTATGTAGTAGGCTATACCATCTAGGTTTGTGAAATTAGTCTATGATGTTCACCCAATGACGAAATCACCTATTGCATTCTCAGAGCATATCCCCATTGTTCAGCCACACATGACTGTATTTTACGGTCTACACAAAGAGCACCATGAGCTCCAATCCAGATGCTCAACTGCTATTGAAAATGATATAATCTGGAATTGTAACCAAACAACTTTGAAGAATGCAAATCAGAAAGAGTTTCTTTTTAAAAAAATGTAAGGGGGGGATAATTAAGCAGGCAAGAAGTGATGAAAGAATAGAAAACAAAACTTATATTGTCAGACTAGACTGCTTTTCTGAGCTCCAGGACTGTATAACCACTCATTAATCCTTTGCTTTAAATAACACTAAGCACAATCACATACAAAAAAGGAATCTGTATTTATATATGTTCAACTATTTTCCTCCTAACCCTCACTGCTTAGCTAACTCTACATATTGTTCAGATTTCAGTTTAAAATCAAGTTCTGAGGAAAGCCTTTCTTGTCTCCCAAATGTAGATTAGAACTCTTTGATATAATCTTAACTTTAACCCTGTTCTTCAGAGTACTTATCACAATAGCAATTTTATTTATGTAATCACTCATTTACAACCTTTTTCCCAGCTAAAGTAACAGCTCTCCAAAAGTGGAGGCTATGTCTGTCTTGTTGAACACTGTGAAAATATTAAATAAAAGTAAGTCCCTCAAAGTACTCTGCTTCAGCTTCTGTTAAAATTTAAAGAAAATATAATATAGGTCACCAGTCATAATGACATAAGATGGAAAGCCCTGAGAAGAACCTTGCTAACACAAGTATTCTGCCATCTCTAACAGCTAGTACTACTTTTCTTAATATGTTGCCATTACTTTTAATGGCAAAACCACAATTACTTTTGCACCAACCTAATACATTAAAGGAGAGAGGGCTGGAGAACATTAACTTCTCAAAACAAAGAAGCCAAATGGGTGGGATAAAGATCTTATATAAATTTCTATTTAAAAAAGAATCACAACTCTGGTCAAATTCCTTTTCATGTGTTAAAACTGCAACATAAATATACTAAATACCAAGATTCCCTCATGGAATACAACATGCTCTATATGGCACATTCATTAGTTGTGTTTACACTCCTTTAATTAAAAGAGATATGCTTCTTGAAATCTTACAAAATATCAACAAAAACATACTCTCTTCAAAATTCTATTTACCTTACTCAGATCTTAGCCAAGAAAAAAAGTATTTACAAATCTGTCCTACAATTATGACTTTTTATCAATAGGTCAATGTGATCTGAACATATTAATAGCTTGCTGATCTCCTAATCCTTAATGGAAAAAAAAAAAAAAAAGAAGAGAAAAAAACCAACATAAAGGAGAGGAAAACATGAGTGTGCTGGGTTGACACCTTCTCACACTTTCTTTCCTCAAAGGTTGTCTATCTTCCAGGACGCTGCTCCCTGCTGGGCTCCACTCACCCTCTCAAAGTCTTCTGAAAATCCAACAATCTAGCTCCCATCAATTTATCATGAAAAGCCCACAATGTATGTCATTAATATCTATATGTTTCATCATGGGATGATGTTCAGCTCACTTTTTGTAGTTTTATATCACAATATGTGTTAGATATATTTTAAGTTTACTTTTAAAAGATGACATTTTTTGAAGTCTGGCTACTAACTTGAGTTTGTGTCTCTCCATAGTATAATATCTTGATTTCATTAAGGCATGGAACTTTTTGAATATTTGCTGGTGGCTATGCTGTGTGTTAAACAAAGCAGACATGTGACTGTCTCCCTAAAATCCTTTCCATAACTCTTTCATTGTAAGTCCACAGTAATTTCTGTGGGAATTAGCCCACCCGACTCCAAGGCTAACCCCAACTACATTAATCAGGATACTCCTTTGGCATGGCAACTGGTTCCCAGCCAGCATGGGCAGGATACCTGGGTCAAAGGTAGGTGATAAGGTAACCTAAAATGATCCAATTATAGTAAAGACCATGGCACATTTTAATATTCATGTAAATTAACCAACCTGACTAATTTCCAAGACAAATATGGCTTCCATCAAATTATGTTTTAATAAAATGACAACACAGAGTGATCCTAGTTTTTAAGATTTTCCTAGATGCGCTCTCCCTCTCCCTCTCCCCACGGTCTCCCTCTCCCTCTCTTTCCACGGTCTCCCTCTCCCTCTCTTTCCACGGTCTCCCTCTCCCTCTCTTTCCACGGTCTCCCTCTCCCTCTCTTTCCACGGTCTCCCTCTGATGCCGAGCGGAAGCTGGACTGTACTGCTGCCATCTCGGCTCACTGCAACCTCCCTGCCTGATTCTCCTGCCTCAGCCTGCCGAGTGCCTGCGATTGCAGGCGCGCGCCGCCACACCTGACTGGTTTTCGTATTTTTTTGGTGGAGACGGGGTTTCGCTGTGTTGGCCAGGCTGGTCTCCAGCTCCTAACCGCGAGTGATCCGCCAGCCTCGGCCTCCGGAGGTGCCGGGATTGCAGACAGTGTCTGGTTCACTCAGTGCTCAATGGTGCCCAGGCTGGAGTGCAGTGGCGTGATCTCGGCTCGCTACAACCTCCACCTCCCAGCCGCCTGCCTTGGCCTCCCAAAGTGCCCAGAGTGCAGCCTCTGCCCGGCCGCCACCCCGTCTAGGAAGTGAGGAGCGTCTCTGCCTGGCCGCCCATCATCTGGGATGTGAGGAGCCCCTCTGCCTGGCTGCCCAGTCTGGAAAGTGAGGAGCGTCTCTGCCCGGCCGCCATCCCATCTAGGAAGTGAGGAGCACCTCTTCCCAGCCGCCATTCCATCTAGGAAGTGAGGAGCGTCTCTGCCCTGCCGCCCATCGTCTGAGATGTGGGGAGCGCCTTTGCCCCGCCGCCCCATCTGGGATGTGAGGAGCGCCTCTGCCCGGCCGCGACCCCGTCTGGGAGATGAGGAGCGTCTCTGCCCAGCTGCCCTGTCTGAGAAGGGAGGAGACCCTCTGCCTGGCAACCGCCCCATCTGAGAAGTGAGGAGCCCCTCCGCCCGGCAGCCGCCCCGTCTGAGAAGTGAGGAGCCCCTCCGCCTGGCAGCCACCTCACCTGGGAAGTGAGGAGTGTCTCCGCCCGGCAGCCGCCCTGTCCGGGAGGGAGGTGGGGGTCAGCCCCCGCCAGGCCAGCCGCCCCGTCCGGGAGGGAGGTGGGGGGGGTCAGCCCCCCGCCCGGCCAGCCGCCCCGTCCGGGAGGGAGGTGGGGGGGTCAGCCCCCCGCCCGGCCAGCCGTCTCGTCCGGGAGGTGAGGGGTGCCTCTGCCCGGCCGCCCCTACTGGGAAGTGAGGAGCCCCTCTGCCCGGCCAGCCGCCCCATCTGGGAGGGAGGTGGGGGGTCAGCCCCCCACCTGGCCAGCCGCCTCGTCTGGGAGGTGAGGGGCGCCTCTGCCCGGCCGCCCCTACTGGGAAGTGAGGAGCCCCTCTGCCCAGCCAGCTGCCCCGTCCGGGAGGGAGGTGGGGGGGTCAGCCCCCCGCCCGGCCAGCCGCCCCGTCCGGGAGGTGAAGGGCGCCTCTGCCCGGCCGCCCCTACTGGGAAGTGAGGAGCCCCTCTGCCCGGCCAGCCATCCCGTCCGGGAGGGAGGTGGGGGGGTCAGCCCCCCGCCCGGCCAGCCGCCCCGTCCAGGAGGGAGGTGGGGGGGGGTCAGCCCCCCACCCGGCCAGCCGCCCCGTCCGGGAGGTGAGGGGCGCCTCTGCCCGGCCGCCCCTACTGGGAAGTGAGGAGCCCCTCTGCCCGGCCACCACCCCGTCTGGGAGGTGTGCCCAACAGCTCATTGAGAACCGGCCATGATGACAGTGGTGGTTTTGTGGAATAGAAAGCGGGGAAAGGTGGGGAAAAGATTGAGAAATCGGATGGTTGCCGTGTCTGTGTGGAAAGGAGTAGACATGGGAGACTTTTCATTTTGTTCTGTACTAAGAAAAATTCTTCTGCCTTGGGATCCTGTTGATCTGTGACCTTACCCCCCAACCCTGTGCTCTCTGAAACACGTGCTGTGTCCACTCAGGGTTAAATGGATTAAGGGCAGTGCAAGATGTGCTTTGTTAAACAGATGCTTGAAGGCAGCATGCTTGTTAAGAGTCATCACCACTCCCTAATCTCAAGTACCCAGGGACACAAACACTGCGGAAGGCCTCAGGGTCCTCTGCCTAGGAAAACCAGAGACCTTTGTTCACTTGTTTATCTGCTGACCTTCCCTCCACTATTGTCCTATGACCCTGCCAAATCCCCTTCTGTGAGAAACACCCAAGAATGATCAATTAAAAAAAAAAAAAAAAAGATTTTCCTCCTTAAGTGGCTTGGAGACCATAATTTAGAAACCCAAATAGAGAAGCTACAACCACAGGACCAGCCCAAACTGGGCCTACTCTGTCAATAACAAAATGTCAAGTACCTTTTAGGTGTAACAGATTCAGGGACTGCAAGACATGTAGCCTGGTCATGTGCAATAGAAAAAGCTTGATTTCTAACAATCCCCACAACCAAAGAATCCTCCCCTCAGAACCAAGAAGACTGGGATGTGACCAAAAAAAGGGGTTCATTGGCCCAGAAGATCTGAGGCTACAATCCGCATCAATATACCTTTCCACAAATGGTCAAATGTGCAGCTCTCCAATCAGACCCTGCCAAGCCAACATTCCTAAATCCTTTTCCTGGCCCTCTGATCCCTTAAGAGTTGCCTTAGAACCTAAACTGGGGAGACAGATTTGAATCTGTTCCTATTTTCTACTTACCAGTTTTGCAATAAAGCCTTTTTTTTTTTCTCAAAAGCCAGTGCCACATACTATTGGTCTCTGTGCATCCATAGGTAGCAATGGCAAGCCCATGTGCTTGATAACAAAGCTGCTTCGATGCATTTTTTAAAAGCAGAAGACATTTTAAATGATGGTGTTTGAATTTATAAAACTATTTAAATTTTTAAGTCTTCAAAATATTCCAATGCTTTGGTTTTCACAAGCTAATGTAGTACTATTCTATCCAACAAAGGCATTGACAATATAATGATAATGGTAACTGGTAATCAAAGGTTTTGTTTCCTTAATCAAATTAAGTAAGGACATTTTGACAGATTCTCCAGAAAGTTTCTGATTTGCATGTAACAAAAATTAGTCAAAAATGGGGTGGCTGGTAAAGTTTTAAAAGTAAAATTGTGCAAAGAATATATGCATAATACTAAAAGACTGAAGTCTCACACATTAAAGCATAGAAAAATATCAAAATATTCAGCAATCAGAATCTGAACATTAAGAGGTTTTAAAAGCAAAACTATTTAGGGAGAACAGAAAACAAGAACTAGTAAATTCTAACTGCAACCATTTCCTTCCAGGAAACATTCACTTGCAAGTCTGTGCTGCTTTCTGAGCCCCTGGGGTCTTAGGGACACCTGGCAATCTCTAATTAGATTTGGGAATACGTCTGCCTTCCCAATCAGATCATAAGCTTTTGATATTTAGGAAATATGCTTTGTTCATCTTGGTATCTCCTAAATCAGCTAGCAGAGTTTAGGGCATAGAATTGGCCTCATATTAAATATACTGTCCTCTAGGCCTCCTAGAGTTTTTCCCTCATGGAAATGGGAGCTTGTCAAATAATGGATGCAATATGCACTGAACACCTCAAGATTCAGTATCACACACCTCACAGATTTCTATGATTCCCACAGTGCTTTACATATATAAACCTGAAATATTTCATCATTCAACTGTTACGAGGCAGTCACCATAATTTAGTAAGTAAATATCTGACCCTAAAAGTTTACTAAATTAAACAATGGTTTCTGAAAACTACAGGTCACTGAATATATATCCCAAAGAAGAATGTAAATTCCCAACCCCACAACACCCAAGTCTTTATAATAACTACTACTTTCGTGATGGCCATGCTTACCATAGCTAGACGAGAAAGCTATGGAAATCAAAATATTGTACCCCAAATTATACGTCTTTGACATAATTTGAGATTGCTATTCAGAGGGCCTGCAAACAGAAGTAGCCCTGAAAAGCTATCTTTTGTGGGAGATTTCCATTTATAGAGAAAATCTACATTGATGCAGCCAGGCTTTCTCTGAGGGCCTTCCGTTGTCCAATCCAGGAAAGTTTAACTGAGAGTCTGACACCTTTAAAGTCTAAAACAAACATTCACCATCTGTTGTCTGAGGGCTGCAACCCATGAGGTTTCATCTATATAACAAGGCCACCTTTTTTTTTTTTTTTTTTTTTTTTTTTTGAGACAGAGTCTCGCTCTGTCACCCAGGCTTGAGTGAAGTGGCAAGATCTCAGCTCACTGCAACCTCTGCCTCCCAGGTTAAAGCTATTATCCTGCCTCAGCCTCCCAAGTAGCTGAGATTACAGGTGTGTGCCACCAGACCTGGGTAATTTTTGTATTTTTAGTAGAGACAGGGTTTCACTATGTTGGCCAGGCTGGTCTCGAACTCCTGACTTCAGGTGATCCGCCTGCCTCAGACTCCGAAAGTGCTGGGATTGCAAGCTTACAAGCATGAGCCACCGCACCCGGCCAATAAGACCATCTTTGATAGCCAAGTCCTCCTCTTCTCTCTATCCCATTACCTGTTTTGCCACTATAACCTATTTTGCCACAATCCAAGACCCATTCTTTCTATAACCTCAAGATGGTATATAAGCTTCTGAATCCATTGTGGGGTTGGCAGTAATCACTCTGTGGTTCTCCCCTGTGTGCCTCTTCATAAATTTTTACTCCATTTTTCCTATTAAGCTACCTTTAGTCAGCTGATTTTTCAGAGAACTTTCGGAAGGCAATGGGGAAGTAGTTTTCCCTTGGCTCCTACACAGCCAATAGTAAAAAGGGTCAAAAAAAAAAAAAAACCCAAAAAAAATCTCCATGGGCTCACCTTCTCCCATCACAGAATCAAAGAGTAGGCTACGGTCAGTGGATTAGGGATTAACTGCCTAATACTTTTAATACACTGATGGAAAAGGCATCAGTGACTTACAACACAGCAATAATAGCAAATGTTCATATACAGGACTTCTGCCTGTCAAAAAAAAAGTACACTCTTAAAAAACATACAAAAAAGAATAAAAATAGGTCACAAAAGGGACAACTTTTTATGCAGGTTAGTATAAACCAAAAATAAAATTCTAAGCCCCCCAACCATCTGAATGGACTCCTGTGATAGTTAATACTGAGTGTCAACTTGGTTGAAGGATGCAAAGTATTGATTCTGGGTGTGATGGTGTTGCCAAAGGAGATTAACATTTGAGTCAGTGGGCTGGGAGAGGCAGACGCACCCTTAATCTGAGTGGGCACCATCTAATCCACTGCCAGCGCAGCTAGAATATAAAGCAGGCAGAAAAATGTGAAAAGATGAGACTGGCCTAGCCGCCCTGCTTACAACTTTTTCCTGTGCTGGATGCTTCCTACCCTCAAACATCAGACTCCAACTTCTTCAGTTTTGGGACTCAGAACAGCTCTCCTTGCTACGCAGCTTGCAGATGCAAGGCCTACTGTGGGACCTTGTGATCGTGTGAGTTAATAAACTTCTCTCTCTCTCTCTCTATATATATATATATCGATAATATACATCCTATTAGTTCTGTTCCTCTAGAGAACGCCAATACAACTCCTCCCCTTGGCCAAGGGCCTTCCAAAGTTAACCTGTAAAACTAATTCAGGCCATGATGAGAAGAGGGAGCGGACATGCCTCTTTACCATTAAAATCAAAACAGACCTTAAGGCTGACAGAACAGACTCCGTAGGTCTGATAAGAAGCATTTATAATCTATTCTCTCTGAAGCCTGTTACTTGGTGGCTTCATCTGAATGATCAAACCTTGGTCTCCACAACCTCTTATCATAACTTCTTTCTACTGATTCCAAGTCTTTAGATAATAACTCAACCAATTGCCAATCAGAAAATCTATTAATCCACCTATGACCTGAAGTCCCCACTCTCCACTGCCCCCCTACCCATTGTTCCGCCTTTCCAGACCAAATAAATGTACATCTTACACATACTGATTGATATCTTATGTCTCTCTAAAATGTATACAAGCAAGTTGTAGGCCAACCACCCTGAGCACATGTTGTCAGGACCTCCTGAGGCTGTGTCACCGGCATGTCTTTAAGCTTGACAAAATAAATTCCTAAATTAATTGAGACCTGTTTCAGATACTTTCTGGGTTACTTTTGGGTTACATAGTTTTAATGTTTAAATTTAAAAAAATGCTAACTCTAGAATAATTTTATTACACAAAACACATAAAACAACAGCACACAGAAGATATGTAAATCAATACAAATAAAATATTTCTAGTAATGAAGGAAGTAAAACTGCATGTTGGAAAAGAAGAGAGTTGGAGTTGAATTATTGCTAGTAAGAGTATAAGTTAATTCAATCACCTTGAAGAACAATCTGGTAATTCCTACTGTCAGAGATGTTTGAACCAGAGCAACTCCACCTTGAATAGGAACTGGGTAAAATGAGACTGAGACCTACTGGGCTGCATTCCCAGAAGGTTAAGGCATTCTTAGTCACAGGATAAGATAAAAGGTTGGCACAAGTTACAGGTCATAAAGACCTTGTTAATAAAACAGTCTGCAGTAAAGAAGCCGGCTAAACCCCACCAAAACCAAGATGGCGAAGAGAGTGACCTCTGGTCGTCCTCACTACTACACTCCCACCAGCAAGCATCTTGACAGTTTACAAATGCCACGGCAACGTCAGGAAGTTACCCTATGTGGTCTAAAAAGGCGAGGCATGAATGATCCACCCATTGTTTAGCATATAATCAAGAAATAACAATAAATATGAGCAACCAGCAGCCCTGAGGGCTATGGAGTAGTCATTCTTTTGTTTCTTTACTTCTCTAATAAACTTGCTTTCACTTTACTCTATGGACTCACCCTGATTTCTTTCTTGCACGAGATCTAAGAACGCTCTCTGATCCAGACCCCTTTCCAGTAACACTAGTAAAGGTAAAAGTGTGCAGGACCCAACAGTTCTACTTCTAAATGTTAATACTAGGAAATCCTCACATGGAAATAAAGAGGCATGTACAAGAATGTTCAAGGCAGCAATATTTGTAATAGTAAGAAACTTAAAACAACTTTCTAGCCAGTAGGCAATAAATATTATCCCATGATTTATAAGACTAATTAGATCTGTATTAACCATCACAGATAAATCTTCAAAACATACTAAATGAATAAAGCAAGCTCAAAAAGTATAAAACAGAATACTAAAACAAATATATTTTCACATAATCTAAAACTAAAATATACATTATAATAAGGCATACATGTAAGTATTCAAAGCAGAAAAACATTCACAAATATGATAAATATCAACTTCAGGATAATGTTAAAGGGATTAAGAGATGAGGAAAAACATAGAATGTAAAACTTTATTTCATTTCTTTTAAAAAAAAAAGTTCAAGATCTCAAACAAACACAGCAAGATGTTAACATCTATTATGTCCATGGTGGATATAGAACTATCTTTTACTTTATGTTTGAAATGTTTCATAGTTTTAATATTTAAATTTTTAAAAAAGTTGATCCTGACAAGTTGTATTCCACGAATAGACATTTTTAAACATGAAAGAAGACAGAATACACAGCACCCATGTGTCCTTGAAAAAGCAACTACCCCATGATGAAAACAAGACAACTAAAAACTCAATCAGAACAAAAAACACAGAAACAGAAAATCCATGGAAAAGATATAATGGTAAGCACTGAATCCATTTAAATATAGAACTAAGGCTAAACATAGAGCTAAAGACTAACTTCTGGTAAACAGAAAGCAAATATTATATGCCCTAAAAAAGCAAAAATACAACATAAAATTCAGAACTGAAGAAAGAGATGACAAAACGTATGAACAGCACTCAACTTCATCTTTCACAGCAGGGATTTCATATCTCATATCTAAATTTTAAACATGCAGTTTTAAAAAATACTCCGATTTCTTACTGTTTTTTATAAACTATTTTCCTAATTTTAGTGAACTCTTACAGAACCTAAGATTTTTGTGGCAAAGAAACCTTTACCTAGAGTTCAGCATTTACCTAGAGCTTAAGGTATTTTTCCCTTGTTATTAAATTCAAACAAAATCATAATTTAAATTTTTGTTTTTTAAAATAGCACAATCCCATAATTATGAAATTATGCCTGTCTGTCTATATGTAAGCATGAATAAGATGATGTTCACCAAATGTTAACATAGGTTATTACTGGTTGGTAAGATCTGGGTGCCTAGACTGCTTGTCTCTTTATACTTATATGTACTGCCTATTTTTTTTAAAAAATAAAGTATATATCGCTTATTTTTCAAACACAAAACACTCACACATGTCAGCCTAACACTTCCCATTTTAAAACTATACCCTAGGGAACTAACGAGAAACTTAAACAAGATTTCTTTCTAATGTTGTTCATCATGATGTTACAATAATAGGAAACTGGAAAAAACAAATACTTGTCCAAAATAGAAGAGTTAAACAAACACACCGTATCAAGACAATAAAACATTATATAGCCATTTAAAACGCTGTTTTGAAAGAATATTTAATAGTATAACGAAATGTTCATGAAAAGATGTTAAAGAAGTAACAGAGTTGTGTCTGTGTGTGTCGGTGAGAATCATATATTATTCCAATTTTAAATAAGACAAACGTTAAGTTTTTAAATGACTGTTAATAGACAAAATAGGTAACATGGTTGCTTACAAGTTGTATTTTCTTTTTTCTTTTTCACTTTTCTGTATTTTTTCCAAGTTCCCTAGAATAGGGATAAAGAAAGGAACGTATCTTTCTGTTTTTAATGTAGGACAGAAGGTAACATGTTAAAGAGATTTCCATCTGTGCTTAAAGGAATAAGTTTCTACAAGTTAGAAAACTCATATTTGTTAGATTTCTCCATGATGATAAACAAGACCATCACAGATTCTACAACCATTCAAAAACCTCTGATAATTATTTTCGTCTTCACAAGAAAGTCAAGTACATAAACACAGATATGATGTTGGTTGCCATCAATAATTTAACACTAATAATACATAGAGTAAATACCAGCATGTATCCACTTTAAGGTGATGATTTTCTAATGAAATCCAGTTTAGAGGTTACAATGATTCATAAGGGCTTTTTTTTTTCTCTTTCCCACTTGTTACAAGATTTTTCCTCATAGTGCCCTTTTGCTGTAACTAGTTATTAGCCACACTGTATATTCATTTATATAATCTAAAATGGTATTCTATTTTCACAGCAATACTACCTATTCTTTGGGAGCTTTTTGATTTTTTGGGTTTTTTTTTTTTTTTTTTTAAGGCAAGGTCTTTCTCTGTTGCCCAGGCTGGAGTGCAGTTGCAGAATCATAGCTCACTGCAGCCTCTAACTTCTGGGCTCAAGCAATCCTCCCGCCTCAGCCTCCCAAGTATCTGGGACAAGCAGGCACCATCATATCTGGTCAATTTATTACATTTTTTTTGTAGAGCTGAAGTCTTGCTATGTTACCCAGGCTGGCCTTGAACTCCTGGGCTCAAGCAATACCCCTGTGTTGGCCTCCCAAGGCGCTGGGATTACAGCCATGAGCTGCTGCACCGGCAACTACTTATTCTTTAGAACTCCCACAGTAAGGATAACACACCCACATTGTGAGCAACATGCCACCAAAGTTCCAACTGCTTTATTCAACAATCCGGCTAATAAAGGACTCTAGCAACCTTTCCACAAGCAATTCTGTGAGAAAATGTTCATTAGGCACCCAGCACAGTAGCAGTAAGCTATTATGGCAGTAACTGTTGTGTTGGTCAGTTTTCTCCCACTGATGCCCCATGTGTAAGTGTAAAGAGTGCTTCTTCAACCCAAATTAAACTCTAGAAGTCAGACATATTCACATTATCTGAATGCTCTCTGGCAAGAAAGTACAAAAATGCCAAGAACATGTTACAAGGATGCAAGAGC
Organism: Pan paniscus; assembly: GCF_029289425.2. NCBI lineage: Eukaryota > Metazoa > Chordata > Mammalia > Primates > Hominidae > Pan > Pan paniscus. The sequence goes on along the minus strand of NC_073263.2, from coordinate 81,087,500 downwards.
AGATGGAACAGGCTCCTGCTGGCCAAATCTGGGATAATCTGAGCCTCAAAATAAATGATGACAGTATCAGATTATAACTCATAGAATAAAACATGAATCCATGAATTCATACTGATATAAATGAATAGATGGGGAGCAAGAGAAAACTCTTCCTTACAGAATTCTAATTAATAAACATAGAAAAAAATGGAATTAGGAAATCACCATTTGACAACCACTAAAGTTATAACTATTTAAGGCAAGAACCACCAATGAATTTTAAAACCAGTGAGTGAAAGTATAATAAAACAGAGCTACAAAATAACTGACCTGAACCTTTCTAAAACATTAATGTAATGAAAGACAAAAAAAAAAAAAAAAAATTAGAGAACTGTTCCAGGTAAAGAGACTTGATAACTGAGTGTAATGTTTAATCACAGATCAGATCCCAATTTTTTATAAAAATGTTTTTTCTTTTGCTATGTGACATTAGTAGGAAAACTGGTGAAATATGTTTAATATTGCACCAATGCTACAGATTTTGATAACTGCACTCTATATAAGACAACATCTTTGTTTTTGGGAAATACACACTGAAACATTTAGATATAAAGAAACATCATTTCTGTCATTTACTTTAAAATGTTTCAAGAAAAAAATGTACTTATATACAAATACAGGTAAAGAACTCATCAGAAAACAAATGTGGTAAAATATTATTTGGGGAAACTGGGTAAAATATACACAGGAATTCTTTGTATTTTTTTTGCCATTTTTCTGTGTCTAAAATTATTTTTAAATAAAGTTTAAAAAGCAAAATGCTATATAGTAAGAAAGTAGAATATATTGTATAAAAACAAATACATTAATTTAAAACTTTACAATTCAGTATCTAAAAATTTTCCCTCTATCTCTAGAACCCCTATATGATGACTAACTCCTCTATACCTTCAGCCATTTTATAAAATGATCTCTCCACATTTAACTGAACTCCAACTTTCCATGAATGGCACTACATCCCTCAAAGCCCTCTCAAATAAGGGTGCTAATCCTCACATCTCTCCCTCTTATTTGGGAACAAGAAGACAAGGAAAATTTTCTTGGATATTTTCAATTCCAAATCAAGAGGCTCTTTTGAAATTCACACTGTCCATACAGCCTGCCAGACTCTCTATCACCCTATTCTTATCAGTGGCATTGACAGGAGTCCAAATTATTCCCAGTGAGTAAGATTTATAAGCCAGCTCTCCACCCACAATATCATCCCCTCAACCTTAAATCCTACTGTAATACAAGACAACTAAACCATCCTAACACCTCAGCCACAAAACAAGAAGTAATGATGGATATCTAGAGTTGAGTGGTCCAGTAAACCTCAGTTCTCTACCCTCTGACAGAATCCCTGATCTGGTCATCATCTAGAACTGCTTCTTCCCAAAAACATTACATTCATACAACTTGGTTCCTTATCCCAACCTTCTGGCCTCAACATTTTTCATTCCTTACTTCCACTGAGCCTATTCTCTGGGCCCTCTATTCCCTGCTACCTGATTTTACCTTCTATCCTATGTAGTCTGGACTATAAAATGCAAAACTTGTATGACCTTCAACTGCACCCTCAATTCTCTAGTCCGCTTATCCTTGGCCACATCTATCCCATTAAGACTCAATTTGGGATAAGTCTGTCTACTGCCTTCTGGTGGAGAGAAGAAAACAAATCACGTGACTATGTAGGTGGCTGCCACAGCAAATTTAGTTTCCAATTCCAACAAGGCCATCAGAGTTCACTGACACCATGGCAGCTGTTCCAATTCCACCATTCTCCACTTCTAACCATGAGACTCTCAGTCAAAAATCTTTGCTTCCTACTTCATGGAGGAAAATAAGCTTTCAAGCAAAAATTCCTTCAACTTCTCTCCTCTGCAGCTCTAAACTTAGCATTATGGCATCCATCCTAACTTATGTTCTTCACTCCCAAATGCCAGACAACTGTACAGAGAAGATCTTGCCTCCCAAAGGATTGTTTTTTCTTTAAATTCTCTCTCCTTCCTTTTCAACACTGACTTCTTTCTCCCTACCCACGTGTATATTCTATTCACACCATACTTCAAAGAGAAAAAAAAAAAACCTCCCCCCAGCTAAAAATAAATACTTTTTCTTCTGCTTTTTGAACTATTTCCATAGCTCCCTTCTTTCCTTTAGTGATAAACATCCTGAAAAGAAATATATATGTATGTATATACTCCCATTTTCTGTACTTTTATTTCCTCACCAATTCATTACCATGTGGCTTTCCCCCAAACGTCTCGCTGAAAACAATGACCTTCTAATTATTAAATCCAAAAGCCTATTTTCAGTCCTCATACTATTTAAATATTTAATATATCCAACACACTTAACAGTACTTCTAATTAGTTTTTCTTTAGCTTCCTGATAACTATTCCCTCCTCATTTTCCCTCTATCTTCAACCATTCATTCTGTTTCTTTTGTAAGGGGCTTTATTCTCCTCAGCCAACTTTAAAGAGTCTTATCTAAAACTAAATCCAGAGCTACAGATACTGTCTCTGACCCAGGGACTGGACTGAAGCTGGATGGTGTGTAACTGGTTTGGTTTAAGTTTCATTTGCAAGGGCATTAAAGCAATTAACCCCATGTAATATTGTTAGAGTTACTGTTAGAAGAATTCTTTTGTCCTTTTTAAAAATTAGCATGATGTACTGTCTTATTTAATTTCACATATTTTTAGAAGAAAAGCTAGATGCTAAATGAATAAACTAAAAAAAGAACATGATTTGATGTCAGGAAATCTAAATTTAAGATATAGATCCACCACCTACCAGCTGGATAACCTTGGTGTTATTAATCTCTTTACGCCTCTTTTTCTTTTTGCGATTCATGCATTTTCATTCAGTCAATTAGTCATCCATCATTCAGCTAACATTTACTAAAAGCCTAATATGTTCCAGGTACAATACTGGGTGCGGGAAATAGGTGCAAATCCCATCTCATTAATCACTAAAACTTCTAGCTTCTAACAGCTAGAAGCTCTGAGGCAAGGCCATAGTAAGTATGACTTCAGCAAGAGGAATAAAGGAAAAGTCAACATAGTCTATCATAGGCAAACCAAGGAGCTGAAACCAGTAACAACCAGGCCTGAAACACCAACTTCCTTCACAGAAAGTTTCATTCTTCCCTCAACAAACTCAGAGAAGCTAACAACAGAATACTCAAGCAAAACTAAATACAGTAACATCAATTACTTAGACATACTGTTGTTAGTGATTCATCCAGGAAGCATAGCAAATGCCAAGACACCACTACAGATGATAGTCAAGGGGTTGATCCATCAAAGTGTTATATGCCAAAGCAAAAACTCTGAAGTTGGCCGCTAAATCTAAATACATAATTTGAATAACTTCAGAATATCGAAGACGAACACATATATACACACTATCACTCACTCTTTCTGTTTACCTCTCTCAAAGTTAGCAATCATGTATCCCCCTATACTGATTCACCAAATCACGTTTTTAACAGACTTCACTTCTTAGAGATTTAGATCCACAGGAAAAGTCCGCATAAGGTACAGAGCTTTCCCATATACCCGCTTCCCCAACACAGGCAAAGCCTCCCCCATTAACAACATCCCCCATCGGTGATACATTTATTATAACTGATGAAACTACAATAACACATCCTTGTTACCCAAAGTCTATAGTTTACATTAGAGTCACTCTTGGCGCTGTTTCCATGGGTTTTGACAAAAGTATAAGGAATCCACCAATACAGTATCATACAGAGTACTTTCACTGTCCTAAAAATCCTCTGTGCTCCACCTATTCATCCCTCCCTCCACACTAACACCTGGCAACCACTGATCGTTTTACTGTCTCCTTAGTTTTGTTTTTCCAGAATGTCATACAGTTTAAATCACATAGTATACAGCCTTTTCAGACTGGCTTCTTTCACTTAGTAATATGCATTTACATTTCCTCCCTGTCTTTTTGTAGTTGGATAGCTCATTTCATTCTGGTTCTGAATAATAATCTGTTCTCTGTATGTCTCACAGTTTATCCATTCACCTATTGACGGCCATCTTAGTTGCTTCAAAGTTTTGGCAAATATGAATAAAGCTACTATAAACATACATGTGCATGTTTTTGAATGGACCGTAAGCTTGCAACTCCTTCGGGTAAATATCAAGAAGCATGACTACTGGATAGCATGGTAAGAGTATGTTTAGCTTTATAAGAAACTGTCAAACTATCTTCCCATGTGGCTATATCAGTCTGACTCCCACCAACAATGAATGGGAGTTCTTGTTCCACATCCTCAGAAGAATCTGTTGTTGTCAGCGTTCTGGATTTGGGCCATCGTAACAGGTATGTAGTGGTAACTAGTTGTTTTAACCATCATTTCAAAATGATGCAGAGTATCTTTTCATTTGCTTACTTGCCATCTGTATATCTTCGGTGGTGAGGTGTCTCTTAAGGTTTTTGTCCTGTTTAATAGGGTTGTAGTTTGAGAATTCTTTGTATATTTTGGATAGCAGTCCTTTATCAGACGTCTTTTGCAAAGATTTTCTCCCAGGCTGTGACTTTTTATTTTCTTGGCAGTATCTTTCACAGAGCAGAAATTTTTAATTGTAATGAAATCTAGCTTATCACCTCTTTTTTTCTAAAAAGTCATCACCACATCCACATCACATTTCATTACTTCATTTGTCTGCAATAGGAACTAAAATGAACAAGACAAAAAGATTCACACCTAGGTTTTACTGTCTCTAAATTCAAGCTCTTTCTATTTTAAGATGCCTCCAATAAAAATTCACAGGTAGTAATCTACCCTGCCCCTCCCTCTCAGCACAAATTCACCTTTATGAGTATTTGTAATGCTGATTTGAATGCACACACTCAAACACACGCATACACACACATCTTTGAATCCACCCACCCACTTCTCTTCAGTGCCACTACCCTAATCCAAGCCACTATTATCCTTTACCTAAACTACTGCCATAGCTTCCTAACTAAATTGCAGACACTGACATTTGGAAGGCCCCCACAGAAAAGGCTGGTTCACCAAGACATGATAAAACTTTGAAACCAAGATCAACAAGTACACACACACACACACACACACACACACACACACACACACCCCCCACAGATAAAGGATTTAAATGGGCATGGAAGGAACACCCAAATTTAAAGAAAACTTCCAACATGAAAGAAAAACAAAACAAAAATACTAGGGGGAGAGTTAATGCAAGGAATAGAAAAAAAAAAAAAACTCAGAAATCTACAGTTGGCTCTAGTTTCAGCATGGCAGTAACCCCCTACAGTCCAACATTCCCAACTGAGAGCAACTATGAACTTAGGACAAAAATACAAAAAGAATTTTAAAAAATAAAAAAACACAACTACCTGGGCATTCTGAATATTAAAAAAGACAGGCAGGGATGTAGCGGGAAGCTGAAACTTGTAAAAGTAACCTGTACCAGGTAAGTTTCCCTTTCTTTTTGCAGCTTTATTCTAAGGTAAAGCCACAGTTATGGAGAGGAACAGAGGCATAGGATGCTAAAACTCCACCAGAAACCCTATTCTAGCCAGAGGAAGCATGGACTGGAGCCCATGCAAACTAGAAAGTAAGGGGAAACCATTAACCCTTAAGCCATGCATATGTAGGACTGATCCAAAACCGATACCAGTAAAGGCCTAAGGACCTGAGCTAAGATTTGAATCACTGCACACGGCATAAGAGACCCAGCTTACAATCTGAATCTATGGGAGTTGATTGCCTGCTAAAACAAAACAACCAACATTCTCCAAAGGACCACAGCAAAATATTCAGAAGATCCAGAATAAAATCGAAAATTACTAGAATACTCAAAATATAAATCATTCTCTGGGGGAAAGGCAATCAGTAGATGCCAATCACAAGATGATTCAGGTTATAGTTAACATATAAGGATTATAAAGCAACTATTACAACTACGTTCCAGGAAACAAAGCGAAATTACCTTAAAATCAATTAAAAGACAGGGAATCTCAGCAGATAAATAGAAAATGTAAAAAATAAACAAAATAAATGTTTTAATATGGAAAAATAATAAATATGAAATAAAAATTCACTAATGGGATCAATGGCACAATTAAGAGGAAAGAAATGGTAAAATTATACAATTTACCCATTATAAAAAGCAGAAAAGAAAAAAGATCAAATAAAATTGTAATACAACAGAGCCACAGTGAGTTTAAACCCTTTAAAAGTTTTTTTTATGTGGAATTTGGAGCTCAAAGGACATGAGAGAGATTAGGGCAGGAAAAACATTTGAAGAAATAATGGCCATAATTCCTCACATTAGTAAAAGAAGTCAATTTACAAATTCAACTTTAGTAAGGCCAAACAGAACAAATTTAAAGAAAATTACACCTAGACTTATCATTACACAACTTCAAAAAATCAAAGATAAACAGAAGTTACTAGATGCAGCCTGTGAAAACCAATACATATAGAGAAACTGTGATGCAAATAATTACAGCTTTCTCATCAGAAACCATGGTGGTCAGGAGGAAATGAAAGAATGTCTTTATAGACCTAACAGACAAATACTCAGCCAAGAGTTCTATACCCTAAGATATATATCTAGACACTTAAGGAATTGAGGCAAAATAAAGACATTTTCAGATTAAGGAAACTTCAGAGAATTGACTAGCAGCTGATCTGCACTTTAAGAAATGCAGTTCTTAAGGAAGTTCTTCACATTAAAAAGAAATTAATAATACAGGGAAACGTGTCTTCAAGAATGAATACAGGGCGCAGAGAATGGTAAATATCTAAGGAAATATAAAAGATTAATTTTCTCTTACGTTTTTTAAAATGTTATGATTTAAAACAAAAATTATAACATTATCTGGTGGGATTCCCAACATAATACGTATGACAACTATCACACTGAAATTAGAAGGGGCTGGAGAGTAAATGGACCTTTGTGGTTAGGAAGTTCTACATTTTATATGAAGTGATACAATATTAATGTTAAATATACATGCCTAACCTTCACACTTTCTTGTAATCTAAGAGCAAACATGGAAAGCTAAAAGGCAACAGAAATATTGAAAGGGACACTAAAACTTTTTTCATATATCAAATGATCCAAAAGAAGATAGAAAAGGGTAAAAAGAGGAGCAAAAAGCAGAAAAGACAAATAAAAAACAATATAACAGTAGATGTAAACCAACCATATCAACAATTACATTAAATGCAAACACTCCAATAAGAAGGCAGAGGCTGTTAAAAGTAAGACCTAACTATAAGGTACCAACAAAAGACACATTTAAAGGACCTAGATAGGTGGAAAGTAAACAGAAAAAGATACACCACACAAAAATATTTAGGTTGTTGCAAAAGTAATTGTGGTTTTTGCCATCTGAAGGTATTTCAAAGTAATGGCAAAAACTGCAATTATTTTTGCACCAACCTAAATATAAAATAAGAAGGCTTTATTAATATCATGTAAAATAGACTTGAAGACAAAGATCACTATCAGAGATAAAGTGGGACATTTCATAAGAGAGCAGAATTTAGAAAACAAGAAACAGATCATTAAAGGATCATTAAATCATTGCAGATTTTAATAACTCTTCTTCAGCAATTAGTAGAACACAAAAACAAAATCAATACAGACATAGAAGATCAGAACAATATTATGAACCTGATCTGACATTTTTAGAACACTATATGCAACAACTGAAGAATATACATTATTTTCAAGTGCACACAGTATATTATCAAGTTGGATATATTAGCCCATAAAAAAGTCTCAAGAAATTTAAAGTGAATAAAATCAAATTAGAAAATAAGATTTCTAGAAAAATATCAAATAAGTAGAAATTAGACACACAGAAAAAGTAAACCATAACAGAAAGAGAAAAACAGTAAATAAATAATGTAAAAACAGAAATCAGTAACATAAAACAACAGAAATTTAACAAAGCCAAAAGATGATTCTTTAAAAAGATGAATAAAATTGACAGAAAATCACAACTAGACTATTTAAGGAAAAAAGAATATAGAAAATCTCCAATATTGGGAATTAAAAAGAGGTTATTATCACTACAGGTATTACAGACATTAAAATAACATTAAAATGAGCTTTATGTCAGCAAACTCAATGTCTTAAAAAATGTTTAACCTCCCAAGTATCCTTTCTTAGGAACCTACTGGAAAACATCTTCCACCAAAATGAAAGAGTAAACAAAAACAACAAAAGACTTAGAGTGCAACAAACAGGAAATATAACACATCTACAGGGAAAAGTCTCAGTATGATAGCTGTGCATCAGGCTTAGAGAGCAAACAGTACTGATGAAATAGGAGAATAGAAGGCTCTAGGAAGAATGTCTTCAAAGAAAAAAGGAACTAATCCAATGCCTTTGACCACGCAAAAATTAACATGATAAGTAAGTTTTGGAAAGTCACCAGAGGATATGCAAAAAATTAACAATAAATATATAACTAAAGAAATAAAAATTAAGCAACTCCATGAAATATTTTTAAAGTTATACAAAATACACTGCTTAACTCAGTGATGAGTTAGTATTTTCAGTCATAAAATGTAAATACTTGTCACTGATTTAACCAAAAATTAGATGGTTTTCATACATTTAATGCTCACAAAAATTCTGAGATAGAATTCTGTACTGTCTTTACTTTACAGATGAGGGATGAGGAAACTACAACATAGAATAGTTGGCCCAAGATCACAACGTTTTTGAGAAGTCAAGATTTGAACCCAAGAGGCAGGACTACAAAGATCATGATTTGGGTAGGGAAAGCAAGGACATGTAAGAAAGCAAAGTAAAATTAATAAAAAATAAATCAGTTGCTGAAACTGCATATGTTAAAAATACACAGTAAAATAAAGCAGCTGAAATAGTTAAAAGGTTTTTTGGGTTCTTCCCCACCAAGGAGAAAAACTTACAAGATAAAGGGTGAAAAGGAGATTGCTGTTTTTAATTATTCGTCTTTTGGTGCTCGGAATTTTAAAAGTGGACATGTACTATTTGATTTTTTTTTAATATGATGGTTAAAGAAAACACCTACAAGCTAAATCCAGCCCAATGAAAGATTACCGAGGTGTGAGTGCTACACAATCGGCTGGGTTCATTGTAGCTAGGTGATACCAGACTTTTTAAGCTATACCATTCATGCTCTCTATGTCTGGCATTGCCATACATAAAAGAAACTTAGCTATCATAAAGGTTTTATTTCCCAGGATCCTTGATGTATTTTAACTCTGTTGCTATGTTTACGGTAATAAAATCTGTCCTCTAAGCTTTCCTGCATAACCTTGAACAGAACCTCCCTCGGATAGTCTTCTGTAAAATGAGAAGATTGAAGAAAATGATCATTAAGGACTCCCCTACTTCCACAATATCTGGAAACAATTTCCTTTTCTCTTTTCCATGGGTAGACCAAATAACCTAACCATGGTTACTATCTTGCAAATGCAAGCCACTGGTTACAAGAGGAATTATTCAAAAATACCAGAACTCATCTAAACTGATTCATCAGCACTATTATAAAAGCAAAGGATATACCCTAATTATGAACATCAAGAATATCAACAGTGCATAGGCTGTGCAAAACATTATTACTTTTATAGCACAGAATTCTGTAAAACTACGTATCGCTTTATAAACATAATAAAATATACCAGTATCGCCATGCACACACTTGGAATCATTCAGAAAAGACATTCATTTATTTCTTTAATAAGTATTTATTTTGCACCTATAACAGGACCAGAACAATGACATAAACTATTATAAACAAGACAGATCTAAGCCCTGCTTCCCACTGAGTTTACAATCTAGTGGGGAAATACACACCATGAAATAAGGGCTATAACAAGGATAAGTGCACACAGTTAAAAGAACACGCAGAACTTGAAAGTAAAGAGCAGGAAATGGAGATGGGGAGGTAAAAGGGAAGGAAAGGTTTTTTGAAGAAAATAACATCTAAATATAGATCTGAATACACAATTGAAATTAGTCCTGGAAGAAGGAGGGAGAAAAGAAAAAATGGGAAAGATATGTTTAAAAGCTACAAAGCAAGAGATAGCATGATTTGGGGTGGTGATAGAGAAACAAAAGCATTATAGTTTAAAACATGGCCAAAGTATGCAATGCAGTAACAACGTAGGCAGGGATGAGGTATGCAGGTGCTCCTGTTGTTCTCTAAAGGTTAAAAACAAATACTTAAAAGGGCCTTAAGTGTGGCCAGGAACAGTGGCTCATGTCAGTAATCCCAGCACTTTGGGAGGCCAAGGCAGAAAAATGATTTGAGAACAGACTGGGCAACATAGTAAGACTCTATCTCTAAAACAGAAAAAATTCAGCCAAGCGTGGTGATGCATGCCTGTAGTCTCAACTACTTGGGAGGCTGAGGGGGAAGACCGCTTGAACTCAGAAGGTTGGGGCTGCAGTGCTGTGATCCACCAGACTGCACTCCAGCCTGGGTGACACAGCGAGACTCTGCCTCAAAAAAAAACAAAACTCTCAAGTGTTATTTCAAGACTCTTCCCTTTTGACAGAAATCACACAAAAAGTCATCTGATATAGATGAAAGCTCTCCCGAGGTGAGGAGAACAAATGTTCTATAAAAGCTGTCACTTTGAACACTTATAAAGAAAGGAAAAAAAAAAAAAAAGGTGTCACTACTGGATTTCCTTAGTCCAATATCCAAAAGGCTATATGTCCTAAGACCCCCAAAATTAGTAAAGGGGTTAATACCATCACATTAAAAGATTCTTTTACAAAATGGAATCCAGTTCACTCCCTTATTCTCAAAACCTCTGTCCAAATAGCACAATTTCTTTACATAATGTTATGAGTAATTCTGGAGAAACATCATAGATGAACTAACCACAGCACATTCCTGAACTTTTAAAATATTAAACTGTACATGTTCAAACAAATCTTAAAAGCAAGCAAGTCAAAACCCTGAAATAATCTGACAGTAAATCTTAGACTACTGCAGCATTTCTCAACTTGCATTTGGCACGTCTTTAACAAGAATTTTACCCACACCCTAATTCCAGCTAAGTGATAAAACATCTGAAAGAAACCATAACAACATGGCCCGAAAACAGAGACATACGATGATTTACAATTGCATAGCCTTAATTACAGTGATCTTGTCAGTAAATTTACATTGACTAAACGTCAGTAGAAGATTCCATACCATTCCACAGTTAATTAAACTCAAGTCAGGCCTACATATATAGAATACATACAAAATCCTAAAATAACATATTGCGAATACACATACAATTGAGCAATGTTTTAGAATGAAGGTCAGATATTAAGAAAATAGTTGCCAAGTAATCAATATAAAAAAGATAAGGAAAATCAAACCAGTATTCACAACTCCGCAGTTTATGAAGGTGATAAGCAGGGCCACTGCATATGGCTTCATGGGCTACTTATTGAACAACTCTAAAGGACACCATTCAGAGAGAGAGAGACAGAGGAAGACTAAGCAATATATTTCAAGCTGGAAGAGAATGCAAAGAAACAACCACCACCATCACCCCCACCTTAAAGAGCCCAGGTCTCAGTAGCAGAAACAGAACAAATATAAAAAGGAATAAAATAACATAGGCAAGGTTTTATGTCTATAAAATTGGCCTTGAACTAGCACCATTCATTCATCTTTATCAAATACTGAAAGTCTACCATATGGCAGGTATGGAAAGATATATACAGTAGTGAGCAAAACAGACAAAAATCTCTCTACCACCATGAGGCTTAAATTCAGGGAGAAAGAAGGGAGGTAGGAAATAAATAAGCAAAATATCTGGAATACCAGAAGATGATAAGTACTCTGGATAAAAACAAACGGGAAACAGCGATAAGGAGTACTGTGAATGGGATATAGTGATTTAAAATAAGGTAGTCAAGAATGACCTCAATGAGGCAATCACACTAACAGAATGAAGATTCTACCATATTTGAATAAGCTGTTTTTGACACTCTCACAGGGAGTATTATATTCTCTTCTACTATCCACTCATATCCATCCCAATTCTAGGACAGACTAGGTGCTTGGCTGATTATCAGGTGCAAGTAAGGGATGCAAAACAACCTCATCACATTGTTAGGAATTTATTTAGAGACTGGGTGAAATAAAAAATTAATTTCTTAGAAGCGTCCTTCAACATGCCAAGCTTCAGGCCTATATGAGGTACATTCCTATAACATCTACATTGGGGTGGGCAAACTAGAGCAAGCAGGCCAAATCCAGCACACTGTTTTTGCAAATAGTCTTCTGGAACACAGCCCATTTGTTCATTTTCATATTTGGTATGGATACTGCTGCACTACAATGGCAGATCTGAGTAGCTGTGACAGAGACCACATGGCCTATAAAGCCTAAAATACTATCTAGCCCTTTACAGAAAGGGTTTACTAACCTACTAACCCCTGGTCTACATCACCACCACCACCACCCCAAGTAACATAGGCTTCAGGGTCATCTTCACGAGCATGTGATCACTCTAGTCACATGGGACCACCACTCAGGAGGAATCCATGATTGGGGTTTAATACCCTGTGATCACTGTCTTAAAATTCTTAATAATTTTATCTCTAAATATCAGTTTTATAAGTAAACTCCAATAGGACTCCAATGGAGCATGTGCCAGGGGCCTGACACCTCAGCTCACCAGTGGTCTGCCTCTCCAGGAAGTGTTCTCACTCAGTTGAGACCTGTGGCTCAGTCTGACCTCCTAATCCTCACCCTACAACTAGGGAAAGGCAAGGTGACAGCCATCCCCATCCTAGGCTAGAATCACCCTGGCACATTCAGAGGGTGGCCTCTTGCCTATCACTGATGTAGGTAATGAGCATGTCCTGACGTGGAGACTACATATTTGCTTGGGGGTCCATAGACCTATACAAAGACAAGGTCTACAGAAAGGGGAGATTGACTTCCTCATCACAGGCCAGGGCCCCACATTTTCATTCGGCATTAGACCTTGCAAATCATGTAGGTGGACCTAACTGCTTTCATGAAACAATTATAAACTAGAGTTATAAATGACAGTTCCATTCTTCTATCAAATCCAGCATAAAATTTGTTTCTGTTTTGTCCCATTCCACTCTAGGCCATCCCCTTAACTTTGCTGCAGCCATACAGCTTTCCTCCTATATCTTCAATCAACAAACTCATTTCCATTTCCACTACAGGTTATTAACACATTTACAATACTCATCAACTAGAACTAGATCTTCACATTTCAATCAAGTCTGCATGACTGTCACAACTTAAGAGTGGATGGAGTTCCCTGACTAAGCTGATCCCTATCTACTAAGGGGTCAAATTGACTGGTGTGGCACATCATCTCCAAAGATGGCCACTATCACATTCTTCCCTCCATGTATGCGCAAGTTTCTCCCCCACTGACAGATGGAATTCATTTCTTCTCCCTTTGAATTTGGGGGGTCTTACAACTGCTCTGACCAATAGGATACTGCAAAAATGACATTATGAATTTCCAAGCCCAGGCCTTAAGAATGGCAGCTTCCTCTTCCTTCTATGCTGTGGGAAGCCAAGGTCACATCAAGAGGGCACACAAAGGAGAACTGAGACGCTGAAGTCAATAGTTCCAGCTGAGCTTCCAGAAAATAGACAACATCAACTGCAGCCAAGTGAGTGAGCCATCTTGGAAATTCCAACCCAACCAAGCCCCAAAATGGCTCCAGTCCTAGCTAACACTATGTGGAGTAGAATCAACAATCTCCTGATCACACTCAACCCATGGAATCTTAAAAGAAAATAAATACTTGTATTTAGAGATGTTTGTTACACAGCAATATAAAACTAAAACACCCAAGTCTGAATACCAGCTCCATCACAGCTGGGCCTATTATTTAACTTGTTTGTGTCTCATGTTTCTCATCTGCAAATTGAGGATAATGACATTATCTACTTCATAGAAGTGGAAGGATTAAGCGTGCTAATATGTACAAAGCATTTAGCAGCATTTTATTAATACAATGTAAGTACTGTTCTATTATTGCTATTTCATAATTGATAGAATTTATTATTTATTCCATCAACTTGCTTTATTTTCTTCAAAGAATTTATTACTATCTGACATTAGGCTTACTTATCTATCTGCACTTCTCCACCAAAGCATGAGCCATGAGACAAAAACTTAACTGTCTTATTAACCAACACCTAAAACAGAAGCAGACAGAAGTACTATAATATATAGCTATTATATATCAGATGAATGAGTTATAGGATATTTGTTTCATAATCAATAATGATATCTAAAAACTGCTCCCTTACCTTTAGCATAAATCTGACAAAGGGCACTCAAAAACATAAGCTATAAATTATAATATGGTATTTTCATGATACAATTCCAATACATTTATTTGCCACTACACATATAGTACTCCAGTATTAGATCATGTACTGCTCAAATGTGCCTAAGCAAAGGCTACCATTTGATTCAGCACTGTTCAGGTGTGTACTCATTTGTATAATTTTTTTTAATGAGCTAAACTCAACCAAATAACGTATTTACAGTTAATATCAAGACATGCACAAAAATAGCAAGAGAAACTTTAATCTGGGGTATGTTTAAAAGCAATTTACCCTGGCAACCCAAATTGACATAATACTGGTCTTCAAGTTATAAGCAACAACATGGTATATAACACATTTGAGTATTGGTATACAACTTGGTGTACTACTTAGTATACAACATATTTGAGCGTACATTTCCTCAATTAGTTTTTTCAACATACAAAGATCTATTTTAAAGATGAAATAAAAATCAGACATTGACAGAACCCTAACACACCTTTGAGAAAAAGCAGTAGTCTAGAAGGTTAGAAAGACACACAAACACATAATTCAGTATAACAAGTTATCCTAACTTTCTTCTGCCTTGATGCTGATGACAGAGGTCAGAAACTCTCTCTACCTCCTTCTTTCAATTATAGATTCGAAGGAGTTTTTACATTTAAGAACAGGATTTTATGAGGCAAACAAACTAGAGAGAGTACAGAACTTCAGATGAGAAATCAGTGCATAAAAATTAAGAAGACAGAGATATGTCACTGTACCGGTAGGGAGGGCCCATTCAAAAAAACTTGTATGCTAAGAACAGGAATTTTAAACTTCAAAAATTTAATAAACCCAGAATGGTTAAAATTAAAAAGATTGACAGCAGCAGAATGTTTGCAAGTGTGTGGAGCAACCAAAACTTTCATACATTGATGGTGGAAGTGTAAAATGGCATAATTACTTTGGAAAAAAGTCTGGTGGTTTCTTATAAAATTGAAACATACACCTACCCTATTACTCAGTAATTCCACCCATGGAAAATAAAAACATATGTCCACAAAAAGATTTGTACAAGAATATTCATATCAGCTTTACAGAAAGATTTGTACAAGAATATAACAGCTTTACTCATAACAGCAAAAGAAAACTAAAAACCCAAATATCAACAGCAATGGATAAACTGCAGTGTATTCATACGATTTATACAATGAAAACTATATGATAAAAAGGGATGAGCTACTGATATACACAAAAACATGGATCAATCTAAAAAACTTCATGCTGAATGAAAGAAGCTTTGTAGACTACATGCTGTATGATTCTAGAATAGGCAAAACTAGGTAATTTGAAGTGAAAAAATCAGAACAGTCACCTGGGGGGTATGAATTGATCTAGTAAGGATAATAAGGGAACTTTCTAGGGTGATGGTAATATTCTGTATTAGGTCATTAAATTTATCTGTAAAGGGCAGTGGTACAAACTGAATGTTTGTGTCTCTCCAAAATGTATATGTTGAAACCCTAATCACCAGAGTGATGTTATTTGAAGTTAGAGCCTATGGGAGATAATTAGGTTTAGATGACGTCATGAGGGTGGGGCCCCTATGATGGATGAGTGTCTGTGCTAACATCAGAGAGTGTACTTACACGAATCTAGATGGTATATATAGCCTACTACATACTATGCCGTATGGTCTAGCCTATCGCTCCTAGACTACAAACCTGTATAGCACGTTATTGTATTGAATACTGCAGGCAACTGTAAAACAACAGTATTTATCTAAACACATCTTACAGGACCCCAGTATATGAGGTCCCTCATTGAATGAAAAGACATTATGCAGTACATGAATGTCCTCAACCCTACCACCGTAAATGAATGGGCATGGCTGTGTGCCAATAAAATTTATTTACAAAACCAGGAGTTGGACCACAGTTTGCTGATCTCTGCTCTACATGTCAAAGGTGGTTTGGGTTACATGAGTATATGAATTTGCCAAAGTTCATCCACTAGGCCATGTAAGATTTGTGCATTTCAATATACATTGATTTTACCTCAAAGAAAAAGAACCATAAACAAATATTAAAATGTAGGCTAATGATAAACATGTGGCTTGCATGCAAGTACACTGATCCCTGCAACTTACTTTGAAAGGATCGAAAAATAGATGGATTGATAAATACACAACAATACAAATAGAATAAGCTGTTAACTGTAGAGCCCACAATTTGTATGGAGGTTAACTGTACAATTCTTTCAACTTTTTTAAAAATTTGGAAGTTTTAATATTAAATGTTATTAAATGTTGGGGGCAGATTCAGTAAGGGGCCACTGAAGGTTTTTAAGCAAAAGAACAAAAAATTTATACAGGTTGAGTATCCCTTATTTAAAATGCTTGGGACCAGAAGTGTTTTGGATTTCAGATTTTTTTTGGATTCTGGAATATTGCATATACGTAATGAAATATCTTGGGAATGGGACCCAAAGATGAACGTGACTATATGTGCATGCAACAAAGTTGTGTTGAATACGTACATGTGGTATTTTCCACTTGTGATATCATGTGGTGTTCAAAAAGTTTCAGATTTGGGGGCATTTTAGATTTCGGGTTTTTGGATTAGGAATACTCAACCTATATTCTACAAATATGATTCACACGATGCAAACAATTCCTGAAGGATGGTCAAATGAGGAAGAAAGTAACAGACAATATTCCATGCCAGGTAATGCATCAATATTTAAGGAGAATGGATTAAGTACAAAAAGAGTTCACTAAGACAAGAAAAGTCAGAAAAAGTCAAGAGAAGTAGAAAGCTTCTTATTAACTGTATCAGGAATAAGGACGGAGTTTCAAAGAACATTCATACTGTCAGTATAACAGAGAAATCAAGCAACATGAGAACTGAAAAGTAGCTATCAGACTATGCAGTTGGGTAACCTTGATTATGTAAAAGAGGTGTGGTAAGAATATAAACCAGATAAAGTATACTGATAAATTCAAAAGAAACAAACAAGAGACGATCAAAGGAATAAGGCTGGCAAGAAAAGGTGACAACTAGAGAGTAAGGAAAGGTAAGAGCCTGCAACACTTCTTTCCAATGGAAAATGAAATGAGTATACCTAAAACTCATTATACATCATCTCATCCAGAACATGTACTATTCAGTGAGGCAGTCAGCCATGGGCCTGAATGTCCCTGCACATTCTTGCTGAGTGTGTGTAAAGCTTTCCATTTCCTCATACTGAGCTGTTTCTTCTAATAAGTTACATAGGGAACAAAGATCAGGCAACCACAGTGTGTAACTGCCATCCCAGGAGAAGGTGAACTAGTTTGTTTGTTGTTTGCTAAGATATTTGCTGCTTGCTTTAAAAAAAAAAAGAGCTGCACCCTTGGTTCTGAGTTTCTGAGTTCCTCAGCTGTGATGCAAACCCACTGCACGAATCCATATGGACACCGAGCCCCTTTGTGGAATTTGGTAGCTAGGAAAACCTACACAAATATGCTGATGTTCGTGCTGCTTGCTATGTCATGAGTAATGATCAGTCTTTAACCTGGAGGTCACCTCTTTTTTGCCAGAAACCGTGAAACATTAACACACTAACTTATTAGCTTGTAAAAAGGGTACTTATTTATCATGTACCAGTCTTTACATGTTTTACACATGTATTATATTATTTCTCACAATAATCCTTGTCAGGTAGATACTAATATAAGGAAACTGAGGCTTCAAGATGTAAAGTAACTAAGCAAGGTCTCACAAATTGCAAACAGCACAATCTAATATATAAGCCCAGATGGCTTTAAAACCTGTAGGTTTTTTACCCGTTAATAGTCAGGCCTCCTTCAAGCCTCCTTCTCAGCTAATTTATCGAGGGCAACTCTAATTCCCCAGATACAAGAGCAAAGTACTCAGATCTTTGTAGAATGAATACTTCAAATTATGTTCCATAGAAAATTGATATTGTAGAAATGTTAACATAATCTTAAAATTTTAAAAACAAAGAACAAAACAAAACAAAGATTAGGAAGAGCTAGGTTAAAGAAATCCAAATCACTGTCTTTACTGCAGAATTTTTCATGGTTTTAATATGCTAATGTATTATAAATCTTCCAGTTACACTTACTATCATTCTGAAATACAGTTTGGGAAATTACTGCTACAATCAACACTGCCAATTTAACTTGTACACAGAATAAGAAGTCAGCTTGGTACAGGTACAATCTTAGAAGTCAGCTTGGTACAGGTACATAATGCTTTAAAATAGAGAACTTTGGCCGGGCTCTGTGGCTCACACCTGTAATCCCAGCACTTTGAGAGGCCAAGGCGGGCAGATTATTTGAGGTCAGGAGTTCGAGACCAGCCTGGCCAACATGCTGAAACCCCATCTCTACTAAAATACAAAAATTAGCCAGGCGTGGTGCACCACACTTGTAGTCCCAGTGACTCAGGAGGCTGAGGCAGGAAAATCACTTGAACCCAGGAGGCGGATGTTGCAGTGAGCCGAGATCACGCCACTGCACTCCAGCCTGAGTGACAGAGACTCCATCTCAAAAAATAAAAATAAATAAATAAATAAATAATAAAATAACGAACATCAAAGTTAGAATGTGGTCTAGCAGCTGCAAGCCAAGTCAACTTCGTCATAGTTAGCAACACTGCTCATTTACTAACAAACAAAACTGAATTTCCCATAAAATTACGTGTCATACCTGGCTTTTTCTGAAATTAGAAGGGTAACAATCAAGAATTTTTGTAGCTCTAAACTGTTATCCACTGCTTTACTCAATAAATTTTGGATGCTTTTAACAATGAAAGGAAAGAAGAGATCACAGAAAAAGCAGTTTCTAGATAAAGCTTGTGCATTGGCTAATGGTAGTAAGTCATTCTGATGACCCTGAGCATCACTGCTAGCTTTCCAGTATGAAAAGCTGTTTTTAAACTCTTTAAATAAGTGAAAAATTAACATTGCATACCATCTCACCCCTAAGTATACTTGCCTATCTCCTGACTTAGTCATCCCTTAACATTCAACAACTCAAATGGTTTATTGCTCCAGTTTATTAAGCATTCCAGTTTTCCCAAAAACTGAGCTAAAGGCAACCACAAAATAGTTGTGTTCATCATATAAGCCAGAGCTGAAGACTGATCCCTAGTTTAAAAAGTCTATTGAAAATGTCAATTCAGCTTTTTCTCTGGCATACACTGATGTTATTAATCAGGCCATTATAAACAAAACCAAGAGTTATACTAGATAGGTTAAATGACTACGTAAATTGTGTAACTCTAACACTAACATTGCCTTACAATGTTAGTTGTAAGTTGCCTTACAAGGAGAACAGATCGATGTCCTACCTAAAGTACTACCTTTAGAGGGACTGGTAGGCTTTATCTTTAGAACTGATTTTTGCCCTCTGTTCTCAAGGAACATTCAAAGTCTATGTAGGACACATCGTCAGTTTGAAAAAAACGAGGGGAGGGGGCAGCAATAAAATATGCCCATTTATTTTGAAAGGAGTTGTTGGGAAAACAAATATCTTAAAACTGAGAGCTACATAAATTAAGTGTTTTGAGTAGTGACGTCTGTAGAAGAACATGGTTGATGTTTCTAATCTAATAGAAAGATTAGAAAAATGAAACAAGTTTCACTGCTGATATTATTCAATATTTATATCATTTTATTTTTGCTGACATTTACAAACCTAGAAATGCCTTTCAAACCATCAAAAGGGTGTACACTGACAACTTGAAAAACGCTTTCCATACTGGGAGAAACAGTATTTCCCAAGTTGTTGAGAAAAGCTGATAAATTTTCAAAGAATTCGGAATATGGACCTTTTGTAGGTTTTAAAGAATGCAAACCAATTGAAAATGGAAGCCTCATGAGCTTTTATCTTAGAAAAATGCAAAATTACATATATTAGGATCTCATCTTACAGTTCCTTCATATTTGCCAAAATGTACTTATTAATAGAAAGTCTTGGCTTATAACTGTCTTACATGTGCAAATAGATTTGAAAGTTGAAACCTGGGACTAACATACCTAAATTTGTAAAATTTTATAAACCATAAACTGCATCACCAGTGCTATGTATTGTTTTTCTCCTCTCCCTCAGTAAATGGGCTGAAAGTTTGTAGAATGACATGCTACCTAGCTGCAACAGCACAACAGCAGAGTCAACTATTGCTCAGTCCATCTTTAACTAAGGTTTACAACAGGAATCTCTAACGTCACCACCAGAATACACAAAGAAAAATATATTTAAAAATTGACACTGAAAATATAGAGGAACACATTTCACTTTTTTCAACATAGTTACCAAAGTTTACACAGTTAAGCTGGAAAACCTTGTATTTAACGAAAAATAATTTTTCAAACAAGATTAGAATTTGTTCTACTAAAACTACCTCTGTTTCCCCTCTAACCAAAAAAAAAAAAAAAAAGAAAGAAAGAAAGAAAGAAAAAGTGGGGATTACCAAAAAATACAGTCATTTTTAATACTAACATAATGGAAAAGGACAAAATGACAAGGTTAACGAGCAGAGAGACAAGATCAGCATTATGGCTAGTCTTTCTCTACAGTTCCACAATTCCTAACCCACATTTTTGCCAAATCCACATCCCACCCTACGCAGTACTTACACCTCCACCCACCTACTCACCCACCCCATTTATGACGGCGATCACCTTCCGGGCAGGTATGTGAAGTCAGCCCCATTTCCAGTAGACAATCGACTAGAATGTCTCAGGAGTGACTGAGTCAGAGAATAAGAAAATGATAAAGTGAGAAATTAAAACGGATACAAGTTGTAAGGTGTGTGGAGGGAGGGCGTCTCACAGGGGGGCTAAGGGTGCGGGCGAGGAGCTAGGAGCAGACTTGGGGCGAGAGAGAAGGGTTTCGAAGGAGTCCTAGGCAGGAGTGCGCAGGTGAGGCGAGTGAAGCAGCTCCAGCCAGAAGATCCAAAAAAACAAAACAAAACACAACAAAAAAAAGCCACAGCTTTTCCTCCGGGAATAACCTGAGGAAAGGGACTCTCGGGACGCCGCGGCGGGAGGCAGTCCCGGGAGGCACAGGAGGCCGGGAACTCACCACCTGGTAGCGCCCAGTCCCCGGCTGGTGGTGATCCATCCTGCCCGGCTCGGGATCCGGCTTCCGAGAGAGGGAGTCTTCTCCGTGCTCAGCTCCCACGGCCACCCCCGTCGACGACGTCGTCGCCGCAGGGCCCCTTCCGCCTCCGTTCCTGCAGCCGCGGTCTCCCGGCGGAAGCTCTTCACTTCCTGTGGCTCCCGCAGCGGCCGCCGAGACCTCCGCGTTGGTCGCGGTTCCGCGGAGAAGCTCCGGGGCGCCGCGCGCGCTATTGAGCATGCTCGGACCGCTCGCGCAGACTCGCTGGCTCCGCCGGCGTGCCAACCGCGCCGCCAGTGGGAGGGTATAGCTGGGTGGAAGGAGATGGAAAAGTAAGGCAAGTCCGGGGGAGCTGTCTAGGTTGTCAACCTGTCGAGTGGGCGGTCGCAAAAGGCGCGCGGGGGGCGGGAATGACCCGTCCTTGATTGGTCTTTTCTGTGTGCGCGAGTTTCGCGCAGGCACGAGCCAGTGCGCCTTCTCACCACACAGAGACAGAGGCTGACAAGGGATGGGGCCGCGTTCCTAGAACACCTGAGGACAGGTCGCCCGGGTACCCGACACTTCCTCACCCAGCGTAGGACATGGGGAGGAGATTCATCTCTAGAACATTCCCAAAACGCTTATTCAAAATCATTCGTAAGATAAGCGATTTTTTAAAGACTAACATAGAGTAGTTAGAGTTTACAGAAAAATTGAGAAGTTACAGAGATATCCCATATACACTTGGCTCCTACGCAGGCATAACCCCCCACCATTATCAACATCCCCCCTCAGAGTGGTACATGTGTTACGACTGATGAACCTGCATTGACACCTCATCATCACTCAAAGTCCATAGTTACCTCAGGGTTCACTCAGGTTGTTGTATACTCCTCGAGTTAGGACAAATGTGTAATGGCAGGTATCCATCATTATAGTATCCTACAGAGTATTTCCACTGCCCTGAAATTCTTCTGTGGGGTAATTTTTGTTTTTGTTTGTTGTTTTTTTAGAGATGGGGTCTCACTATATTGCCCAGACTGGAGTGCAGTGGCTGTTAGCAGGCGCAATCATGGCTCACTGTAGCCTCGAACTCCTCGGCCCAAGCTATCCACCTGCCTCAGCCTCTGGAGTAGCTGAGACTACAGGCACTAGCTCTTTGGTTACTTTTTAAACTCTTTTTTCCACTTTTTGGTAAAAAGAGATTTAAAAATCCAACGGACTCTCCAGACAACTCTCAAAGAAAGAGGACTCTAGAGTTCTAGGTTACTGGAAGGACGTTAGAAGAAAGTAATGAAATCAGATAGGATTATTTTGTGGTAATACTCAATAATTCCAATTGATTTAACAGCAAGGAATCACTTGGGAGCACTGTTAATAGTATCTCACTGTCTGGTTAACCACACATGACACGGCATAAAGCATATTTCTCTAGCAAGTAGAAGAGTATGACAGAGCAGCGAAAAGTACCTTTTAACCTGAAGACCAACGTTCTATACCCTAAAAACTATGATGCTGCTTGATGTGGCCCAGCTATGTTTTTAACATAACACCACATTTTCCCTAAGTGATCTTACAGTGGAGCACCCTGAAGGGAAGGAAAGGGATCTGGAGCCCCATTTATTTCCTTCATGAATGTCCAGAGGAGATCCTTGAAATGAAGACTGCCACTGGGTGAGCCTAATCAACTGGTTAAAATAGCAAGATAGAATAAAAACAGAAACTCTTTGAGAGATTGACAACTAAAAAATGTAAGCCTTCCTCATAGTTATTTTTAAAGCATTCATCAACTCTTGCTATTTGTGCCATTTTGACATGTCTAATAGTATAAAGCATTACTGTGCTAACAATAAGAGGCAGTGATATCTCATACTTAAATATTGTTAAACTTGCCTTGTTTTGATCTTAATGTATTTTAGTTTCTAAGCCAATAAACATATGCCATTTTATTGGTATTACTGGTACAAACGCTCACTCTCACAATTTCACTCCAAATGGTATTGCCTCTCGATGACCAAAACAACAGCCAGTATCAGCAAACTGAAATTAGATCCTTATATCACTTACGATCTGTAAGATTTATTTAGAACTTAATTTTATATGCATATGTGTTTTCATTAATCATTCATGTGTTCATCTGTTTCTCAAATAGATGGCTGCTCAGGGCAGAGACCATTTCTTACACCCAATGCAGCACTGAGAACATAACAGTAAAAATCAAAGATCTGACCAAAAGCAGACATCTTGAATCCTGATAGAGTAACAGATTCTTTCTATTTTACCCTCCTCCCAGATTCTCTGAACATTTTGCTAATCTAGTGGAGTAACAAATTCAGCAGGAAAGCGTATTTGTAATGAGGAAGAGAAAGAGGGGAGGAGAAGTAGAACAACAGCTTACTAGTATAGAGCCCTTTCTAAGCCAGTACTATGCATCTATTATTTTAGCCTCACCAGAACTTCATGATATAGGCACAATTGCACTCCTTGGTTAACAGATGAGGGGGGAAAATAAGGCACAAGGAGTTTCATGAACTTGGCTAATGCCAAATCACTAGTAGGTGATGACAGACATCAGAGCCTCCACCATATTAAGCACTATAGTAAGCATAATGCACCTAATAAAGAAGAGTCCTTGTCTCTTTCCTCTTCCTAGCCACCACTACTGTGAAACGTGCAGAAGACATAAAAAGATAGCAATGTATCACAAAGAGCCAATCTGACTTCTTTAAATCCCACCTTCTTGATCTATGTAAAATAATAATTCTTATTCATCATCCCCAAAAGAGCCATTCTGAGCTTCTTTTGCCCACTTTACAACTAAGCCCATGTGACCTGTAATGGACCATTACAAGCAGAGGCACTGAGTTGTCCCACTAGGAGAAACTTACTTGAGATGCAGTGGGAATAACAATATTCTTTACCATTTTACAGACCTTAAGCAACATCCAATAATATTTTCAATCCCTGGTATTATGGCGACAACTCTAGTTATCTAAGGAATTTGCAGTGGTGCAGCACTAGAAGCTACCTCAAGTAGAATTGTAGAATTTCAGTGCACTTCACTAACACCTCTCATTCTGGCTTGATCAATTTTCATCTCCAAACACACAGCCACCCAAAATTTTACTAGTGCTGCTCTGCAGTACTGGAGTAGACATGGAGATAAGCTGCCCAGATTCCCTTTCAAGAAAGCACACTCTGCCCAGCTGGAAGGAATGTGGCTGGCAGACAACTTCCAATTGGTAGCTTTGTCAGGGTCTCCCTCAGCTTTCAACCTGAGGAGGTGCTATTTTCAGGGTGGCACCCAGTCACTAACTGAGCAAGGCAGTGGTACAAGGCTCTGGCTATTTTTGCCAGACACTGAAGCCCTTAAAGGGACAAACTTTCAGAGTTCCCTGTGAAGCTGGCAGAGACTTTTTCAGCTCTGCAGCATGTTGCGACAGCTCCCCCTGCCCAGTCCTTTTTATTTTAACAGACATTGCTCCCCAGTGAATCTCTTGCACTGAAAACTTTATATCAGCATCTGCATCCCGGAGAACCCAACTAAGACAAGTACCAATATGTACAGTGATAGAGCAGTATTATCAAAATTGTGTTAGATAATTACAACTATCGTTTTACATGGTTGGTGTTTCATCTTCAGAATAACCCTCAGGACTCTACATTGTTAGCATTTTCTCATGTGGATGTAATGTATCTGTAAGCCTTCCTACTAAGAATGATTTTGATGTTGTTCTATAGTGTGATGCTATATAGAGTTCATGGGGACCTCTTTGCCTGAGGCGTACTTCCCATTGGGAACCCCTCCCACCTTCCCAGAAGCAGGGCCATTCCCTCTAGAGGTAAACTAGCAACTTAACATTCATCATACTCTTTCTTATATCGTCAGATATATTGAGCTGCACACCCAAATGCCAGGATTCTTCGTTGGGAGTCCCACCAGTTAAAGAGCAGTAAGACATGCCATTGCCTACAGAAAGCCGTCTACACAGGCCTAAATCACAGGGAGGCGATGTTCCAAATTTTCCTTACCACTTCACTGATTTTTAGTTTTTTATCACTTCCTCTACCACAAAGAACTACTCAAAGTAGCTATTGATGGTTAGTGTGATCACAGATCTTAGTAATGAATTGCATTTGGAATATGTGTGGTTTTTGTATAATTACCTGTAGAATGACTGGAAAGAGGTAAAATTACATTATCTGAAAATTTCTATTTCTACCTAATGAAAATTCACTAGCAATCATTTTCTGGACATTAAATTCTAAAGCATATTTTAGAAATATAAGAAATTATTGCTTTTCACATATAAATGAAAATTAACACAATGACTCCAGTTTTATCTCTGAATCTTTTATAATGTATATGTATCTTTTAATCAGTTTGTAGGCTTGAACCTCAGTTTAGCTACACATAGTGTTTCTTATTTAACTGGTTCTGAGATTCCGTCATCTGTTCAGCTCTATAATTTTAGAGAGGATATCTAAGTGAGCAATTTTACAAACAAGTATCTACTTCTTTTTCCTCTCTTTATTCTCCTCCAGTATGTTGAAAGAATCTGAAATAAAACTTTTTATCAGTCAAGATTCAACTAGAGAAACAGTCAGCAGAAGACATATCCTAAGAGATTTATTGCAAGGAATTGGCTTACACAGT
The DNA here is from genome assembly GCF_029289425.2 of Pan paniscus. Lineage (NCBI taxonomy): Eukaryota > Metazoa > Chordata > Mammalia > Primates > Hominidae > Pan > Pan paniscus. Next base: position 81,061,389 of record NC_073263.2, on the reverse strand, counting down.
TCTGTGGGCTGGTCCAGCAAGTCCGGAATCCAGAGGACAGACCCCTGTAACTCTAGGGTTGGAGCTGAAGCTGCTGTCTACAGGCAGAATTTCTTCTTCCTCAGGGAATCCTCAGTTCTGCTCTTAAGTACATTTAACTGACTCAATCAGACCCACCCAGATTATTGAGGATAATCTTCTTTACTTAAAGTCAACTGATTCAAGACTTTAATTACATCTATTAAATCACCACAATGCCTATGTGAGTGTTTGAATAATTAGGGCTGCAATCTAACCAAGTTAATACAGAGAACTGACATTCCCTGTTTATTTAAATACAACAAACTAATATAGTATCTATATAGTAAAGATAAAAGATAGAGGAAGGAACAGGAGAAAGGAATGAAGTACCAGAGAGTTACCTTAGAAATTTAAATGAATTTCCTAAATTTAAGTTTTCCTATCAGCCTTATATAATACATATATATGATGGCATCACCAGTAAACACTTGGAAAAGATCTGAATTCTGATAAGCTGCATCTCAGTCCTAACGATATTTTTATTTAGCATTTTCATTTTTCCTTTGTTTGGTAATAGGCAACAAATGTGAGCAAATCAGTAGCCATTTTGCTTTGGGGAATTCATATTTGAACTTAGAATAACTCATAAGTTATTAAAATAATCTTTGCTTTACCTTAGGTATGGAAGGCTGTTCTCTGACCATGCTAAAGCAGGACTTTCTATGTTGTCATCTCCTTTTTACTCTGTAAGCCATAGAAGAGCAGCACTGTCACTGAGGATAGGGCTGTTATGACAGGTGTCCCTTAACTGGCTAATGTGATTATTGTATAAGAAGACAAACACTGTGTATGTGTGTGTGTGTGTGTGTGTGTGGTGTGTGTGTCTGTATGTGTAAAATATTAGGAAAGAGAAATGTCTCCTACACATCCAGATCTTCTTAACATGTTAATGTGCATTTGCTCTTTTTCTTTCATAACAGAAACCAGGCCTCATTTGTTTAACACGGTCTAATGTCAGTACACTGCTTCACCATTAGCAACATATTCTGATACAACAATAAGGTCACTATATAAGAAAGTTGCCTGATTTCCGCCCTCAGGATAAAGGTCACTCAATATCTGAAGGATAAAATGACAGTGATAATCAGATGGAATAACTTACCAGATGCTGCCTTTCTAGAACTAAGAAGAAAATTATACCCATTTCCTGGCTTTAACATTCAAATAGGTGAAAAAACTAGTGGCCTGACAATGCCAAAGTAAGCCAAGATAATGTTTGGAAAAAAAAAAAGGAAGTTCCTTTTGTATCTGGCTGGTATATCCTAGAAAAAATAAAATATTTATATTGCATTTCACTTCACCTATCAATTATATGTGAAATTCTCATAAAATATCCATAAATTCTGTTTATGAAGATGATTGTTGAGAAATCTGGCATGATTTCCCCAGTAAAGGTGAAGACACCAAGTGGAATTCCAGATACTGACTTTTAAAAACAAAAGCATACATTTAAGTCTTTAATCCATCTTGAGTTAATTTTTGTATATGGTGTAAGGAAGGGATCCAGTTTCAGCTTTCTACATATGGCTAGCCACTTTTCCCAGCACCATTTATTAAATAGGGAATCCTTTCCCCATTGCTTGTTTTTGTCAGGTTTGTCAAAGATCAGATGATTGTAGATGTGTGGTGTTATTTCTGAGGCTTATGTTCTGTTCCATTGGTCTATATGTCTATTTTGGTAACAGTACCATGCTGTTTTGGTTACTGTAGCCTTGTAGTATAGTTTGAAGTCAGGCAGCATGATGCCTCCAGCTTTGTTCTTTCTGCTTAGGATTGTCTTGGCTATGCAGGCTCTTTTTTGGTTCCATATGAACTTTAAAGTAGTTTTTTTCCAATTCTATGAAGAAAGTCAGTGGTAGCTTGATGGAGATAGCATTGAATCTATAAATTACCTTTTCTTCCTATCCATGAGAATGGAATGTTCTTCCATTTGTTTGTGTCCTCTTTTATTTCGTTGAACAGTGGTTTGTAGTTCTTATTGAAGAGGTCCTTAAATGTAAGACCTAACACCCTAAAAACCCTAGAAGAAAACCTAGGCAATTCCATTCAGGACATAGGCATGGGCAAAGACTTCATGACTAAAACACCAAAGGCAATGACAACAAAAGCCAAAACAGACAAATCGGATCTAATTAAACTAAAGAGCTTCTGCACAGCAAAATAAACTATCATCAGAGTGAACAGGCAACCTACAGAATGGGAGAAAATTTTTGAAATCTACACATCTGACAAAGGGCTAATATTCAGAATCCACAAAGAACTTAAACAAATTTACAAGAAAAAAACAAACAATCCCATCAAAAAGTGGGCAAAGGAGATGAACAGACACTTCTCAAAAGAAGACATTTATGCAGCCAACAGACATATGAAAAAATGCTTATCATCACTGGTCATTAGAGAAGTACAAATCAAAACCACAATGAGATATCATCTCACACCAGTAAGAATGGCGATCATTAAAAAGTCAGGAAACCACAGTTGCTGGAGAGGATGTGGAGAAATAGGAATGCTTTTACACTGTTGGTGGGAGCATAAATTAGTTCAACCATTGTCAAAGATAGAGTGGCAATTCCTCAAGGATCTAGAACTAGAAATGCCATTTGACCCAGTGATCCCATTACTGGGTATATACCCAAAAGAGTATAAATCATGCTACTATAAAGACACATGCACACATATGTTTATTGTGGTACTATTTGCAATAGCAAAGACTTGGAACCAACCCACATGTCCATCAGTGATAGACTGGATTAAGAAAATGTGGTGCATATACACCATGGAATACTATGCAGCCATAAAAAAGATGAGTTCATGTCCTTTGCAGGGACATGGATGAAGCTGGAAACCATCATTCTAAGCAAACTATCACAAGGACAGAAAACCAAACACTACATGTTCTCACTCATAGGTGGGAGTTGAACAATGAGAACACATGGACACAGGGCAGGGAACATCACACACCGAGGCCTGTCAGGGGGTGGGGGGCTGGGGGAGGGATAGCATTAGGAGAAATACCTAATGTAGATGACGAGCTGATGGGTGCAGCAAACCACCATGGCACATGTATAACTATGTAACAAACCTGCACATTGCGCACATGTACCCTAGAACTTAAAATATAATTTTAAAAAAAGCATAAATGTTACAAAACCACATGCACACACACACACACACACACACACACACACACACGCAAATACCGCACAGGTAGTAGAAAATCAAAATTAATTTTTTTGTCTAAATGGGACAGATGATGTGGCTCTCTGTAGTCCCTGTAAGTTCTTTAGAACTCAATTGTCTAGAAAAGAAAGAAAATGCATGTTTTCTTAGAACCATAAAACTTTAGCCTTTATTTATCCTATAACTTTGAGATCACCCACCCCAACAGCTTAATTTTAAAGATATGGAAACTGAGGCTTAGAGAGGTAAATGCAGCCTCAGAGTGATATCTAGGAAGCAACTCCACCTCACTTCCAGCTTGATTCAAATGTGGTAACTAATAAAACAATCCAAAATAGTCTATTGACCGTTCCTACCTCATCCAACTAGAAATAGCCTTCTAAAACAGCACTAATAAAAATCAATATTATAAAACTCAAACACATTATGAACTGAACATGTCAAAAATGTTTTTGGAAGAAACATTGCAGGCATTGTATTGTCACCAAAAAGGATAAATTCTAATATAGTTGTGAATCCTCTCAGGGGTTGATGCTTTAAAACAAGTAAAACATCAACTTTTAAAAGTACAATAAAAGTGTCCTCCACAAATAATCATTGAAAATACAATAAGTACCTAACATTAGTTGTATGTATTCAAGCTTAAAAACCAAAGAATCCCAACTCCACACATACATTTCCATTTATATAAGGTTGGGATAAAAGAGAAACTAAACACGTAAAGTATGTGGGAGCCTACCTCGCTTAGTCCAGCCTCCAAATTTTGACCATGGGACTTTACCATGATTCCTGAAACAATACAACTACACTGTCCAATATAGTAGCCACTAGCCACATATGACCACTTAAATATAAATATTAAAATATTAAACATTCAGTTCTTCAGTCATACTGGCCACATTTCTAGTGCTCAGTTACCACATGTGTCTAGTGGTTACCATGTGGGACACAGCAAATATAGAACATTTGCATCATCACAGAAAGTTTATTGGATATCATTGCTCAAGCAAATATTCTCTTACTATTCACCTTGCATTATTCTCCTTCCAGCTGGGCTCACACCTGCAATCCCAGCACTTTAGGAGGCTGAGGCAAGAGGATCACTTGAGCTTAGGAGTTAGAGGTTGCGGTGAGCTATGATCACGCCACTGCACTCCAGCCTAGGTAACAGAGTAAGACCCAGAGATCAGCCTCAGCAACAAAGTGAAGCCTCTGTCTCTACAAAAAATAAATGAATAAAAAAATTAGCCAGATGCAGAGGTGTGTACCTGTAGTCCCATCTGCTTGGGAGCTTGAGGCAGGAGGATCCCTTGATCCCAGGAGTTAGAGGTTGCAGTGAGCTATGATCACATCACTGCACCCCAGCCAAGGTAACAGAGCAAGACCTTGCCTCAAAAACAACAACAACAAAACATCTCCTTCCTTCACTTACTGAATTATCCAAATAATTTTGTAATAGCCATGGTCCCAACTCTGCTGTATATTAGCAAGGTGATCCTGGATAAGTCACTTAACCTGCTGAGCTGGTTTGCTCATCTTTAATGTCAGAATATTAATTCCATCCCTATCTGTCAGGTTGTTGTGAAGCTCAACATATATTTGTATATATGTTATATTTGTATATAACCATACAAATATAAAGGCTTATAATTTTCCAGTGGCTCTCAAAGAAGAAAAAAAAGAAAAAATTTAAAATATTTTGCACTTAAAATATGGAGTAAAAATTGTAATTCAGGGAGGGTGGAGACTATCTAATAGAACAGACAAGTCAGTTAGGTCTCCCAGCTTGACTCCATATTTTTTCTACGCTATGTGTCTGGACTTCTACCTTACATAATAACTCGTCACAAAATTCGCAATAGATTCCAGTGTGTGTAACCATAGAAAATATGTTGCTAGTTGTTTATCCAGAAGTGAAACTATTATATGTTTGTCGATCATAATATGGCAATAATAGCTAACATTTATTGAATACTGCTAGCATTTTGCTAAGTCTTCATATGTATCAAGACACAACTTCATATGTATCAACTCACAACAAACATACAGAATAAGTACTATTACCATTACATATATCAGGAAACTGAGTCTTAGAATCCTAAGAAATTTTAACAAAGGTCACAAACAACTAGAGAAGGGAGATTTGCTGGCTTTTTTTTTTTTACTTTAACAACTTTTTATCACAATATACACCAATACAGGAAAGTACACGCCTTGTGTATACTTTTATGTACTTGTACCCCTTGATGATTTTCCATCAGCTGAATAAACCCATGCAACCAGCACCCACATTAAGAGATAAAATATTTCCAGAACCTCAAAAGACCCCCTGGCACACTTCTTGCCTCTACCTTTGTACAAAGTATAACCGTTATCCTGACTTTTAACACCATAAATTAGTTTCCACAGTTTTTTAACTTTATGTACATAGAAGCATACTATGTATGCATATGTATCCTTTTGAGTCTGATACATTTTCATGTTTGCAAGATTTATTCATATTGTTGGGTGCAGTTGTAGTTTATTCATTTTTGTTGCTGTATAGTATTTCATTGTGTGAATACGCTATTTACCTGTTTTACTAAATAAATATGACTGGTGAGCATTTGCGTTCTTTCTGTTTTGGGTCTTGCATTAGTTTCCTAGGGCTGCTGTTACACAGCACCACAAACCAAGTGGCTTAAGCAACAGAAATTTATTGTCTTATAGTTCTGGAGGCCAAAAGTTCAAGATCAAGGTGTCAGCAGGTTGATTCCTTTGAAGGGCTGTAAGGAAAACTATGTTCCATTCCTCTCCCATACTTCCTGGTGGTTTGCTGGCAATCTTTGATATTCCTTGGCTTGTAAAAGTATCACCCTGATCTCTGTCTTCATCTTGGTATGGCATTTTCTCTACGTACATTTCTATATCCAAATTTTCTCAATTTATAAGGTCGCCAGTATAGTGGATTAGGGACCCACGTTTTTCCTGTGTGGCTTCATCTTAACTAATAAAATCTGCAACAACACCATTTCCAAACAAGATCACATTCTCAGGCCAGGACTTTAACATGTGAATTTGGAGGGTGGAGGGGACACAGTTCAACCCATAAGAGAGCTATTACGAACAATGCTGCTAAGAATACTCTTGTACATGTTGTGGTGAATATACGTACTGATTTCTGATGAGTATATTCCTACAAATGAAAATAGTGTGTGTATTCAGCTTTAGTAGATGCTGCCAAATGGTTTTCTAAAATGTTTATACCAATTTTTCCTGCCATCATCAATGTATGGGAATTCCAGGTGAGCCACAGCTTCACAAACATTTTGTATTGTCTCTGTTTCTTATTTTAGGTGTTCTGATGAGACTATAGTTGTATCTGATTATTTTAATTTGGATTTTCCAATGACTGTTAAATTCTTCTTTATATGCTTCTTGACCATCTGGAGGTCATCTTTGCTGACCTATTTATTTGTCTATTTTTGTACTGAGTCTCCTACTTTTTTTCTTGGATTTGCAGCAACTCATTATTTTTCGGGAAATGGGTCCCGTGTTAGATATAGAAATGCAGATAGAGATATTGACGTCCCTTTTCATTCTTCTTGGCTTCAGGAACCAGGCTCAGGCGAATGGTCAGATGTGGTAGATTTGCCTCACTTTCTGCTTCTTTCTCTACGCCTGTGTTGAAAATGCCCAAGGTAGAAGAGGAAAAATCATATTACAAAATAGGGAGAGGAGGAATAAATTGGTACAGAACTGTCCATCAACAGATGGGCTCTTTGAAGTTTTGTTTTGTTTTGTTGGTTCTTTATTTGACCTTTAGTTTCAGGGAGTGTGTTTGTCTATGTGAACATCCCAGTGACTATCTGTCTCTTTCTTTTGAAGTTTCCTTCAGAACACCTTAGCAATTTTGCCTGCTCACCTCTTTTCTTTATAGCTTTTTATCTGGGCTTACTTCCCCTGCCTTCCAGCTCTGGCTGCAGAGGATTGGATGTTTCCACTTTCAATACCTAACATAAGACCTGCATAGAATAAGGCCTCATTATTGATTTGGTGACTAAAATTGGTTGAAGTTTCCCTTTCATTGCTATAAAGAAATAACCATAAGATGCTGTATCATTTCTTAAGAATTTTTAATTTCAACAAAGAAATATTCCAGGAGGTTTTAAAAAAGTATCATACTTTGCAAATGAGGTTTAGAAAACTTCTAATAGTTCTCCATGAATTTTTCTCTGATTTTCTCTAAGTAGAGTTCTCTAAATTTTTCCCTGATTTTTCTCTAAACAAAAATAGGTCTGACCACTTAAATGGTACCTCATTAATGATCTCCTTTTATTTATTATTACAGATAGTCTCTTGTGATCCTCAACCATGTGTTGGTTCTATAATGAGCTAGAACTCTACTGAAGAGACTTTATGGGTGACTGTTTTACTCTGATGAAATATAAATAACATAACATTCATGATTTTAACCATGTCTACATGTACATTTTAGTGACATGAAGTACATTCACATTGTTATGCCACTGCCGCCACCATCACCACATCTCCAGAATTTTTTATCATCCCAAACTGAAACTGTGTACCCATTAAACACTAGTTCCCCATTCCCATCTCCTTCCAACCTCTGGCAACCACCTTTCTACTTTCAGTCTTTATGACTTTCACACTTCTAGGTACCTTATATAAGTGGAAGCAGGCAATATCTGTCCTTTTGTGTCTGGCTTACTTCATTTAGCATAACGTCCTTGGGGTTCTTCCATGTTGTAGTATATGTCAAAATCGTATTGCTTTTTGTTTGTAGTATGTGTCAGAATTTCATTCCATGTTGTAGTAAGTGTAAGAATTATTTAGTTAAATAATATACATTTGCATTATATACCACCTTTCCTTTATCCATTCATCCACAAATTAACACTGGGTTGTTTCTACTGAGTTATTTTATTTAATCTTCATAACTACTGCCCTTGGCAGAACTGAATTTTAGAGTTGCTTCTGTTACTCATACAGCAGCTGGCCCTGGCCAAGTTGAATTTTTGCTTTGTATCTTAATTTCCTCATTGTAAAATGGAAGTGAAAATATCTACCTCACTGGACTGGAGTGAGGATTTAATAAAATAATGAGATACCTAGAATAAAGTCTGCAAATAGTAGGTATCCAACAACTGACAGCTAGAAACATGACTCCTGTTGAGTGGAGACAATTCAAGACAGTTCCGTACATCTCAGGAGTCCAGACTAAGGTATGCAATGTGTCTCTTGCTTTATCAAAAGTCATCTTAGGTTGTACATATGTGGCATGTCCTGAAGATATTTTTATCTTGTAAAGTACTAAAATCAGTGAAAGAAGACAGGAATCATTTGTGAAACATGAACTTTTTCTTCTGCCCACAATCTATTTGCTAACCTCAGAAAGGTCAAGTCAAAAAGTTCAATTTAAGGAGTACTAATGATTTGTCTGTGGAGAGAACTGTTTTACTTTGTTTATCTGAAAAACAAAATCATATCTTTAAGAAATATAGACTTAATAACTCATTATAAATAAAAACATCTTCAGATTCAACTAAAACTAATCTAATTATCAGGGTAAGCATCTGGGGAAATAAAAGGCCAAATCTTTTCAGCTAGATTTTTTATGAACTTTTATAAAAAACTGGATTTAGATTGCCTCTAACTTAAAATATTACTATAACCATAAATAACTTTTAAATTATCTTCATAATTTTAATAACTAAAGTTTTATAATAAACACTTTTCTGATAAAAGAAATTTTGAACATACAAAAGGTAGACAACAGATTTATTTCAGGTCTTTTTTTCTAAGCATAGTTTTTTGAGGGGAGAGGGGAGATTAAACATAATGAATAATTCTCTATATTCAATTTTATGTCCTTTTTTCACTTAACTTTATAATATAATTACCTACATGGGATTTTTCCAAAGTGATGAGAAACTTCATGAACACATTTTTAACAAGTACTTAATCATTCATTCTCTCTTAATCCTTCTCTAAGCAAATTATTTCAAGAGCAATAGTATAGCAAAGCAATTAAAAAAGGATTGAAACAAATTTCTGGGTTAAAATTCTGTCTTCCACCAGTTGCTAGCATAAACTTGGGGAAGTTACTATTTCTCTGTCTCAGTTTCTTCGTTGAAAAATGAGAATGTTAATGGCATACCTAGCTTTTAGGGTTGGTATAGGGGTTAATATGTTAAAACATATAAAATGCTTAGAATAGTGCCTCACATATGGTAAGCATTCTATAAATGTTGACTTATTATCATTAGCTATTTAAAATCCTTGGTTTGATATGTAAATAATGAAATCTTAAAAGAAGGTAGATTAAAATGAACTAACTACAGTTAAAATCTGTATCATTATTGTTGTGGACTGAATTGTATCCCCTTAAAATTCATGTATTGAAACCTTAACCCCTGAGTGACTGTATTTGAAGATAGGGCCTTTAAGCAAAGTAATTAAGTTTAAGTGAGGTCACAAGGATGGGGCGCTAATCTGATAAGATTGTTGTCTTTACAGGATAAGGAAGAGACACCATAGATATCTCTTTCTGCATGCATGCACAGAAGAAAGTCCATATTAGGACACAGTGAAAAGATGGCCATCTACAAGCCAGGAAGAGAGGCCTCATCAGACACCAACGCTGACGGCACCTGGATCTTGTACTTCTAGCCTCCAGAACTGTAAGAAAATATATTTATGTTGCTTGAACCACCCAGTCTGTGGTGTTTTCTTATGGAAGCTCTTCAGACTAATACAGTTGTTTATAGACAACTTATTTATAATGCTTTTTCAGTATAAGTTTTAACATCAAGAAAGTATTTGATGTCAAGTAGTATAACTACTAATTCCTGATTTTTTCATTTACGGACTTTTTTATTTTACTTTTCACTTGTCCAAAGGATGTATATCTTAACTGAAAAACATAATTTGTCAAGGCCAGGTGTGGTGGCTCACGCCTGTAATCCCAGCATTTTGGGAGGCCGAAGTGGGTGGATTACCTGAGGTTGGGAGTTTGAGACCAGCCTGACCAACATGGAGAAACCCCGTCTACTAAAAATACAAAATTGGCTGGGCGTGATGGTGCATGCCTGTAATCCCAGCTACTCAGGAGACTGAGGCAGGAGAATTGCTTGAACATGGGAGGTGGAGGTTGCAGTGAGCCGAGATAGTGCCATTGCACTACAGCCTGGGCAAGAAGAGCAAAATTCCGTCTCAAAAAAACAAAAACAAATGAACAAACAAACAAAACATAATTTGTCAAATCTTCTAAAGAAAAGTGCTTAAACATATAAATGATAATCAGTAAATTTAAATGTTTATTTCCCAGTTGCATTAGCCACTCAACAGTTGTACTAGCCACTTTGTTGCACTGGTCAGTTCAATAGCCATATGTGATTAGTGGCTAGCATATTAGACAGAGCAGATACAGTACATTTTCATCATTGCAGGAACTTCTATTGTACTGAGCTGTACTATGTCTGTAGCCAGAGAGTGGCATGCTTGGATTATGCATCATTTCAAGAGTAGTGTGTTTTTGTCACAATTTTATGCAACTCATTATGCAATATTTAGACATTAAAAATTGTTTATAGCTAGGCAAGGTGGTGCACACCGGCAGTCCCAGCTACTTGGGAGGCAGAGGCAGGAGGATTGTTTAAGCCCAGAGTTCAAGTCTATCCTGGGGATGGAAGGAAGGAAGGAAGAAAGGGAGAGACAGAGGGAGGGAAGAGGAAAAACTTGTTTCTAGTATGAACCAAGCTTAATATCATTTGAGAATAATCAATCATCTATGGTAAGAATAAAATACAAGTGAAGCAATATGTGAGTACAATATACAGGTCTTATTTTATATTTTTCTTTTCTGCATTAAGTGAAAAACAACTCTCAATATACTTACCAATGTAATCTTTTCGAATACTTAATAATTAAACAGATTTAATACAGCTTTTTTTTAAAAAAAAGTCTTTAAAATTAAAAATTATAATTTGCCCCAGCTACTCAAGAGGCTGAGGCAGGAAAATCACTTGAACCCAGGAGGCCGAGCTTGCAGTGAGCCAAGATCACGCCACTGCACTCCAACCTGGTCGACAGAGTGAGACTCTGTCTCAAAAAAAAAAAATTATAATTTGCTCAGAAGTAGAGAGACCAGTATAATAAACCTTCATGAATCTATCACTCAGTTTCAATGATTATCAATTGATTACCAATCTTGTTTCATCTATAACCTCCCTCTTCTCACCACCTACCCTCCACTGGATTGTTTTGAAGCAAATCTAAGACATGATATCATTTAGTCTGTAAATATTTTAGTATGTGTTATGGTCTAAATAGTTGTGCCTCCCCAAAATTCATATGTTGATATCCTAATGCCCAGTGTGATGATATTAGGAAATGAGACCTTTGGGAGGTGATTAGGTCTTGGCTGAGCTCTCATGAATGGGATTATTGCCCTTAAAAAGGGGCTCTAGACAGCTCTCTTGCTTTCTTTCTGCCATGTAATAATATAATGAAAAGTCTGGAACCAGGAAGAGTGCCCTCACCAGAACCCAACCATGCTGGCAGTCTGATTTTTTTATTTTCAGCCTCCAGAACCGTGAGAAAAAAATATCTGTTGTTTAAACAGGGGTCCCCAAACCCCAGGCCGCGGACTGGTACTGGTCCGTGGCCTGTTAGGAACTCAGCCACACAGCTTGAGGTGAGCGGTGGGGAAGCGAGCATTACCGCCTGAGCTCCATTAGATTCTCATAGGAGCGCGAACCCTATTGTGAACTGCGCATGCAAGGGATCTAGGATCCACATTCCTTATGAGAATCTAATGCCTGGATGATCTGAGGTGGAACAGTTTCATCCCCAACCATCTCCTCACCCGCCACCGTCTGAAAACACTGTCTTCTACGAAACTGGTCCCTGGTGCCTAAAAGGTTGGAGACTGCTGGTTTAAACCACCTAGTCTATGGTACTTTGTTACACAGCCTAAACTAAGACAGCACGTACCATTAAAATATAAGAACATTTTTAAACGTAATCACAATATCCATTATCATAGCTTGAAAAAAAAGCCTAAACAGTAATTCTTAATATTATCAAATATATAGTCATTAAATGTGACCTTTTTTAAAAACAAAAATACTTAGTTTTTCTGACTTTACCACAAAATATCAAGGTTGGGAAGTACCTGTGATTATGTCATCAATTTAAGGTCACTGATCACTGATCATCTGATGTTAGAAACACTATAGATCTGGAACTTAAAAGTTGAAGGAAAAAAAAAAAAAGAAACACTATAGATAAGTATTCAGGAAATGAAAGCAATATGTTTTATCTATCATTTGCCAACAAAAACAAAATGCTTCAGAAGCAAACTAAAAAATTATCAGTAGAAACAAAAGTACTTTAAGCTATCCAATTAATCAATTTAGGTAAAATAATCCTAATAATAAAAACAAATCACCCCTTCACACCCACTAGGATAACAACTGAAAAAAAAAAAAAAACCAGAAAAATAACAAGTGTTAATGGGGATTTGGAGAAATTGGAACACTTGGGCATTGTTGGTGGGAATGTAAAATGGTAAAGCCATTGTGGAAAATAGTATGGCCATTTCTCAAAAACTAATATGGTAATAGAATTACCATATAATCTAGCAATTTATTAATAACTTCTGGGTATATAAAACCCGCAAAAGTGAACATAGGGTCTAGAAGAGATATTTGTGTACCCATGTTCATAGTAGCATTATTCAAAATAGCTAAAACATGAAAGAAAACTAAGTATCTTTTATGGATGAATGAATAAGCAAAATGTGGTATATACTTAGCACATTATTACTCAGAAGGAAATTCTGTCACATGCTACAAGATGGATGTATGTTGAGGACATGATAATAAGTGAAATAATTCAATCACAGACAAATGATTCCATCTATATGAAGTACTTAGAGTAGTCAAAATCATAGAGACAGAAAGTAGAAGGGTGGTTGCCAGGGGCTGTAGGATTGGGAAAATGGAGGGTTATTATTTAATGGGTAGAGTTTCTGTTTTGCAAGATGAAAAGAGTTCTGGAGATGGATGGTGATGACAGTTGTACAATAATATGAATGTAGCTAATACCACTGAACTGTACACTTAAAAACAGTTAAGATGGTAAATTTTATGTTATGTGTATTACCACAGTAAAAAAAATTGGAGGGAAAAAAATAATACTATCCTATTTGCAAGAGAAGACAAATCTTGTGCATAAAGGGTGATACAAGATAGATTAATAAATATTTTGCACATGTGCTTGCAAATCCAACATACATACACCATACACAAGTGATCCCTGTATACCTTGAAGAAAGATAATATTATTTACATCATTTTTGCTTCAATATTGTATAATTTCTAGTTAATATGGAGATAATTATTAATAATAAAAATGATTGTGAAAACATGAAAGGTTGATGATAAATGTCTGCACAGGTGGGAGGAAATAGACTGTTTTACTCTGTTGAAATATCCTACTCCCAGGCCAGAAGTAAGAGCTGTACAATGGATTGTGAAACATTTGACCTATTTAGCACAGAGGCAAATAGACAAGGCATACTATCATTTGAATTGAGGTTACTAGCTGGAGTTACTAGATGCATTAGAAAATTTTGTAGCCCAGTAACCAAACCAGCATGATACTGATACCAAAACAGATAGATAGACCAATGGAACAGAACAGAGGCCTCAGAAATAACACTACACATCTACAACGATCTGATCTTTGACAAACCTTACAAAAACAAGCAATGGGGAAAGGATTCCCTATTTAATCAATGGTGCTGGGAAAACTGGCTAGCCATATGCAGAAAACTGAAACTGGACCCCCTCCTTACACCTTATACAAAAATTAACTCAAGATGGATTAAAGGCTTCAATGTAAAACCTAAAACCATAAAAACCCTAGAAAAAAACCTAGACAATACCGTTCAGGACATAGACATGGGCAAAGGCTTCATGACTAAAATACCAAAAGCAATTGCAACAAAAGCCAAAATTGACAAATCAGATCTAATTAAATTAAAGAGTTTCTGCACAGCAAAAGAAACTATCATCAGAGTGAACAGGCAGCCTACAGAATGGGAGAAAAATTTTGCAATCTACCCCTTTGACAAAGGTCTAATATCCAGAATCTATAAGGAACTTAAACAAATTTACAAGAAAAAAAACAACCCCATCAAAAAGTGGATGAAGGATATGAACGGACACTTCTCAAAAGATGACATTTATGTGGCCAACAAACATATGAAAAAAGCTAATCATCACTGGTCATTAGAGAAATGCAAATCAAAACCACAATGAGATACCATCTCACACCAGTTAGAATGGTGATTATTAAAGTCAGGAAACAACAGATGCTGGAGAGGATATGGAGAAATAGGAAAGCTTTTACACTGTTGGTGGGAGTGTAAATTAGTTCAACCATTGTGGAAGACAGTGTGGCGATTTCTCAAGGATCTAGAACCAGGAATACCATTTGACCCAGCCATCCCATTACTGGGTATATACCCAAAGGATTGTAAACCATTCTACTATAAAGACACATGCACACATACGTTTATTGCAGCACTATTCACAATAGCAAAGACTTGGGACCAACCCAAATGTCCATCAATGATAGATTGGATAAAGAAAATGTGGTACATATATACCATGGAATACTAAGCAGCCATTAAAAAGAATGAGCTCACATCCTTTGCAGGGACATGGATGAAGCTGGATTTCAGCAAACTAACAAAGGAACAGAAAAACAAACACCACATGTTCTCACTCATAAGTGGGAGTTGAACAATGAGAACACATGGACACAGAGAGGGGAAGATCACACACCAGGGCCTGACGTGGGGTGGGAGGCAAGGGGAGGGAGAGCATTAGGACAAATACCTAATGCATGTGGGACTTAAAACCTAGATGACGGGTTGATGGATGCAGCAAACCACCATGCCACATGTATACCTATGTAACAAACCTGCACGTTTTGCACATGTATCCCAGAACTTAAAGTAAAATTTAAGGCCAGGCACGGTGGCTCACACCTGTAATCCCAGCACTTTGGGAGGCCAAGGTGGGTGGATCACAAGGTCAGGAGTTCAAGTCTAGCCTGGCCAAGATGGTGAAACCCCGTCTCTACTAAAAATACAAAAATTAGCTGGGCCTGGTGGTGGGCACCTGTAATCTCAGCTACTCGGGAGGCCGAGCCAGAGAATTGTTTGAACCCGGGAGGCCAAGGTTGCAGTGAGCCGAGATCGTGCCTCTGCACTCCAGCCTGGGCGACAGAGCGGGACTCCCTGTCAAAAGAAAAAAAAAAAAAAGGAAAATTTGGTAGCCATTGTAGGACTTTATAGGGAAGAGGAAGATAAAAGAAATGTGAGAGAGCCAAGGGTAAAAAACAAAACAAGAAACAGGTAAATACACTCCCAGTTGGTTTTAATGAGGTGTATATATAAACCTGAGTTACTTTTTTTTTTTTTTTTGAGACAGGGCCTCACTCTGTCGCCCAGGCTGGAGTGCAGTGGTGCGATCTTGGCTCACTGCAGCCTATGCCTCTCGGGTTCAAGCGATTCTCCTGCCTCAGTCTCCCGAGTAACTGGGATTACAGGCGTCCACCGCTGTGCCTGGATAATTTTTGTTTTTTTAGTAGAAACAGGGTTTCACCATGTTGGCCAAACTGATCTCGAACTCCTGACCTCAGAAGATCCGCCTGCCTCAGCTTCCCAAAGTGCTGGGATTACAGGTGTGAGTCACTGCGCCCAGCCCTGTGTTACATTTTGTATTTTAATTTTTTTTTAAGTGCCAGCATTTGTAAAATTGATTATATGAACTTTGAAATCCTGTCCACTTCTAAATCTATATCCTAAGTTTCAGTTGCCTTTAGAAATTTTAATTTACATTCTAACACTTCTTCCCTCGGAAATAACTTGTTGGATTTAAATATATACATATGTGTGTGTGTGTGTGTGTATATATATATATATTTTTTTTTTTTTTTTTGAGACAGAGTCTGGCTCTGTTGCCAGGCTGGAGTGCAGTGGCGCAATCTTGGCTCACTGCAACCTCCGCCTCCTGAGATAAAGTGATTCTTCTGCCTCAGCCTCCTGAGTAGCTGGGACTACAGACGTGCACCACCATGCCCAGCTAATTTTTGTATTTTTAGTAGAGACGGGGTTTCACCATGTTGGCCAGGATGGTCTCGATCTCTTGATCTCGTGATCCACCCACCTCAGCCTCCCAAAGTACTGGGATTACAGGTGTGAGCCACCCCCGGCCTTAAATATTTTTTAATTTAATCATTCAGTGGTTCATCTGGGCATTCTTTCTTTTAACAAGCAGCTATAACAGTCTATTAAATATTATGACCTTGTGGTATACAGTGAGGGCCACGAAAATGAATCAGATACCTTGTCTGTTCTCAAGGAGCTCACTGTTGGTAGTAAAGGCAGACAGGCATATGAGTAATTCCTGTGTCTTAGAGGATAAGGAGGACTAGGGTTAAGAGGTGGACTAAAGGTTTTCCAAGTAGAAGCAGCTTTGACGTTGTACAAGTAAAACCTGAGAAACAAGAAGGTGCAGTGCCTGGAGAAATTGCAGGTGATTAAGTATTCTTGGGGGGTGGGGAGTGATGAATGATTGGGGTGCACAGTTAGGAGTGGTGACATAAATAGGAGCTCTGCTAGGCATGCCAAGGAATTTGGATTTTATCCTGAAGGCAAAGAGAAATCCTTTAAGGACTCAAATTAGGAATGTGACAAGATGTATGAATTTATGACGTTCAAATTGAGGATCAGTTGGAAGTGTGTTGCAGGAGAGTAGAGAGGCATGTAAGGCATGGTAGAGCAGCTGAAAGAGAGCTACAGTATCCCTAGCAGGAGTCATGCTTGCCTGAGCCAGAGCAGAGCCAGTGGGCACTCAAAGGCAGAGACAGAGCCCAAAGGGACTGAGGAGGTAGAACTGGCTAAGCATAGGAGGGTCCTTCCCTGGGATTTAGTAGGTCTGGAGAGGGACCTTGAACGAATAGTTTAAATAAATTTCCCAGGTAATGCTGATGATTAGTCAGGTTTGGGACCCACCAGTGCAGACTGCTTCTCAAAGAGCTTGAGTGTCCAAGAAAGAGTGACAGAAAGCCAAGAGGGGCCTTTGGTTAAACATCAAAGAGCCTGGATTGTTCATGTGCCAAAGAAAAAGAAGCAGCAGGGAGCAATAAGTTGGAGATGAAGCTACACCCCTGAGTAGCTGAGTTTCTGGAATCCATGCAAGGGAAAGATTTTCTTTCTTTCTTTTTCTTTTCTTAGATGGAGTTTGGCTCTTGTCACTCAGGCGGAGTGAAATGGCGTGATCTCGGTTCACTGCAACCTCTGCCTCCTGGGTTCAAGCATTCTCCTGCCTCAGCCTCCTGAGTAGCTGGGATTACAGGTGCCCACCACCATAACTGGCTAATTTTTTGTATTTTTAGTAGAGATGGGGTTTCACCATGTTGGTCAGGCTGGTCTTGAACTCCTGACCTCAGGTGATCCACCCGCCTCAGCCTCCCAAAGTGCTGGGATTACAGGCGTGAGCCACCGCGCCTGGTCCAGGGGAAAAATTTTCAACAGGAAGAAGACCTCAGATCTGAGACAAGAAGAAATGGCTCAGGGATAGGAAAACAGGCACTAACATTTGAGGAGAGAGGGTTAGGGAACAGGCTGAGGGAATTCTACCTAAGCTCTCCCTGCTTCCCCTTTTCCCTTTTCTGAGAAAGCTAAGATGTTTGAAAAAACTATAAAGGTCATGGAGAAGATGAGAGGGGACTCATAAAAGAGAAAGAAAAGTGCTATTGCTAAGCCAGCAGAGTGGCACATGTGTATAGTCCCAGCTACTCTGGAATCTGAGGCAGGAACGATTTCTTGAGGCCAAGAGCTTGAGTCCAGCTGGAGCAACATAGCAAGATCTCTGTCTCTTACGAAAAAAAAAAAAAAAAAAAAGGAGAGGTAATGTCCTGTTGAGGTAAGGAACTTTATATTAGTCCTGGTACCAGTGGGCACAATTGTGTGATTTTCTTGATGTAAGTTCACCCATTTCAGCAAATAAAAATTCAGTTCACCAGCTAAATTTGAATTTCAGATAAACAATGAATAATTTTTTTAGTATAAGTATGTCCTATGCAATATTGCAGATATAAACTAAAAAAAATTCCTTAGTTATTTGAAATTCAAATTTAACTGGGCATGCTGTATTTTATCTGGCAACTTTATAGGGGAACTTGAAAAATCAGATGTGAGGATTATGACTTAATACTTAAAGTTGGAATTTATTATGCAAATCATCTTCATTTATTAATGTTTATTTATTTGCAAGCATGATTCACTGCTAGTAGCAGACAGGGCCATGAGCACATACTCATAACATGGCAACAAACACAAGCGGGACTGATTAGATCATGAAAGCTGAGCTGCATCTCTCCTCCTACTTCTGTCTCATTTCCTGAGACATTCACATTCACCTCTGACCCCAGAAATCAGCATTTTCTATCCCAATCTGCCTTGACCATGCTGGGGTCCTTCAAGCCCATATCTCTGTGTTTATCATTAAGCTTTAATTCTCATGAGAATTATAATATTTCTCTCCAAAAAAAACCTCATCTTCATGACTTAAATTATTTTTTATGTAAAATGTAAGACTTTGCAAAGGAAAAGGTACATTTTTCATATTTTATTCTATATTACATTTTAGTTCTTAGAACATTCTCATGGGAAAAGTATGTTAATTATCAGATCATTTTTTTCTAGGCTAATTATTAGTGATGTAATTTTTAAATGATTGGATCAAGGAAAGAGTTGATCCTTATATATAGGCTGGCTTCATTCCTTATATATATTGTACCAATTTGGAGATATCCTATGATCCATCAACGTACAGAATGACAAAATACATATATATGTCTGTACATATTTGTGTACTAAATGCAAAACATAAATGACTGGCAACCTGTTTTACTTTCAGAACTCAAAAATCTTAGTTTCATACCTTGAAGTTAATTACTCTCATACAAACAAACTTTAAGGAAACCTGCATTCTACTGGCTTGGCATATCTTTCACAGGGGAAAAATTGAAGATAACTTAATTTTGGAGCCATGCTTGGATCAATTAAACCATCATTGTGATGGCAATGTTAGAGTCCTAATTTACAGTTATGAAAGAGACAAGCTGTCAAACCAATATTGATTCTCTTCTTCTTACCAGGTAGAAGATATGATTAGCTAAACTACTTTTCACAGCCTCCATGGCAGCTGAACACGAAACTTCTAGAAAGGCTTCTTAAGAGAAGCACAGCCAGATTGCATGAACTCTTTTTTACTTTTGTCCCTTTCCCTTGCTTCTTACCTGGAACTCAGACATGGTGGCTGGAGCTCCAGCAACCACCTTGGACCATAAGAACACCTTAAAGATAAAAGCATGCTACAAATTGCACAGTAGGAATGTAAGAAGAGGCTGGGTCTCTGATAAGTATGGTACCACCCTATGGGGTACAGATCCATTAACCCTCAAATTTCTTTTACTTGAGACAAAAACAGTTAAAGATCATGTTATTTTTGTTGTTTGTTACTAGCTACCAATGTAAGTTCCAACAGAGGTACAGCTATTAATGGTGAATTTTAAAAAGATGAGTATTGCTTGGCTTAGTAATAACAGTAAAGCTTCTTGAGTATTTACTGTGTGCCAACCTCTGACATACTTTCTAGAGGTTGTCTCATTTAATCATCACAATAACTCCATAAAGTAGATACTGTATTTAGTTCATCTTTCATATGAGAAAACTGAGCTTAGGAGTAACTTGCTTAAGCCTATACTAGGAGGTGGTGGTGTTGAACTCAAACCCAGACAAGTTGCCATAAGAGCCCTGGCTCTTAACTTCTCAGAGGTGGAAAGAATAACGTTTTCAATGACAGAAAGCAAAGCACATTTTACAATGTTTAATAGATCAGCCATTCGTTTGTACATCGTTGGGTATTTTTAATGAGCCTTACTTGTTAGTAGAAGCTGATTATGTAGAAATGAATACGACACGTGTCCCATCTTTGTAGCTCCTGGTTTACGGGAGAGAATGTTTAGGAAATATTTGTTGTATCACTAACATCTACCTCAGCACCATAGGAAAAGTAAAAAAAAAAAAAATCTACTGAATATCCTTAAAATTCTACTTTAATAATCTTAAGTAAATTATGAGATAGGGAAAGTTTTTCTTCAGGGCCCTCACAACCCTCATCTGTCCTATCCCCACCTTTAGTTATAGGCAGGGCTATTGCATACAGTTTTGCAAGATTATGCAATGCTGGATTCTGGGGAGAGCTGTTCACATCCATTGTCTTCACTGAATTTTGGTATTTATCACTGTGATGTTCTGGCTGAAGGCAGTAAAATGTCTTGAGAAAGCATGTTTTTTTTTGTTTTTGTTTTTGTTTTCCTAATTTGCACAAGGACACCCTTTGGTCTAGTGGCAAGTCTGGTTATATGCTTCTGCTTCCCACTTCAGGCACTCTGGCTTGTGATCTTCCACTGGAAGCACCGCAACATCCCTAACCCCAATCCTATTCCAACCTTAACCCAACAAGCTCTGTTTCAGAGAGCTTACAACGTGTTGGAATTAACTCTCTCATCTGACAAGTCAATGAAGTCCATAAACTCAATTACAGTAAAAATAGAAATTAGTCTGCATTCTTGGTTTTCTCTCTTGTCAAGACACACTTGTATAGTCAAAGTCTTAATTCAGAAGGATGTAGGGATGTGTGTCTGAGAGAAAGAGAACTCTTAGTGAAGTACTGTAATAACAATTTTAAAATTATAATACTCCTGTAATCCCTTGCCCAATTCCATCTCATTCCCCAGAAGAAAGTATTTTCAACTGTGATCTGAGAGACAAAAATAGATGCCCCTTTACCAACTAAGATGAACTCTAAAGTTAAGGAAATGAAAGGTACCTATGGGTGGAAGATTCAGGGCCCTGCTGCATGACAGATTTCTAAATTCCTAGGGCCACAAGAAGAACCACATTCTTGTTAAATTCCATATAGCGGCCAGGCACAGTTGCTCATGCCTGTAATCTCAGCACTTTGGAAGGCGGAGGCAGGCGGATCACTTGAGGTCAGGCATTCAAGACCAGTCTGACCAACATGGTGAAACCCCGCCTCTACTAAAAATACAAAAACTAGCCGGGCGTGGTGGCAGACACCCATAATCCCAGCTACTTGGGAGGCTGAGGCAGAAGAATCGCTTAAACCTAGGAGGCAGAGGTTTCAGTGAGCCAAGATCATGCCATTGCAATAGAGCGGGACTCCATCACAAAAAAGAAAAAAAAAATTCATATAGCTCCTATCAGACCCCTCCTAACTCTGATTTACAACACTGATCGGACAGAGGACTGGCCTTACAAACATTCTTTTCTAATAAGAAACTGCAAACCTTGAATCAGTTTCAGCCAGCTTAGAGGCTGAGCACAAATTGTCTTTGTGTCTAATAGTTCACCTTTTGACATAAACAACAAAATTTGACTTCATTTTAATGCTAAAACTCCCCTCAAAGTGAATATGGGATGTATATTACATCTATGTTTACCTATTGCACATGTGTTTGGCACCTCTCACAGATATGTGTAGCTTTTCCCCCTAAACCTGCTAAATATGTGTGGCTCTATTGTGTAATATGGGCACTCTGAGGCATCAAAATCAAACCTACCCTTCCCTCCTCAAAGAGAGACCACCTTTACTATATGCTGGAGACTATTTCTTCCTGGTTTGCAAACTGATATGGCTAATAAAGCTCTTCTTTCTACTATTTAGCCAAAAGACCTTGGATGACACAACTCATACAGGGTTGTTTTGGCATTTACCTCCATATTTCCAAACAATCTGCTTATACTGGTATGTCTTGTTTATCAATTTCAAATTTATTTATTAATATCCTATTAATAATAAATATGGATGTACATCTCTTATACCACCAGTCCCACTTTCCTTATATCTCTCACTCTCCTGAGATAGTTAATTCAATACTTCTCAGAGGTAGAAGGAATAACATTTTTAGTGATAGAAAGCAAAGAGGATTTTACAATGTTTAATAGATCAGTCATTCATTTGTGAAACTGTCATTGAGCGTTTATTATGAACCTTGCTCATTAATAGGAGCTGATTATGTAGAAATGAATAAGACATATCCCATCTCTGGGAGTTTTAGCTATGCCAGTATTCAGTGTTGACATTTTTATGATTGGTAAATGTTGACCCTTCAAAGCCAAGTTCTTTCATATAAAACATTGTTTTTCCTAGTGTTAACAATTGCCACATTTTGTCATTTCTTAGTATTAATAAATGCCTCATTTCTTGATTTCTCATCAAAAATTTTTATACGTGCTCCATCGCATCTCTCAAATACTTATCAATATTTTCCAAGTGCTCAGATATATCAGATAATCTGTCAATTCTATTTTTTCCTGGAGGCTCTTCCCAGTCCTCCTGCTCCAATCTTGAGTTATTGATTTCTGGTTTGTTACACAGCAGTCATGTAGGACACCCTTTCGCTATTATGTGAGACTGTCCTTTGCCTCCTGCCTGCATTGGATCTCTTCCTTCTTGTGGACCCTGGAGTCCTCTGTCACGTATGCTCCTTCTTCTGTTGGTATATATTCTCCAGTTGTTTCCTACAAAAGTTATATGTTTGAATTATGTGTCTTTGAATGTCTTTATTTACCCTCATACTTGACCATTAATTTGTCTAGGAGAAAATAATTGTCTCACAAACATTTGAAGTATGGCTTCATTTTCCTCTAGCATCCTCTAGGATGGCAAATTGCTGCTAGCAAGTCTGATGCCATGTGGATTTCTATTCCCTTGCATATGGACTAATTTTAAAGTCATTTTCAAGATTTGTTCATCTTTGATGTTCTGAAATTTCATGACAGTATGCCTTGGTGTGGATCTTTTTAAATTTACTCTGCTCATACCAGTGGCCTTTCAATCTGTAGGCTCATTGCCTCAGTTTCAGGAAATTTTTTCTCTTTTTCTGGACTCCTCTTACTTCAGATGTTCTTACAGTTTGATCATTAGAATCTGTTATGTTTTCTCTACTAATGTCTTCTTATTTGCTTTTTTTTCTTGTTTCTCTGGGAGATTTGATTAACTTTATCTTTAATCTGTTCTATGAAAGGTTTTCTTTTATATATTATGCTTGTAATTTCTAAGCGCTCTTTTCTTTGTTATTTTTCATTTTATCCTGTGTTTGTCTTTGTTTTTTATGGATGCAATATTTTGTGGAAGGAAAGGTATATAATAGGATATGGTACTTGGGGATCAGGTTAGGAAAAGATGGTTGGCAGCCTTCTTTAGAGAAATCTGAGGACTTATTACACTAAAACACTTTCTATGAAAATACCAGGAATAACATAGAATCAGACTTCTTACTTCTCAAAGTGGCTTCAGGACTGTGCTTGTTTAATGCTATGGAATAATGATATGTTTTTCATTTAGATATAAGACAAATCTGTAAATTAGGTTACAACAGGTATTAGATACTCTAATGGACTGGATAATGATTTCTAACCAAATAAGATTATTTTCCTAGTATTGGGCTCTCACCAATACCAAACGATCCAGTTAGATTTCAGTTTGTCTTCCAATTTTCTGGCTGCAGGATTCCTTAAGTTCAGAAATAATTCAGACAGCTTTGCAGGGGAGAGAAAAATGGCTCCCCTCCATCCTTGTAGGTTCTTTGGCTGGGCTACAAATTAAATTGACATAAGACAGATTAACTGAAGAAAAACCATTTTAGTTATGTGCATATGCATGGGAGTCCCGGAAAACATGAGACTCGAAGAAAGGCCAGATGATTGAAATTTATATAGCATCCTGGGGCTTCTTGTGGGAGGAGGCACCAAGTTATGGAAGGGTGATGGGGGAAAATGTATGGTAAATGAAGTTTGTCTTGCTATGCAGATAAGCCTCTCAAGTAATAAAAGTTGTCTGGAGCAGCCCTCTTCCTGATACAAATACTTTTGATAACTTAGATTTGTTTTATAGATGTAAATTTCTCTTACACAAGGGGAGCTTTTCAGAGCTACTCCCGTGTCTGTAGATTCTCAGAATAACCAGCTCAAAATATGCCAAAGAAGCATATTTTGGCATGGCATATTCTTGTCTCCTCCAGTCATATTTTGGGATGGTATGTCTGAGTCCCAACAATGTCATAGAGATTATAGATATTTGCTCAGTTTTCTCAGTTTCAAGAGACACATAAATGCACAATAATAATTGAGATTCACAAACTTTATCACACGGAATGATTTTCCTCAGTTTCTTGTTTATGACTCTTATAACTGGGTAAATTTTACACTCTGTAGTTTGCTTAGGTTTTTTGTTTTGTTTTGTTCTGTTTTCAGATCTATCTTAAAAGAACAGCCAGGTAGGCAAAACTCTTTGTACCTTATCTGGCCGTCAAGTTAAACTCGATTAGTATCTCTCTCTTTCTCTTCCCATAAATGATCTAACTGTATTAATTTCCCTTTATGAAGTTCTGCACCAGCTTGAGCTGGGACAAACATCACAGACTCACGCTTCATTCCAGCTAATGGACCAAAGTTTCTATACAGGTGGAATTGCATTAACATGAAGATTAGTGGCAACTGGTGTGTTTTTTAGGAAGAATAAGGGAGAGACAGTCCAACCTTTTCCTTTGAAGACGATGGAGACTGTCATGTGCTGATAGTGTAGATGCAGATCTCAGGTCTGTCTTTCGAAGTGGCTGAGCCATTTCCTCTCTTGCTGAAGAGAGTCTCTGCCCTGAGTCACCGCCCTGTGGTTGCTAGGGGCTTGTTAGCTGCGTGGTAACCCTCTCCACCGCCACCTCCCACACACTGAGTTCTGGGGAATTGCCCCAGTTTTCAGCTCTGCTGAGGGTGGTTTGTGACTCATCTTCTTTTCTCTTTAGTGACCTTTTAAAGGTCATTTCTCTTGTAGGGCTTTTTTTTATTTATTTGAACACAAGCAACAATGGTCTAAAACCAATACATTCATTTTGCACACCATTTATGTAAAATTGGCTTTCTATTCTGCTTCAGATAAAATATTTACTTTCCATTAGGGAAAAAAAAGTGCAGGATGATCTTATTTCCTATGGGACAGTCAAGATTATATTTCCCAAAAATGTTATCAGTAAGTGTCCAAAACAAGGTAAAGAGCCACAATCCTAGGAGTCTTATTTAGAACCTGTTTATTCCTAGCTTTATATACAATACCTTCCCTGGAATGAATAGGGTTGCCAGTGCAAGCAAAGTTGAAGCATCCAATCTTTGCAATATTTTGCAATAGTAAGTAATTTTTTTAAATCTTTTTTAAAAATCTGTATAAATTTAAGGGGTACAAGTGCAGTTTCATTACACGGATATATTGCATAGTGGTAAAGTCTGGGCTTTTAGTGTAATGATCACCTGAGTAATATATATTGTGTCCACCAAGTAATTTCTCAACTATCACTTCTCTCCCACCCTCCCACCCTTCCAGGTCTCCAAGATCTGTTACTCCACACTCTATGTCCATGTGTATAAATTATTTAGTTCCCACTTATAAGTAAGAATAAGCAACATTTGACTTGTTTTATTTAAGAATTTAATCCTAGTATATATATTTCTTTGTTTTATTTTATTGTTATAGTTTAAAGATGTTATCACAGTTAAATATCCTCTACCTTTTAGAATTGAAAACCTCCTTGCCAATATTTCATAAGTCAGAATTCTTGGCATGCCGATTAGCAATTTAACTCCCCATACAGAGGAGAATATATATGGATGGGATATGGAAGATGTGCCTTTGCTATGCACTTAACTCTTATCCCTAGTAACCAACTGGGCTAGAGAAGTATAAGCAGCCCACTTGTATTGGAATATAAAGTGTGAAGGTGAGAATGGCCGATGATATAAGAGAGACAGCATTAAGGAGCTTACATTTTTGTCATTTCATTTTGAAATTTATATTCTTAAATTTAGGAAATTTGTAAAGTTCAGAGGAAAAACATATAAGACTTTAATATAATTCAAGAGAGTTAAAAACTACAGAAATATATTTCTCATTATATAATTCAAATGGCACAGTAATCACACTGAGTAGATGCTAAGTAAATGCTCTATACTAGAGTTTTATTGGTTTAGCATATGTGTGAATATGAGAGTGAATGGGGAAATATCAAAAGAAACAATATGATTCAGAGTGTACTTTTTGGTAATCTCACATTTAAAACTTCACAGTTTTATTATGTATACACACGCACACACACACACACACACAGACATGTATACATCGTGAAAATAAAAACACATAACCAAGGCAACCCTAAGAGTCCTAGGATACCAAATGCCTAAATAATAAACTGAGATTAATTTTTAAATACCATACATAGTAAGTTGTTTCTTTCCTTCCTGCTTGCTTCCCTTCTTCGCGCCTTTCCTCTCTTCTTTCTTCCTTTTCTGTTACATTTGACAACAGGAAGGAAGGAAGGAAGGAGGCAAGGAAGGAAGGAAGGGAGGGAGGAAGGAAGGGAGGGAGGAAGGAAGGGAGGGAGGAAGGAAGGGGAGGGAGGCAGGGAGGGAGGGAGGCAGGAAGGAAGAAAGAAAGAAAGAGGAACTTCGAGAGGGGTGAAGATCAAATTTGCATTCCCAGTGCTGGCATGTGAATGTGGTTGGTCCGAGCTAGCCACCCCTTGAGCATGTTTGCAGATTGGTCATTGTTGCATAGTGCCAATGAGAAATGATTGCAGTGCTAGTGTACACGGACAAGAGCAATCATTTTTATGGACCATGTAGCAAGATTGTGTCTATGACATTAAAAAACTGTACCCAGAACCGGGATGATGATCCAGATAGCATAGTTTGCTTAAGACAGGTTTAGATGCCATATAAGTCATCACACAGTTTGTTGGGAGAGCCCTACTTAACAAGAAATAAAAACTGACAAATTCAATATTTCTGTGCTCTCTCCCAAGGCCTTGGGAAAGGCTCATGCAAGTGAGAGATTCTAAAGCTTAAGCTTAAATATTCCTCTGCTCCAATAGGGCACGTTCTTTGATGTGACACAACCTTCCCATGGACGATTACAAAACTATTGCCACCAACTGTCTTAGTCCATTTGGGCTGCTATAACAAGATACCTTAGACTGAGTGGCTCAAAAACAACAGCAATTTATTTCTCACAGTTTTGGAGGCTGGGAAGACCAAGACTCAGGTGCCAGCTCACTTTCTGGGTTACAGATGGCATCTTCTCCCTGTCTCCTTGCATGAGGGATGGGGCAAGGCAGCTCTCTGAGGTCTCTTTTATAAAGGCATTAATAACTTCCTAAAGCCCTTACCTTCTCACAACCATCACCCTGGTGATTAGTGTCCAACATATTAATTTTAGGGGACACAAAACTTCAGACCATAGCACCAACCAAGCACATGTCCTCTGGGGGACTCAAGAAGCCACATTCTCTGCTCATCTGACCCACACAACATCAAAAAATGATTTCAGTGACAATTTTGTCTATTAGCCCAAGATGGTCACATAACTAATACCTCTCCAGATGTATAGGATAGAAGTTAATTATTTGTATATTATGGATGTATTAGTGCAATAAGGACTAATTCTCTCATGGAACTAGTTGAGAAATACTCCTTTATTCTCATATCTTGTTATCCTTTGCTGAAAATGTATCACTGGAAGTTATACAATCAAATGTATAAAATACATGTGTTAGAGTACTGACTGGTAGTACTCTTCAAGCCAATTTCTGTGAGACTTATTTATCACCCTGGACTATAGTCCCAGGAATTGGGGTTACTCAGATTGGGCACATATAGGCACATATAATCCTCTAGTTAGTACTAGAAGAGCAATCTCAGTCACTAGGGCCAAGAGGCAAAGATGAGGTCATAAACAGGAAGTGAGGAAAAGCAGCAGGAACCATGGTGGTCAGGAAAGGAAGTATCAAGTCTAAACAAGGAAGAAATATTGCAAACCTGTTCTTAACCGGCCTAAGTCCCATGGTACAAACATGAACTTGACAGAATGAGTCCCAAATGAGAGTCAGTGGTGTGCTGACACAGAGAAAAGATAGTCCTTATTACTTATTCTCATGTTTTCCAAAAATGGAGAACAATCTTTTAATGAACAATCATGAAATTAATATTAGTCAAGAGTAGAAAGTCACAATTAAAGAACAGGTTGCAAAGAGCATATCAATAATCTGAATGAAGTCTGCTAATTTGCATAAATTCCATGTCAGTTGTGAGATGCATATTAGCTATACCAACGCGGAGAAGAGCATCTAGGAGGAATTCTCAGAAAAGGCAATGCTTAAGATGAATCTTAGAGATGAATAGAACATTTCAGGATAGATTAAGCAGGATAAGGACAACAAAGTAATGTGAATAAGAACTTGTGTATCAGTGTACTTGAGGGACTGTGAAAGATGCAGGAATAAAATAAAGATTATCTAACATTCAAAAGAGATAAGAAGATCATTCCACACATTTCCCAAGGGGGATTCTAAATTGGATTATTAAAGAATGCTTCAAGTTCTTCTAGTTCCCAGCATGGATTAATTTGAAAAGATCAACACATCCTAATCTCTCTAAATCCCACTTCTACCATTCATTACTGGCATTAGAGAGTGTGCCTGTGCGCTTGCAGAGGGAGTGGTGGGAAGGAGAGAAGGAGAAGAGGAACATTGATTAAGGGGCTGCAATGAAAATTAGTGCAACATGACACTGGGGACTGAAGCAGGCAACAGAAAGCCTATAGCAATGAGAGATGTTTAGGCCAGATGATTAAGAAAAGAAAAAGAAAAAATTCGCCAAGTTTCAAAAATACTAGAAAAAGAGTTGCAGGAATTGAAGGCAGAATTCACTACCAAAAATATAGATCCCAGGAAAATAATAGCACATGCAAATAGTTTGGGATGAAATAGGAGGAAAGGGTGAAAATGGGAGAAGATAAACTCTTGCTCTAAAACATTGGTTCTTAAAGTTTGGTTCCTACACAAGCATACATGAAAATTTGTTAGGAATGCAAATTCTACTGAATTAGAAACAGGGTGGAATCCAGAAGTCTGTGACTTGATAAGCCCACCAAGCAATTCTAGTGCACACTGAAGTTTGACAACTGCTTCCCTAGAGCATCAGCTAGAGTTCGCAGCTTATTTTAATGGGATTAAGGAGCTCAGTGTAATTCCAATGGCCAGTTTCTGCCTCATGTGTTAAAATTGTTTTTTTAAGAAAAGCCATCCAAAATCTTTGCCCTGCGTTTAGAGTCCAGGGATCAATCACAAATCCTTTTGCTAAAAAGATCTGCTACACAAAAGAATGCCAGCTTTTTCCTAACCACCGAGAGTTACAGTGCTTTTTATAGTTCTGAAAATAAAAGACCTAAAAAGAGAAAACTTAGTGAACTTGCTGCTGATTCATTTGTATGAAAATTTAGTGAACTTGCTGCATCAAACTTTATTGACCAACCAATACAATTTATGAACCACCATCGGTTTTCACTCCAGCTATTGTATTATGACTTTTGGCAATTATTTGCAATAATATTTCATAAAATCTTAATGTTAATTCAACTGTCTAGGTTCCTATTGTGTATTTCATAATAGATAAAGTCAGGTTCCATAGCACATCCTCTTCTTCTTCTTGGGGACAGGAGCTTAGAGAAAAAAACACTATACACTATAAAACAAAATGCAGTCTGATTTAGGACCTGTATTTCTAACCTAATAAATCCAATGAGCAAAAGACAATTTGCTTGGAAAAAAAAAACATACATGATTTCCTTTTCATAGGGTTTATGAGTCAGGGTCTAGGCAGGAGACAGAATCACAGCAGTTATCTAAAAGCAAAAGTTCAATATAAAACATTATTAGTTGAAGGTGGTTATCTGTGAGCATGGGCAAAAGGAATACAGAAGTATCAGGTGTAAAACAGCAGCTACTACCTACCTATTGCCTGTGAAAACACAGACAATAAAAGAACTAAGTACAAAGAGAAGGCTGCTTCCTGAGCGCAGGCTGAGATTTTGATCTCTTCAGATGGGGAGCCGCTGCCATGGAATGCAACAGCCTGCTGGTGGTGAATGAGGTTGCCAGAGTGGAGGTTGGCTCTGGTCTATAGAAGAGGCTTACAGGCCGGGCGCGGTGGCTCAGACCTGTAATCTCAGCACTTTGGGAGGCTGAGGTGGGCAGATCACCTGAGGTCAGGAGTTTGAGACCAGCCATACCAACGTGGTGAAAACCCATCTCTACTGAAAATACAAAACAAAACAAAATTTAGCCGGGTGTGGTGGCTGGCGCCTATAATCACAGCTGCTTGGGAGGCTGAGGTGGCAAAATCGCTTGAATCTGGGAGTCAGAGGTTGCAGTTAGCTGAGATCACACCGCTGCACTCCAGCCTGAGTGAAAGAGCAAGACTGTCAAAAAAAAAAAAAAAAAAGGGCTCACGGTTGCCAGAAGGAGAGAAGGAGTGGGCAGAATAGTGCTGCTCAGAAGTGGCTTCTGGTAAGGAGATCATGGGCTCAGGGTATGACTAGAGCTCATCTGCACGGCTGGCTACTGGTCTCCTGTTCTGAATAATACTATTTAAGGACCGGAATATGGAAGGGGAAGGGTCTTCCTGCTGCTATTTTCCTGGCATGGTTACGCCTGTGCCCACTACTGGCGAAGTCTAACATTCCCCTGGCAGGCAAGTGGGAACTGTTGAGTCCAGCTGCAGTATCATAAAACAGGGCAAAGAATAGTGCATTTGGAGCTGAGAGACAATAAATTGATAACTGTACAGCCCAGCCTTTGGCTACGTAGCTTCCACATACAGTTTTCTACACACATTTAAACTTCTACTCAAAAACAAAACCACTGAAGTTTTCCACCCAACCAGACGTAGCTATCCTTCATATACGTGAAGTTCTGACCTTCTTCCCAAAATGAAAGGACACACTATTCTAAGGGTTATTGTCATTCAAAGTCCCACCAAATACTCTGTTATCTAAAGGCTAAATTGTAAATGCGACCTTCAGAAACTTGTATGTAAAATAATAAATGAAAGAGAGAGAAGAAAATCACTAAGACATACAAATAAATGTATACACATACCAAGCAAACAGAAAATCTACAAAGCCTCTATAGTCCTTGTTTCTGGAATAGGCCATGAGGCTGTAATTGCTATCTACATTATTCTTCAACTATCCCTTCCACATTTCTCTTGCTTTCAGAAAAATGCCAACAGGCTGAGCCTCTTTACCTGGTGTAATGACCCAAAACCATGGGTAAGATATTCATATTTTATAAAGTTGATATAAAATCTTTTTCTAATAGATGACATGGATCACATATTTGCATACATAATACATAAAGTAGACAATATTCTCCTTCTTTCCTTTTTCTCAGAAAGTTATGACATGAACTTCTGATGATCCTAATCTTTTTTGTTTATACTAAACTTTCTATATAGTTTGTCCTTTTTATTTTTTCACTAGTTATAAAGCCAAAGTTTGTCAGTGTCAGTTTCTCATATAAATGAAATGGCTTTAATTATAATTACAACAATGAAAATTAGTCTTGTGAAAAACACTTCCAGAATTTTTCTTACTAATATTACACTCAATGTAATTTTATAATTTAATATTTATTATTTTATTTTATATTTAATATTTATTATTTAATATTAACATTTAATATGTATGCTGAAAATATAATTTACTATATTTATAAATATATAATATTTATGCTGAAAATATAATTATCTTGTTTATGAAACACATGATGTATTGCAATACCAAATACCTGTTTCAAACATTGTTAAATGTTTCCATTACAAAAAAGAAAAAGCCCAGATTAATTTTAATCAGACAGTTCTATATTCTATTTATATGGAGAGTTTAGGAAATGAAAACTCAGTTTATCTCATCAGCCTTATTAATATTTGCTTTTCCCCAGATAGAATGTTAATATAGCTTATAACAACTACTGAATTGTAATTAGTATGTAAGATTTTCCAAACAATAGCTAGAAAAAGGGCGATTTTATAATTCATATCTTTAATTTTAAAATAATTTGTACTTATGTTTTATTTTCTTTTAGCATATAAACTTGATAAAAGTCAAAACTATAAGACCAATATAAAGAAATACTATGGGCTGAATGTGCTTCCCCCTAAAATTCATATATTGAAGCCCTAATCCCCAGTATCTTAGAATGTGACTGTAGCAATAGGGCCTTTAGAGGTAACCTAAATAAAGTCATATGGGTGAGCCCTAATCCAATAAGAATAATGTTCTTATTAAAAAAGGAGGATAGGAGACAGACATGTGCACATTCACACAGCGAAGAAAGACCAGGTGAGGCCACAGTGAGAAAGTGACCATGTGTAAGCCGAGAGACCACAGAAGAAACCAGCCAACCCTGTGGATACCTTGATCTTGGACTTCTAGCCTCCAGAACTGTGAGAAATACATTTCTCTTGTTTAAGCCATAGTCAGTCTGTATTACTTTGTTATGGCAGCCATAGCAAAATAGCCAAGGAGTTTTTGACATTTTTCTCAACCTGTGTTGAAAATGCCTACTATATACTACACGCTATGAGAAACACAAATGTTTTAAGGAATGATGGTTTCACTCACGTTTAGAATATTCATACTTATTGGGGTTGAAGACCACATTTGTAGATCTTATATTCTCTAATAAACAGATGAGAAATTTGAGGGTTTTTTCCTTCATGATGGCTAAAATACATCTGATAGTGTTTGTTTGAACTCCAATACATAAAATCTTTCAATAACATGTACATATAGCTTATTCACAGAAAAAGTATTAATGAAAGACAAGATATTTTTCAGTTCAACTGCCCTATCACAAGGAATAGCAAAGCAAAAGCAGTGAAACTTATACTGCCTTTAAGTGAGAATGTCCCAGTAATTTCCAAACAGGTGCTTATTACCAACTGAACACCCACTGAAAAATAATAGTTTGGGGCCAGAGGACTGATAACTAGAACTGAGTAGTGAGCGCAGTCCAAGCACCAATGGAACTATCTTCCCATCTGTAATATCCAGGATTTTTCTTTTCTTTTCTTTTTTTTTGAGATGGAGTCTCATTCTGTCACCAGGCCAGAGTGCAGTGGCATGATCTCGGCTAACTGCAACCTCCACCTCCCGGGTTCAAGCAATTCTCCTACCTTAGCCTCCTGAGTAGCTGGGACTACAGGCATGTGCCACAATGCCCAGCTAATTTTTGTATTTTTAGTACAGACGGGGTTTCACAGTGTTGGCCAGGATGGTCTTGATCTCTTGACCTTGTGATCTGCCTGCCTCGGCCTCCCAAAGTGCTGGGATTATAGGCGTGAGCCACCGCGCCTGGCCTTTCTGTTCTTACAAAACAGGAGTGGTTCTGGTATTTGTTATTGTTCTGAGGAGTAATTACAGAGAATTTCTCTCCAGTAAGAAGTTTTAAAGCTTACACAACTGTTTTTATCCACTTAAAATAAAAAAGAAAAAGAAAAACCTGGGGTATTACTTGAAAGAAGATACGTTAGTAAATGAGAGTTTCGTCTGTTCTCTGTGGATTGGTACAAGCTGTATAATCTGTTCCAACCCACTCATCTACATTACTCATCTCTATCACTGAATAATTGAAAGTTAGCCTCACTTTTGGGCACTTACTGCATTGTCTTCTCATACATTCTTAATTCTGTATTGCTAATAATGTATTAGCAATACGTTGTTGATAATGTACCCCCTTATATTAGAAATAAATAATTAATCAAAGGTGCTAAACTCTGGGAATATGAGCTGTCAGCTTTGCTTTCCTCCCTAAATATTGAGTTCATTACTTTTATTACTTGATCCAGTGGTTAGAGTTAGCCCATTCTCTGCTGAATATTAAATAAGCATTTGGGGGAAGCTCCTTCTGGAAATGAACTAATTAATTTTATCATAAAGAGACAGAGGCAGATTTACAGACATGTTTATTTATAGTACTTGCTAAGAAATGTCCCCAACACGTACTTATTGCTGAATGTGAGGCATTCTTAGGCTGTGTCTCTACCTTTTATGATTAAATTAAACAAGATTAATTCCATTAATTCATTCTGTCAGTCCACAAACATTTGATAAATGCCTGTGGTAAGATATTGTCTGCATTAAGTTCCCTAGAAGCAGAGTGTGAGATGGGGATTCTTATTTATTTATTTAGAGACAGAAGGCAGTGGCTTAATCTCAGCTCATTGCAACCTCTGCCTCCCAGCTTCAAGCAATTCTCCTGCCTCAGCCTCCCAAGTTTTTGGGATTATAGGAATGTTCCACCATGCCTGGCTACTTTTTGTATTTTTAGTAGAGACAGGGTTTCACCATGTTGACCAGGCTAGTCTTGAACTCCTGGGCTCAAGTGATCCGCCCGCCTTGGCCTCCCAAAGTGCCGGGCCTGTCCCGCAGACCCTGGCTGACGGATGAAATGAGTACTCCAACACAAGTATGCAGTGTAAGAGCAGCTAGGTGACTGCCTGGCTCTAGTGGCCAGAGAGCAGCCCCAAGAAGCTGGAGCTGCTTGCTTTTTTTCAGTGCAGGCATAATGCCAAAAGCCTGGAGCAAACACAACCTATAGGTAATTAACATTTATTGTTCCCCTTTCAGGGAACATCATGCGCACGGATGATCAAAGGTCAGTTCCTGGTCAACATAAGTAAACAAGCCTGTTTAAGATAAATTCCCCTACACTTCCTTGTACCTACTCCTTGCCCTCTGCCTCTCGGTTATAGAACAGCTGCCTTCAGCTCTTCTCCCCAGGGGCTCTGCAGAACCTTCCAAACTTTCAGAAGGTTTGCATCCTTTCCGTATAGTTTTTCCCACCACTCTGACCAATTTCCTACACCAAACTGCTGGGATTACAGGTGTGAGTCACTGTGCCCAGCCCAAAATGGGGATTCTTATTTAAATGATTAGTTGAGAAAATGCTCTCAGGAGAAGTTGGGGTGGGAGGTAAGAGAGTGCAGGAGGAAAAAGCTTAGCAAGGATGTAGTCTCATTAGGACACTGCTTTCAGGCTGGTCCAATGGGAAACTCTGGACCCTTCAGGGAAGGGAGTCACCTTTTGTGCCTCATGTCAGTTAATTATTGGAAGGGGTTATAACCCTTGAAGGTGTGGCTGCTCTAGTCTTCTGTTCTACTGAGAAGAAGAGACCAATTCTCCTGAGATAGTAACAGTTGTGAGTTGTTAACAGCAAATACTCATAAGAGCTAAGGAATAAACCAAGGCCAGGGCACCAATAGTGTCCACTAGATCAGGGGTCTCCAACTCCTGGGCCATGAACCAATACTGGGCTGCACAGCAGGAGGTGAGTGGCAGGCGTCGTCTGTATTTACAGCCACTCCCCATCGCTCACATTACTGCCTGAGCTCTGCCTCCTGTCAGATCAGCAGCAGCATTAGATTCTTATAGGAGTGCAAACCTTATTGGGAATTGCTCATAGAAGGGATCTAGGTTGCATACTCCTTATGAGAATCTAGTACCTGATAATCTGTCACTGTCCTTCATCACCCCCAGATGGGACCATCTAGGTGCAGGAAAACAAGCTCAGGGCTCCCACTGATTCTACATTATGGTAAATTGTATAATTATTTCATTATATTACAATGTAGTAATAATAGAAATAAAGTGCACAATAAATGTAATGTGTTTGAATCATCCTGCAACCATCCCCACCACCTTGGTCCATGGAAAAATTGTCTTCCACGAAACTGGTTCTTGGTGTCAAAAAGGTTGGGGACCACTGCACTAGATGACTGTGTTAGATACGATAATGACTTATTAAATTTTACAGGTAGAAAGTACCATAGAGATTATATAAGAAATTACCACTTCTTTTCCAATAAGGACAACTGAGTTGAGACACAGTACCAGAAGCACCCAATTTGGCATAATTTGGATTAAAGCACAAATCTTATTTCCAGCAAATGTAATTTTTATTATATCGTAATTCTTGTTTACTTCCAGAAACTTTTCTTTTGATTAATATATAGGTAGCAGAAATCTTATCTCTACTATGTTTCAGAGAACTAAAGGACTAGATAACATATTTTGGGACTGAGTGTTGTAATAGGAAAGAATTAACTGCTCATGAACAGGTAACTGGATGACTTCTTCCTACAATGAGTTTAAGAATTCAGCATCAAAGTTTATACGAAAATGCAAAAAATAATAATAATAGAGCCCCAAACTGGAAATACGAATAAGAAACGAGAGATCAGTTTCTTCCTATCCTAAGTGACAAGGCAGAAAAACCCCAGGGCTGGAATAATGCCTAGAAATGGAAGATCTGAAAGAGATATCTCATCACCAATTTTTTTTTAAACACCATTAAGTATTTTGACCATATTTTATAAGGTGGAATCTCGAAAGAGTGAGGATTCTATATTCAAAGCTTTGGAATTGACATAGACAAAACCAGGAATTTTCCTTTTCTCTTAAAATGTCCCGGCTTTATAGGTATATTTTTTGCAGTCTTTAAGGATTCTGTAACTATACCAAATAGCCAAACTGTGAGAGTCATAAATTCTATTTATCTATCTGTTTATATCAGGAGTTCTTAACCTGGAGTCCTTGGATGTACAAAGGGTCTACCTGGATGGAATTCAGAGGGTCCTTGAATTCGAATGAGGAAAAAAATTACGTCTTTATTTTCAGTAACATTTAACTGAAATGTAGAAAATCCTTCAAGTATGAATGCTTG
Organism: Pan paniscus; assembly: GCF_029289425.2. Taxonomy (NCBI): domain Eukaryota; kingdom Metazoa; phylum Chordata; class Mammalia; order Primates; family Hominidae; genus Pan; species Pan paniscus. The sequence goes on along the minus strand of NC_073263.2, from coordinate 81,024,366 downwards.
CAAGAATCTTAGTCCCTATGACCTTGCCACCAATAGAAATTACAGATACTTTCCTATCACAGTGAATGCATGAGTGCATTAGATCTCAGCCTTCCTGTCTACAGACACTCATGCACTGGAGCTGGCCAACCAGAGTGCAATGCTGGGCCTGCAAATGGTGAAGCTGTATAACCTCATAATAGAAGTTTAACTCAATGGATTTGGATAATTTTCATATTTGCAATGGACTGAATGTTTGTGCCCCACCAAAAAAATTTACATGTTGAAATACTAACCCACCCAGTGTGATGGTATTAGGAGGTGGGGCTTTGGAGGCGTAACTAGGTCATGAGGGTGGAGCCTTCGCTAATGGGAATAGTGGCCTGATAAAAATATATGAGAGAGCTTTCTTCCTCTCTCTCTGTTCTCCACCATGTGAGAATACATGAAGAAGCCAGTGGTCTTCAATCCATACAAGGGCCCTCACCAGAACCTGATCATGCTGGCACCCTAATCTTGGACTTCCGGCCTCCAGAACTGGGAGAAATATGTTTCTGTTGTTAGCATCACTTGTTTATTGTAGTTTGCTATAGCAGTCCAAACTGACTAAGACAGTATTTCTTGAGAGAACCTGTTTCTTTTTAAGCAAACTATGGAAACTTTAATTACATTTATGGTAACATATTTTTAAGAATCAGGAGGCCAGATGTGGTGGCTCACATCTGTAATCTCAGTGCTTTGGAAGGCCAAAGCAGGTGGATCGCTTGAGGCCAGGAGTTTGAGACCAGCCTTGCCAACATGACAAAGCCCCATCTCTACCAAAAATGCAAAAATTAGCCAGGCGTGGTGGCACACTCTTGTAGTCCCAGATACTCGGGAGGCTGAATAGGAGGATGGCTTGAGCCCAAGAGGCGGAGGTTGCGGAGTGAGCCGTGATTGCACCACTGTACTCCAGCCTTGGCGACAGAGCAAGACCCTGTCTCAAAAAAAAAAAAAAAAAAAAAAAAGAATCTGGATTATCAATACTTGAGCTAAAAACACCAAAAGCTGGAATTCAACTGGCTTTTACACGACATGCGCATTGCCTTATCAAAGTTTATTGTTCTTATTCATTTTTAGCAACAACAGCCTCACACTGATGAATATGGTAAAAAAAATTTAACTTTGACTTGCCAATATTTTAAACCTATTGTTATTTAACACATTTTAAAAGCTCATATTTTGCCACCTAATAAAAATATTTTAGGGCCAGGCGTGGTGGCTCACGCCTGTGATCCCAGCACTTTGGGAGGCCGAGGTGGGTGGATCACCTGAGGTGAGGAGTTCGAGACCAGCCTGGCCAACATGGTGAAACCCCGTCTCTATGAAAACTACAAAAATTAGCTAGGCATGGTGGCACATTCCTGTAATCCCAGCTACTGGGGAGGCTGAGGAAGGAGAATTGCTTGAACCTGGGAGGCCGAGGTTGCAGTGAGCCGAGATCATGCCACTGCACTCCAGCCTGGGCAATGAGTGAAACTCCATCTAAAATATATATATATATATATATATATATATATATATATATATATATATATATATACACACACACACACACACATATACATATACATATATGCAATTGATTTTCCATGTAATCTTATATGTTTCTTATATATTTTATATACTCCAAACATTTTCTTAATAGGGGTACATTGGCTTTACCAGACTGACAAGGGCCCCATGATATAAAAGAAAGTTAACAAACCCTGGTTAGGTATAAATTACTTTCTATCTATGTAAATAATGACATTCACTGGCCTTTGCTATTACATTTTCACTTAAATAATTATATTATTTTCAACTCATTTTTTTTTCCTATTTTTAACACCTTTAACAAAATATATCATATATTATAAAATTCACCTATTTCTTGTGTAAAATTTGATAATTGTAATAACTTTATCAAGTGGTGCAACCATCACCATAAGTCACCTTTAGAACATTTTCATCTCTGCAATTAGATCCTGCATGCCCATTTATGGTCTTTAGCTCATTATTAGGTATATTGAATGAAATTGCATTCCACCTAGGATGCAATTGATTGTAAATATTTTTATGTTATAAAAGTGAGTCTATAATAAAAATTCCGTAACAGTGCTGACACTTACCATAGCATGACATTTTAGAAACAAAATTAATTAAAAAATACTCATTCTAGGTTAATGGTTACAAACATGCAGTTAGAAGAAACAGGTTCTAGTGTTTGATAGTACAGTAGTTTGACTATAGTTAACAATATATTATATATTTCAAAATATCTAAAAGAGAAGATTTGAAATGTTCCCAATACAAAGAAATGATAAATGTTCAAGGTGATGGATATCCTAAATACCTTGACTTGATCATTATACATTCTATATACGTATCAAAATATTACACATATACACTATAAATATGTACAAATATGTATAAATACAAAAATTTAAAAATATTCATTCTAATTGATTCTGGCAGGAGTCATCAATGGATACAAAAACTAGTGTGAAAATGTTTGAGGAGTAACCGGATAGTTATGTAATCTCAAAATATCTTTCCATAAAGCATTTATTAATTATAATGGGTAAAACAATGTTAAAGTGGAGAAACATGACAAGCATCAACTTAGCCAAATGGTCAAGGTTAACATCACCAATAATAGGACAAATCAACAGCAAATGCCTTCTAAGATGGTGCACCGAGAAGAACATAGCATCATTTGTCTGGTAATCCTGCCAAAAGTATATAACTTGAATCTAATCAGGAGGAAACATCAGACAAACTCCAATGTGAAGGACAGCATGCAAAATAATTGTCCCATACTCTTAAAAACATCAGCTTCAGTGGGCACTGTGACTCATGCCTGTAATCCCAGCAATTTGGGAGGCCGAGATGGGAGGACCACTTGAGCTCAGGAGTTTGAGACCAGCTTGAGCAACATGGCAAGACATTGTCTCTACAAAAAATTTTTTAAAAAATTAGCCAGGCATGGTGGCACCTGCCTGTGGTTCCAGCTTCTGGGCAACACAATGAGATTCTGTCAAAAAAAAAAAAAAAGAGGCTGGGCGTGGTGGGAGGCCGAGCGGGGCGGATCACGAGGTCAAGAGATGGAGACCATCCTGGCCAACATGGTGAAACCCTGTCTCTACTAAAAATACAAAAATTAGCTGGGTGTGGTGGTGCATACCTTAGTCCCAGCTACTCGGGAGGCCGAGGCAGGAGAATCGCTTGAACCCTAGAGGCAGAGGTTGCAATGAGCTGAGATCATACCACTGTACTCCAGCCTGGCAACAGAGCGAGGCTCCATCTAAAAAAAAAAAAAAAGTCAGCTTCATGAAATACCCGAAAGACTTTCTATAAAGAAAGCCTCAGGAATTCCATAATATAGGCAAGTAAAGAGATAAGGGCTATATATTAAGTAATAGTATTATATCAGAGTTAATTTCCTAATTTTTATAATTATGCTGTGATGTAAGAAAATGTCCTTGGTTTTAGGAACTACACACTAAAGTGTATAGCAGGAAAAGACATTATATCTACAACTTATACTTTTAAAAATAAATTTTATGGTGTATATTTGAGAGTTACAACATGTTATGGTATACATACAGACAGTAAAATAGTTACTATAGTGAAGCTGATTAACATATCTATTATCTCGCATAGTTTCTATTTTCGTGGTAAGAGCAGCTAAGATCTACTTCATTAAAAATTTCTAATGCAATATAATTTTATTGACTTTAGTCCTCATGTTGTACATTAGATCTCTAAACTTGTTCATCCTACATACTTTCTATTTGGTTATCTCGCATAGTTTCTATTTTCGTGGTAAGAGCAGCTAAGATCTACTTCATTAAAAATTTCTAATGCAATATAATTTTATTGACTTTAGTCCTCATGTTGTACATTAGATCTCTAAACTTGTTCATCCTACATACTTTCTATTTGGTTATCTCGCATAGTTTCTATTTTCGTGGTAAGAGCAGCTAAGATCTACTTCATTAAAAATTTCTAATGCAATATAATTTTATTGACTTTAGTCCTCATGTTGTACATTAGATCTCTAAACTTGTTCATCCTACATACTTTCTATTTGGTATCCTCTGACCTACATCTCCCCATTTCTTCCCCACTCTGCCTCCCCTGCCATGGTAACCACTGTTTTATTCTCTAGCTGTGTGTATTTGAAGTCTTTTTTTTTTTTTTTAATTCCACATGTAAGTGAGGTCATGCAATATTTTTCTTTCTCTGTCTGGCTTATTAACATAATGTTCTTCAGGTTGTTCCAGGTTGTGGAAAATGGCAGGCTTTCCTTTTTTATGAGGCCAAACAATATTCCAGTGTGTATATATATATATACACACATACACACCCATTTTCTTTAGCCATTCATCTCTCAACGGACACTTAGATTGTTTTCATATCTTGACCACTGTGACTAATGCTGCAGTAAACATTGGAATGCAGATATCTTTATGAGGTGGTGATTTTGTCTTCTTTGGGTATATACAGAGAAGAGAATTTGCTGGGTCATATGGTAGTTCTATTTTTAATTTCTTTAGAAACCTCGCACTGGTTTTTATAATGGCTATGCCAATCTTCATTCCACCAACTGTGTGCCAGGGTTCCTTTTCTTCCACACATTTGCCAATACTTACTATCTCTTGTCTTTTTGATAACAGCCATCTTTATGGGCGTGAGGTGATAACACACAGTGGTTTTAATGTGCATTTCCCTTATTGTTAGTGAGGTTGAGCATCTTTTTATATATACCTCTTGGCCATTTTTATGTCTTCTTTGGAAAAATGTTTGTCTTCAACTTACTTTTAAATGGTTAAGAAAATGTATTTGGGTGGTGTGTGTGTGTGTGTGTGTGTGTGTGTGGAGAGAGAGGAGGAGGAGGAAAAGAGGAAATAAAAATTAACATTTGGGGAATCTGGGTAAAGATTATTCTGAAATTCTTTGTACAGTTCTTGAAACTTCTATAAGTATTAAATTATGTTAAATGAGAAAAAAAAGCACTTAGTCTTAAGTGTACCCACTGTCATACTGAACACAGAGTTCTGATACCTCAATTTATACTCTACTATCAGTTATCTTTAGCTACTGGGGTAAATTTTCTCAATAGACTTTTTTTGATGTGCCCCATTTGCTTCTTTATTTGAGTCTTTGTGCTCTCTTGTTTTGTTTATTACTTCCCTAGGGCAGATGATGCTGAGTTTCAAACATATGGCCATTTTTATTTTCTGCCAATCACCTACAAAAAAAATGCTAAGAAAGACCAATCGTTGTGATAAACTAAAATAAGGTATGGAAAATGTGGAAAAGAATGAGTCATGTATTTTGGGAGTCAGCAGCTTTGGTTGGCCACTGATTCAATTCACGACCTTGGAAAAAACCACGTCATTGCTTTATGCCCTATTCTCCTCATAATCTTTTCCCCAGAGCTTATATTACAGAGTGTTGACAGGATTAACTTATGATTGTGCATCTCTTTGAATCTCCATGATTTAGGTATTAAAGAAGTTGCCACAAATAAATATCCCTAAAAATAGTGTGCTTATGCAAATCCTCTTCTTGATATTTTGGTGGTTGTTTTAGAACTGTAAATGCTTTTCAGAAAACTCACAGTATTTCTGTGAGTTTTCTGAACTCACATTGGCTTGTGGTATACTTTTTCCCTGTGGATATTGTATTATTGAGTATTATTAAAGACAATAGAAAATCATACAAGAGATTTATTAAATCTCCATTATGTTTCCTGTTTTGCGTTTTCATTTCTAGACTGGAAGTGCCTAAATTATAATTTTTTTCTTCCAGGTTTTTACCTTCTGCATCAAGCATACTATTTTTGCCTTCCTGGCGTCTATTCACTCTTTTTCTGGCATCAGCATGCTGAGTTTCTTTCAGGGAAATATGCCTCCCCCAACTTAGTTTATCTGATTTAATTGGGACTGACCCAGGGAGATGGGGTCCGTGAAGCAGATCCGACCAATCAAAGCAGCACATGTCCTATCCACAGGAACGAAATATGATACCAAGGACCATGAATCCCACGCATAACTCTTACCAAAATTATTGAGAAACGGGTGATCTCTTTCCACTGGGATTGCTAAACTGGGAAAATGGAAGTCTGGTCTTTCTAGCAGCTATCTCACTAACCTGAGGAAAGAATATGTCTAAGCCTGTTTCCAACCGAGTTGAAAGCAGAGCTGAGAAATAAAAGGAAGAAGTTTCCTTTTATTTAACGATTATTTAAGCACCTAGATTGGGTATGCCTGTATAGAGATACCTGAGGTTTGCTAATGTGGGTCAATATATTTCCTTTCCTTTCTTCTGCCCTCCTTCCTCCTCCTCTGTCTCCTTCTCTTTCTCCTTTTTCTTCTCCCTCTTCTTCCTCTTTTTGCTTAAGTTTGTTGATAGAGCTCTGACTAAATCATTTGGTGCATGTGGTAGAGATAGCTAGTTGCTTATTCAATATCCATTTTCCCCTTTATTCTCAGCAACGTAACTTCAGTTTTATTCAAGATGTCAATGGCCCCCACTTTAAAAATGCACTTCACAGCCTCTTTCATAGATAGGCATGACCATGTAACTACATACAGGCCAAAAAGATATAGGCAGAAGTTATAGGATGGGATTTATTAGAAGGCTCTTATTAACAGAAGCTCAGATGAGTTCATTTGTTCCTTGCCCTTCTGCTTATTCCTGCCTGGAATGGACATATGATGGTTGTGTCAGGGGACCAGCTGGAAACCTCTGTGGCTGGCAGTGCCTTCTGCCTGAGTATTACTTGCTCCCACTGGGCTCATTCCACCCACTTGGCCTGGCAGGCTGCACTCAGCTCGCGCTACCGGCCCGGATCCCACACCTGCTAAATGTGAGCCAGGCACAGAGTAGCAAGGGGTGTGTGTGCGAACAAGTGCGGGGTCCAGCCGCTGTGCACACCCAGGCACACTGGCTGCTGCAGTGGGGCAGGCAGCTCCAGGCACTGGCATAGGTGCCGGCTGTGTGCAAGGCTGTGGCTAGATGAGATGTACTGCACGTGGCTTCTGCTGCAGGCACCTACATCTGGCCAAGGGGAACACAGTGCCACCTGGAAGCTTGGAGACGCCAGGAACCACAGAAACCCAAAGAGGGGGTGGGGTCATAGCCCTGGCTCGGGGAGCCCCTAGGTCTGGGATCCCCAAAGGGCCACAGCTCTTTTCTTCTTCTCTCTTCTTTCCTCATTGCCCGTAACATGGCGAGTGCAGGGGCATGTTTCAGCTCTGTTTGTGTTATAGCTCTTTTAATCCCGCCATTAGCGGGTCCAGAGTTCTTGTCCCACCTCCAGGAAGACTTAAGTATGCAGATTCTGGAGGGTGAGCAAGGCAAAGAGGTGCTTTATTGAGTGCCGGAAAAGCTCAGAGGAGACCCTCAGTGGGTAGCTCCCCTCCGCAAGCAGGTTGTCCGGTCATCTGCCAAGTCGGGTGGAGTCCAAGGTTTTTACGAGCTTCAGAGGGGAGAAAGTGCATGCTGATTGGTCCATAGGCAGCCATGGGTGGGCCCAGAAAATGTACCATATATTCTCACTCCAGTCCACAGAACTGTCAGCCAAGCCCCCAGGCTTCAGGCCATCCCTGGCTTGAAGGTGGGGCTTCACCGGGAACCCGCCCCGTTTCTCCCAGGAGCCTGTCTGCTTCCTGCTGCCATCAACCTGCCATCCCTGAACAGCAGAGGCTGTTCATGCCTACGGGTGCCTACAGGCCCATGCAGAGCTGCCCTTAACCCTCCTTGGCCTCCCTCCCATGCTTGTGGGAGCCCAAAGTCCAGAGGGGGCCCAAGTGGCAGGTGGCTGGTGTCAGCACTGCCCAGAGCATGCTCACACCCAGCCAGGTCAAGACAGTGTCTGGGCTAGGCCACAACCTTGCTCCAAAATTGGAGCAGGGGCCAGGAGTCTGGAGAGGCCAGGCAGTGGGAGCAGGCACTTCCGAGCCTGTGGGGGCACAGGAACTTCCCGGCCCCTGAGAGTGCAGAGATGCCCAGGTCCACAGCTGCTGCTGTGCAGCCACAGCTGCACCGGGGAGCATGAGGCTCCCCGACTCTGCCAACTCAGAAGGGCTTCTGCCTGTTGCCAGCTCTTGTCGGCTCTGTGGAGCATGCCGCCCTGGCTGAGCCTCCCCTGCTGCAGCCAGTATCATGGCAGTGGCCCCTCCAGATGGGCCACCACTGTCATCAGTTGCAATTCCAGTGGCCATCTTATAACCTTGAGGATGAAAGACATGTATTAAGAAAGGCCTAGGCCTAGATTCCTGTTGTTTTTGTGGAACTCCTTATCAGTGTGGATCACCCATTTCTGAACATTTTTTCTGTAAAATAATATACTCTTAGACATTTAAGTCATTGTAGTTAGGTCTCTATTTCTAGGAGCTGACAACATTTCTAGATAATATGATACATCTCTGCAATCAGACATCAATGGTACTTCCTGAAATACTTTGGTTTATTTCGTGTGGATGTAATATAAGGAGAAATTATATAAGAATATCTTTGCTTAAAATGATAGATATTTCTCTTTATTTTTCCTCATTTATGAATTTTAGGTGAGAAGCAATCAATAATGCTGGCCACTACTACCTCAACTTTTTAATCTCATCTTTTCCATACTATGACAAAAAATTTAGATAGGTCAATGTGTGGCAGTTTAGAATCACAAAGCTTTGCCAATATGAGCTTGTAGAGATCCTCAACTTTTTACCTTCTGTTTATGTTTACTATTACTGTCCCATTTTAGGCCATCATCATTTAGTCAGTTACTTGGGGCTTCCTGTATCTAAATCTTTTACACTAAGCCCAATTATCTGTACTGACATCTAATAACCATTCAACATACATTCTGATTTTTAAAATTACTTTAAAAACAACTACCTAAATGAACTGGAAAGTAACTAAAATCAGGCAGAAGTTGGATATAACACTTAAAGGAAAAAAGTGGCAACAGATGAGATACAACACTAGAAAGAAATTAGCTATCAAGTCATCAAAAGACATAGAGAAACCTTAAATGCATATTACTAAGTGAGAAAAGCCAATCTGAAAAGGCTACACGTACTGTATGATTCCAAATATATGACACTCTGGGAATGACAAAATTAAAGACACCAAAAAAGATCAATGGTTGCCAAAAGTTGTGGAGAGGGAGGGATGAATTGACAGAACACAGAGGGTTTTTAGGGCAGTGAAACTATTCTGTATGATACTACAATGCTGAATAAATGTCATTATATATTTGTCAAAATCCATAGAATGTACAACACCAAGAGTGAGTTCTAGTGTAAACTATGCATTTTGGGTGATAACAATGTGTCGGTGTAAGCTCAATTGTAACAAATGTTCTAATGTGGTGTGAAATGTCCATAGTTGGGGAGATTATGTGTGTGGGGACAGGAGTATATGGGAAGTCTCTCAACTTTCTGATCAATTCTGCTGTGAACCTAAAACTGCTCTAATAAATAAAGTTTATTAATTTAAAAATTTTATAATCTTCCAAGAAATATGATAGAATCCAAAGTCTCTACAATATGATTTTTACAAGAACACTTAGAAAATTACTACATATGGGCCATACTTACAAGAAAAGACAATCAATGAAGACTAACCTCATGATGTTGGGATTAGCAGAGGATTTTAAAGCAGCTGTTATGCTGTGCTCAAGGATGTGAGAAAAAATATGCTCATAATGATTGAACAAATAGGAAATATCAGAGAAAAAACTAAAAAAAAAATTTGATATTTAAAAAATACTGTGTGGGCTTAACAGCAGTTTAAAGATGATGAAAGTCACTCAACTTGAGGATACAGCAATCAAAATTATCTACCCGGAGAAACAGAGAGAAAGAAAGCTGTAAATTAAACTGAAAAAAAAAAAAACCCTCAGGGTACTGTGAGACAATTGAAAAAAATCTAATATATGTAAATTAGATTTCTAGAAAGAGAAGCAAGTGGGAATGAACCTGAAAAAATATTTGACTTAATAATTTGTTAAAAAACATAAATGTACAAAATCAAGAACTCAGACAACCTCAACTAGAAAAATATGAAGAAAATAATATCATAATCAAATTGCTGCAAATCAAAGAGAAAAAGAAAATCTTGAACGTGGCCAGAGTAAAATGACACATCACATATAGGAGAATCATGATATGAGTGACTGCCAACTTTTCTTCAGAAACAGTGGAGACCAAAAAGACAGTGGCACAACACTTTTAAAAGGCTGGAAGAAAAGTACTATAAAGCTTATATCCATGGAAAAGATCCTTCAAAAATAAGAAATACACATATTTTCAAATAAATATAAACTAAACCTTACACCAAACAAATAAAAATGTATATGTATAAATAGATATGTACAAGAATGCTTGTAGCAGCTTTATTCTTAATTCTTAAAGCAAAACAGTATCTACAAGAGCATGGATAAAATGTTGGTATATTCATGCAATGGAAACTACTCAAAAATAAAAATGAATGCAATACAGATATATACAACATGGATGAATCTCTAAAACAATGCTGAGTGAAAGAAAGCTTATGCAAAACAGTACATACTGTATGATTCTATTTACAGATTCTATTTTAGAACAGTGGTTGTCTATGGGTGGAGGGGTGGGCATTCACTGTGAAGGGAACATGAGGCAACTTTTGTCGTGATGGTATTTTTTTGTATTTTCTGTCTCAGGTTAGTCATTTGTTCAAACTCATGGAATAGTACACTTAAGAAATGTGCATGTCACTATATGTAAATTTTATCAAGACATAATATAAACAAATAATGAACTCATGTTAATGACAACAAAACTATAATCATAACACTTCTACATATCATAGTGCCTTATTCACTCTTTTGTCACACTTATTAAGTGTAATGTGCTCAGCTAAACATTCCATTACCATGGAAGGATGGTATTTTATCGAGGGTAAAGTGGATATTGGATACATTGCATTTGTGTCACAGAGAGTAAGTTGGTGGATAGATTTCTAATTATGGATTCAATCTTTTAGTCAGTTCTAGTTCTATTCAGAATTCTAATTTTTCCTTATTTTTTCTAGGAAATTGTCCTTTTCACCTAAATTTTTGAATATCTTGCCATGAGGTAAGATTCTTTTTATGCTGTTTTAAATGTCTATTGTATTTATAGCAAGGTAATTTTTTAAACTAGGAAGTGATCCTGGTTGGATCACATTCTCTCTGTTGGAATTCCATTGTGTCCTGATTTTGAAGTGTTGGAAGTATCCAGGCCAGATATATCACCAACCTAGTTTTAGTCCAGTTTTTTGGAATGAGTTTTCATAACACACATACACAGATAATATAAATAAAGACTAAAAACCTACATAAGTAAAGGCTTGAGGTTTCGATTTATGAGATATTCCCTCCTTTCTACCATGGTTGCCAGAAGCCTCAGCTCATGCCCTTGTGACTCTGATTTGAATTTTCTTTTTCATTTCTGTTACTAGTGGGATAGTACTTTCTTTGTTGCAAGCTTAACTAGGATTTTAAAACAATTTTCCCATCAATTCTGAGAACAAAAATGTCTAGCATTAATGGTTATAGAAATAAAAATGAAAATAAGTAAATCAAGCATTTTACTCAAAGGATTGACAAGGAATTACAAAATAAGCAAAGGAAAGCAGAAGAAAGGAATTAACACAGATAAAAACAAAAATTGGTGAGTTAGAAAGCTAAAAGAAAAAGTAGAGCCGAAGAATACAATTATAGAATAATTTGAAAAATCGGTTAAGTAAACTAGCTAAGATAATCAAGAAAAAAGAATATAAAATAAAGAGGAAAATAAGTAAGAAACAGAAGAACTTAGAATCATGAGACTAGTTTGCTTAAAACTACACCAAAATGTTAGAACACCTGAAAAAAAAAGTATAATTTTCTAGGAAAGTTGCTTATGAAAGCTGAACTCTGAAGACAGAAAACTTTTAAAGAGATCAACTACCATAGGAGAAATAGAGGAAGTAAAGACCTAACTCTTCAAAAGGCCCAGATCCAGACAGCTCTAGGGGAATTTAACTAAGCTTTTTAAGATCATATAATTCCAGTGCTGTTTTAAAATGTTCCAGAGCAAGAAGAAAAAAAACTACTGAGTTCATTTTTATAAAGTGAGTAAATACTGATTCACTATCTGAAAAAAATGCACAGAAACCTGTATACTTATCTATATGAATATTGGTACAAAATATTAAACAAATGATATCAAAAAGAACCCAGCATGGCAATAAAAAAAAACTATCGCCATTTGGGATTTATTCCAATAATGCAAGAAAGCTTCAATATTAGAGTTGTCAACCTAAATAACATAGAGAGAGGCTCTCCTTAAAAAAATGCTATTGATTCGAGAATGGATATTGTAATGGGAATACATGTGCCACAGTAAACTATGTGCGTATTCAAGGAGTTAAAAAAAGAAAAAGGTTTTTTATTAAAGGAAAAATGAGGAGGATTAAATAATTGTTTTGAGATAATTATCCTTGGCTACAAGGATCGATAACAAGAGTGACACCAGTCTGAGATTGGACAGGCAGCTGCTGGGCAGACAACCTCACAGAAGTATTTTTTTGTGTGTAAGATTGCAATGCCCTTTGTGCAAGGTTGTGGTTTTTGCAGTCTTTTGTTATAGTTCTTGTTGTCAGGCATTCATGCATGACAACTCTCCCTTCATGGCCTTCCCTGACTCCATTTGTCAGGGTTTTAACACAAATAACTCCCATTTTGATTCTGACAACTTTCACAGATCTTTATTAGTACATATAATATTAATACATATACAATGAAAAATCATATAATCCTGAATCATATAATGACTTCCACAGATGGTGAACAGGCATTTGACAAAATTCAACAACTACTTATTATTTAAAAAATTTTAATGAAATATAAATCCATTGATATTTCCTTAAAACGAAAATTATACTTATCCCTGACCAAAAGTTAGCATCATAATTATGATCAAACTTTACAATCATTTCTCATTAAAGCCAGGGACAAGACAAGTCTGCCAACTCTCATCGCTATAATTATTATTGTACTCTAGCTACTGAAAAAATAAATAATACAAGAGAAATAAATTCGAGGTACAAAATTGGAAAGAATTTAAAACTATGACTATTAGTATTACTATTAGTACATAGAAAATCCAAGATAAGAATAGAAAAATTCAGTAGGGTAGTGAGGTAGAAAATAAAGAGCTTTCTTATATACATATTACAATATAATGTGTAATTTTAAAAATCCAATTTATAATAGCAACAAAAAAGATAAAACTAAAAAGAATGCAATATATGTATATAAACAACTGTAAATTGCCTCTGAAAGACATTTAAAAATAGAAAAGAATTAGTATTTTATATATATATACACTTTTACAAATTTTATTTAAAATACTAATAAAAAGCAAGTAACAAATATCAACTTTGTTTTCAGTGCACAGTGTGATCCTAAAACTTATACGGAAAAATAAACAGCCAAATAGCCAGGAAAGCTCTGAAAAGGAAGAGCAATGAAGAAGGCCCAGAATTACAGAGCAATAAAACAAATTATATAAGCACCAATGATTACAGTAAAAACTACAGAAATAGAATCAGAAGCATAAGAAAACTTACTATTTGACATAGGTGGTACTGGAACATTTTGGTAACCATTTGGAAAAACAGAATTGGATCCTTAACTCACACTGTACTTTATTTGTGAATAAAGTCCAAATCTAAATATTTCAATGAAAATTTAATAAAACAAGAAAATACTAGAAGAAAACATGGGAGAGTTCTTTATAATATGGGGGTGGGGATGGCTTTTCTATGACCCCAAATCTAAAAGGCATTAAACAAAATTGATAAATTTGGCTACGTATATATGAAAACTTCTGCATGCCAAATAAAAAACATAAGACAAATGACTTAACAAAGTGGCAACACATATCACAAAGGGCTAATCTCCCTACTCAATAAAGGCCTTCTACAAATTAACAAGGAAAGGATCCCAAAAGTGAGCAGAAACTATGAGCAGAAAGTTAACAGAAAGGAAATACAAATGGCTTTGACACATTCAAAAGATGTTCAACTCACTCATAATAAGAATAGTACATTATACTTAGAGGACACATTTTTCATCTATCAGACTGGCAAACATCAAAAGTTAGATTAAGACTCAGTTGGCAATATCATGAGGAAATAGACATATTGCTCCTGAGGGAGTATAAGTAGCTATAATTTTCATAGTAAGTAATTTGGCAATATCCATCATTATTACAAATGCTTATGTCCTTTTACCTAGCAATCCCACTTTTGGGACTTTATCCTTCAGACACATAGACTTCACATGTAGAAAATGGCAAATATATACAAGTTCATTATTGGAGAATTTTCTGTAATTGAAAATGGAAACAACTAAAAAAATTTATTAAGTGGGAATAGATCAATTATTATATATTCTTACAATCTGTCTGCTATACACTACACATGCCTAAAAAAAAGGAGTAAGGTCTCTACTATAGACTTACGCGAATGTTTCCAATATATATTAGTAAAAAGAGCAGGATACAGAATAGTGTGTATGATATGCTGTTTTTGCATAAGAAAAATTCGATTAGAATAAGATTTTATGTTCATATATGTCTGTATATTCATAAAGAAATTCTGAAAGGATACATAAGAAACCAATAATGGGCCAGATGTGGTGGCTCACGCCTGTAATCCCAGCACTTTGGGAGGCCAAGGCGGGTGGATCACTTGAGGTCAGGAGTTTGAGACCAGCCTGGCTAACATGGTGAAACCCCATTTCTACTAAAAATACAAAAAATTAGCTGGGCATGGTGATGCACACCTGTTATCCCAGCTACTCAGGAGGCTGAGGCAGGAGAATCGCTTGAACCAGGAGATGGAGGCTGCAGTGAGCCTAAATTGCACCATTGCACTCCAGCTTGAGCAACAAGAGCAAAACTCTGTCTCAAAAAAAAAAAAAAGAAAAAAAAAAGAAGAAGAAACTAATAATGGCATTTATCTGTGTCTTTGGAAGGGCTGAGAATTGAGTGAATGGGAATGTATTTAAATTATGTGTTTAATTTCATGTGTAAGAATTAAATTTGAAGTGTGTCATATTTGTCATTTTTTTATCTGTTACGTTTTATGCTTGTAGCTGGAAGGTTTCCATTTTAGTTTACCCCAGAAATCTCTGTTACAAACATTTCTTTTTTTTAGTAAAGGCTATTAGAAAAATAAATTGAATAGCTGAGTGCAGATGAGTGCAGTGGCTCACACATGTAACCCCAACTCAGGAGACCGAGGTGGGAGGATTGTTTGAAGCCAGGAGTTTGAGACTAGTCTGGGCAACATAGCAAGACCCTGTCTCTACAAAAAAATTTTAAAATTAGCCAGGCATAGTGGAATGCATCTGTAGTACTAGCTGCTTAGAAAGCTAAGGCAGGAGGATTGCTTTACCCCAGGAGTTTGAGGTTGCAGTGAGCTATGATCACATCACTGCACTCCAGCCTGGGTGATAGAGCGACACTCTTGTCTCTAAAAAAATTATAATAAAAGAAAAAGAAAAAAAAAACCTTGAAATTATGTAGTTTTAATTGACATTTTTACATAAAATATCATTAATATCTTTTTATTTAGAATTGATTTATTATTTCAACCTAAAGTATGACTTTTTTGTTTACTAATACATTTTTATTATTTAAATAACAACTACATTATTTTTCAGAATCCAGTAGCTTTTTTTTTTTTTTTCCTTTTTCTTGGTTCTCATTGGTTATAACACAGTAGCTTTTAAAAGCAAATTTTCTTCACTAAGTTGAAAACAATAAAAAAGTATGAGCTCCCTCTGCTGGCTCTGAAGTGGCATATCAAGGTACATTTTGTTTATTTGGAAACAAACTGGCACACGGTACATGCCATTAATGCAATTTGCTAATATTAGGGAGAATAATTTTAAACTGTTTTCCATAGTTTTATAAAAGTTAAATTATGCTAATGTGCCACTAATATTGGCAAGTAAGATTAGCATTTCAATATAAATGTTAAAGTTGTATTCACTATGTACCTGAGCTATTTGGTATATCCCTATATAGTGCCATATAAGTGTGTTGAACAGGAAAAGTTTCTGCATGCACCACAACAGGTACAGGAGGATTTGTTTTAAAATTTATTATGACTTTTGAATTGCAGTAATCATAAAACCTATGCTGTGTTAGTATATTAATATTTAGTTCATTAAAAATACCACAGTTTTTGTTGTTGCTGTTGTTGTTGTTTTGAGACAGAGCCCAAGTAGAGTGCAGAATCACCTGGGTTCAGACGATTCTCGTGCCTCAGCCTCCGGAGTAGCTGGGATTACAGGTATGCTCCACGACACCCAGCTAATTATTTTGTATTTTTTAGTAGAGACGGAGTTTCACCATGTTGGTCAGGCTGGTCTCAAACTCCTGGCCTCAAATGATCTGCCCACCTCGACCTTCCAAAGTGTTGGGATTACAGGCATGAGCTACCGCGCCTGGCCCATATGCATATTTTGAAGCTAGGAGAAATAGAAAATATTTGCATAGTAAGCAGTGACATATCATTCTGAGTATAAATTTTTTTGTCATGACACATAATCTCTGATGCATTGATTTATGATGTACTTTGCAAAATTTCAAGATACTTTTATTTTTATGATTTGTTTTTATCTTCCAGATCATTGATCTGTGTCTCAGTGGTAATCATCTCATCTTTCTATTTATCTACTAAATTCTTTAACTTTTTGTGTTGTACTTAAATCTGCTTAAGGATGCCTTTAAAAAAATTCAAATTTTCATCTCTCTTTTACAAGTTCGACTTTCCCCTTGTTGCTTCTGACTGATATTCCTCTCTCAAATTGCTGTCTCTTATATAAGATGTTATTTTTCTTGGTTGGCTCATAAGCTCAATTCTGATGGTTGAAATACTGGGAATTCCACATGTGGTGGAAAGCAAAGGTGTTTCTAGTCAGGGGTGCACTGAAGCCAGTTGTCACTAGCCTATGAGAGCTGATTATTAATTTTTCAAGAATTCTTCAAGCTAGTTGTTAAAGACAGATTTTATTAAAGCTGACATATAAACTTACATTAAAAACCAACACAATTTTCAAAATCATTTCCGAATTATTTAACTTCATTTTATTATTATTTATGCTCCTCAGGTAATTTACATCGACTGCATCTGTATGGTGAAAATATAGTATAATGGGGTGCTGCTGTGAATCTCCTTCCAATTCTGCATTCTGTGATATCATAGTGGTAACCTGAAATCCACCATAGTGGGGACATTTACACAGTAACTGGCAAATGCTACAAGGCTGGGCTTTTTCAGTTTTGTTGATTGTCTGGACATAAAAAAGTAATACAGAAAATGTTACCGATACAAGCATTTGGGAAAAATAAACTAAAACCTTTTGTGAAAAACAACAGGTTTTATGGAATTTACAATAAATAATACTGTATATTTTATTATTTATAAATTCTGTGCTACACATTCTTCATATCAGTAAAACTTAGAACATATATATGTATCCATACATTTTGTTTTCTAGAAAGCCACTGGTTGAACATTAACCAGCACACTACTGGAGTCTCTACCCACAAAGGTAGTATAGGTGGGCAAGGAGTCAATTCTCTGTGAGACTCCTGGGGGAGTCACTGACTTAGTACATCAAGAGTAGTGCTGTGATTTTAAAATATGTCCACAAATTCTTTGATACATCTCCTATCTAAAGACAGGCCCTGATTTTCCTCCCCATGAATGTGAGCTGTACCTAACGACTAATGAATGTGGTGGAAGTAACCGTGTTAGACTTCCAAGGCTAATTCATAAAAGACAGTGTGGGCTCTGTCTTACCCTCTTTTGGACTGCTTACTTTGGGGAAAGCCAGTGGCCATGCCATGAGGACACTCGAACATCTATGAAGAGGCCCCACATGGTGTGGATAAGGACTCCTGCAACGGCCATTTTGGACCTAGATTCTCCTGCCCCAGACAGGGCTTCAAATGACTGGGGTCCCAGCAGACATCTTGACTGCAACTTCACAGGAGACTTTGGAGCCAGAACCTCTCAGCTAAGCAGCTCCTGCAATCATAACACACAGAAACTGTGATGTAATGAACGTTTGTTGCTTTAAGTAAGCCCCTAAGGTTTGGAGTAATTCATTAGATGGCAACAGATAACTAATATAAGCAGGGAAGACTCATTATCCCCATTAAACTTCTTGGACTTTTGGGAGTCAATGAAATCTAAGACTCTCTCATATGGTGCTATACCAACTTTGTTGAAGGGAGGGTGTCTTCCCAGAGATCTGTGAAAACCAAACTATTCAGGATTAAGAAGTTCAGAAGCCACCAATACCACTATTCTTCATTTGTTTGCTTAGTCCATGGGGGAGCAAGTCGTGAACCTACTTCCCATAGCAGAGTCCCCAACACAGGTCAAGGTCCCACCTTCTCCTACCTTCTTATAGGCCTTGGCAAGGATTTGGCTCAAGGGAGGCAAATGTCTTAGAGATGGAAGAGAGGGAAAGGGAGTTATGGCTAAGTTACCATTTTTCAAGAATCTTCTGTATTTTATATATATACACACACACACACACACGAGACAGTAATCTTATATTATTGCCAAAAAAAAAACAAAGTCACTAAAATTAGGTGAAAAGGTTTTAAAGTCATCCATTATTTGAGAAAATGAAAGAACAACAAATCTCATGTAATAATTTCTTTCCTTTTCGGTTTAAGTATTTTTCATGAAAAAGCACAAACAAAGGCCAACATTTCTCGTATTCATGCCTTTGGGCCATCTATAAACCTTTTAAAACTTTCTCCTAACTTTAAATTAATGGCAAAATATACTAAAAAAAGGAGGAGGACCAACAGCCTTGTGCATTTTGGTCTCATACCTATCAAATCATAATTACCAAAATGTCCAAGGCCGTTTGTATCTATTATTTGTATCCTTTATTAGAGACATTCCATTTTAAATTTTTTGTTGATATATTCATATATTTGTAGTCCAAATATTGAGGAAATGAACTAATGCATAAATAATAATGTGATTTAATATCGCTATTTTGTGGTTAGCTTTTTTATTTTAGCATTTTATTTCAGTCTACTTTTAATTAAATAGCTATTGCACTGTCAATTAACAAAGCCTGAATTAAATAGCTATCACATTCTGTCAATTAACAAAGCCTGAATTGAATCCGGCCCTGGATCTTACAGCAGGTAACTTGTGTCTTCTATTACCTTTCCAGCTGACTTTGGAAAAGTCCTTGCACACGTCCAGACCCCAATTTTGTCATCTGTAAATATGAAGATACTGAATTAGGTTATTCTTAAATTCCTATTCAGTTTCTATACTTTTAAACAGTTATTGAATAAAATACTAATCGTATAAAAAATCATTTTTTTTTGTATAAAAGGATACAAAAAAATAAAAACTGAATTCTTATCTGAAACAGATTAAAACTTACTTGGCAAAAAAAATTCATATAAAGAAGTAGCTGGTCAGTTAAGTATTAGAAGAGGTCACAAGAAGGAGAAGGGAGTAGAGGCTGTAGGGGTTAGGGAAACTCAAGAGGAAATAGAACACGGTGTGAATCTAAAGAATCTGAAATTGATGGAAAAACCCTTATAAGATCTTATAAGACCTTACAAGATCATTACAAGACCTTACAAGACCTTATAAGACCTTATAAGATCATTATTGTTTTTCAGCCTCCAGAAAGTCTTATATAATGATAATTTGCACTAGGTTTGTTTTGGTGTTTTGTGTACTTGTATGTTTGTTTGTGATTTGAATTTGTCTTTCAAACATACAGCTCTCCATCTCATAAATTAATATCTACCTTCTGGAAAATTACATGCAAAAAGTTATTAGTTTATTGAAGAAAAAGAATTAGAATCTAGTTCTTGTTAAAGTATTATCTTTATTAGAGTCACAACTTTTAGCATGCCAAGTGATCTCCCAACTTCTATTTGTAATAAATCCCTCTTCCTTACTCAGTGATAGGCATACACTTAAGCAAAGTCAATTAGATTCTCTATTTTGATAATTTGTATCTCAACACCCAGGGTGGGTGATTGTTACTGAGTAAGCTGAATGCAGGAGCATTCTATAGAAAAAGTCCATGACTGAACAAGTTTTGGCAGCTCTGATTCCTAGAGATTTTATGGTTGCTGGTGCCTTGGAAGCCTATTCAGCATTTCCTTTGATGCAATGAGTTACTTTAATTTCATTTTTTAAAAAAGAATTTCTTCTTATATAAGTAAATCGACTACGGATATTGGTTGAATGAATGGAACTACAAGCTATGTTATAAGAAAAATATATGTCAATAGAGGTCATGAGCCTCAGTGTGTGTTTGTTAGGCATTGTATCAATGTTCACTACCCCAGGCTTAGTGGCTTAAAAACATTTATTACTTGTCACCATTCTGTGAGTTGCTGGGGAGTTCTTTTGGTTTGCACTAAGCTGTGCAAGTTGGTTGGTTTAGGATGGTCTCACTCACATGCCTGGTGGTTGTCAGGCTGGATCTTACTGGGACCTCATCACATGGCAGCCTCAGCATTCAAGCACTTTTCAAGTTGTTTCTTGCATCACATTTATTTTTATCTCATCATATTTACCTTAATCTCACTAGCGAAGTAAATCACTTGGACAAATCCAGAATCAGTGTGGGAGGACACTACTCAAAGCCCTGAATATGGGAAGTGTGAACAAACTGTGAGAGAGGACATTACTGTAATACCAGGTGTTTGGAAATATGAGTAGAGATGGCTTTTAGCCTCCTCTATCTTTCTAGCTCCTTAAAATGCAAAACAAACAAAAACCCTGAGATGTAGATGGCGTTTAGCCTCCTCTACCTTTCTAGCTCCTTAAAATGCAAAACAAACAAAAACCCTGGGCCGGGCGCGGTGGCTCACGCCTGTAATCCCAGCACTTTGGGAGGCCCAGGCGGGCGGATCACGAGATCAGAAAATCGAGAGCATCCTGGCTAACACGGTGAAACCCCGTCTCTACTAAAAATACAAAAAATTAACCGGTCGTGGTGGCGGGCGCCTATAGTCCCAGCTACTCAGGAGGCTGAGGCAGAATGGCGTGAACCGAGGAGGCGGAGCTTGCAGTGAGCCGAGATGGCGCCACTGCACTCCAGCCTGGGCGACAGAGCAAGACTCCGCCTCAGAAAAAAAAAACAAAAAACACGGTTAACTCTTTTTTAAAAACTAGTTCATTTTATCTTTTCCTCTTTCTATGGGAGATTTACAAATATCAAAGAAAGATCATTAAAAAAAAAAACAGCCTTTCTTGTGGACTAATGTTTCACTTCATGGCACCTTGAGAGTCAGACAAGTGTCAATCAACATTTCAAAAATGGTAATTATAATGTAGGAAAAAAGTGATAAATGACTGTTTAAAAATGTATTAACTATTCTATGTTAGATTTGGGGAATAAAACAGTGGGTAAAAAAAGCTTTTGCCTTCAAGGAACCTAATCTTTTAACAATACAACGTGATGTAATTGTAACAGGGATAAACACTGTGAACACTCAGCCCAGTCAGGGAAGGTTTCCCGGAGAAAGCGACTTTTAAGGTAAGTCCTGGAGTTAGATGAAGGATAGGGTTGGGCATGGTAAATGTTCTAAACCGAAGGGGCTCTTTGTGCAAAGAGTACAATGACGGACACCATGGCTTGTTTGTAGAAATAGATTTAGGAATTTACAGGCTCTATGCACCAAAATATTATAGTGCTCTCCCACTTGAAATTCAAAATAAAAATAATGCTAACTATAAAACTACATGTAGGGAAGTCTTTCTGATTTTTCCAATGTTCTCATCATTTAAAAAATAATAAATACTCTAAAAATATATTCATGCCTCTGTGTTGATGATTTATTCAGCATATACCAGTTCATCTATTGCATAATGCGGTACTGTTCTGGGAACTGCAGATACATGGTATGGCACCATTGTAGAATGTAAAAAGTGGAGAATGGGAGAAGCTTAAGAGCTAGGCAGGTGTCAATTAATGAAAGATGTAAGAAAGCATGTGGTTAAGGATGTGGTGTTGATTACTGACCTGAGTTCAACCTCTGCCATTGACTCATTCTATAAACTTGGGCAACTTGAAGCTTAGTTTCCTCAGCTGTAAACTGAGAATGCTAAATTGTGAGAATAAATAAATGTAAAGCATTTAGAACAGTGCTTAATACCATAAAACACAGTTAATTTCAATTAAGTATTACAATTAATAAATTTGTACTTTAGCCTGGGATATGGGGAGCCAATAAGGGTTTACATGATTAGAGGGGGCTTTAATGGATTTCGTTGGCTGCAGTGTATCATCTGGGTTGAATGACAATGAGTAGATTCTAGGTATGCCTAGGAGGAAGACTCAATAGATATTCATTGGGATATTAATTGGATAGTGGTAAAAGGAGAAGGATGATACTTAGATTTTTGACTTGAGCAGTTGGATGATGGTGGCTTTCTATGAGTTACATATCACAGGAAAGGGGCAAAATTGGTTAGTGAAGATAATGAGTTTAGTTTTAGAGACTGATTTGAGATGCCTAGAAGACATCCAAGTAATGACCTTTGGGAAACATCAGCATGGATATAGGAATTGAAATAGTAAAAATAGATAAGATGGGTTGGGGATCATGTTTAGATTGAAAAAAGACCAACAGGAATTCCAAGGCACATCCATATGAAGTGTGGTTGAAGTTCAAGAAGGATACATTACAGTATTCAGAAAAATCAGGGGGAAAAACCCAAGAAGATTGTGATACAATAAAAATAGCAGGGAAAAAAGTGTTTCAAGAAAAAAACATGTGAACAATGTTGTCAAATGTTATATTTGATCAAATAACACAAGACTAAATGTGGATATTACATTTGGTCAATGTCAGCGAAAAGCAAGTCACTGATAACCTTGGCAAGAAGTGTTTTGGTAAAATGATAGAGACAGAAGCTAGTTTATACTGAACTGGAGTGATGGGAAGAGAGGAACCTGGGACAATGAGTACAAACAACTCTTGCTTGCCTATAAACAGAAAAGGAAAGAATGGTGGCTGAAAGCAGATCTTCAAATGATAGAGCTGAATAGTTGTTTTTTTAACAACTTTGAAAAGATCAACACCATTAACACTCTAGTTCAAACTTCCACCATCTCACATGGACCATTACAATATTCTCCTAATTGTTTCCTTCTTCTACCACTCCCCATTGTATCTTTCTTGGCTACCCCCACCTCAGCCCCATACATTCTCCATACAAATCTAATTATAGCCTTTCCTTACTCATGTAAGCCAGTTGTAGAAGGCTTTTCCTTCTTGAACTAGAATGGGTATACCTCTTAATATTCTCTGGTGAGAGAGATCAGAGAAGCTATGGGGCCTCACACTACTGATGAGTGTTCATCTCTATCCTGTAATTCATCTGCTGGTAAGTGTTTATTATTACTTAATAATTCACAAAAGGAAGGGTGGTAGCCCCCACTTTGCACTCAGTATTGGCTGGTCTCCCTGCAGGTACTCTTCCTTCCCTGGGCCCTACCACACCTGAGCTTCCCAAACTGAACAAACGCCAATGATGTTTTCAGCAGTAGTTTCATAGAAGCATTCTAAAACATACCAAAGCAGTACAGAGTAACAGGACTAAGAGTTACTCTATTAATACACTGAGCTCTTTATTTCTTTCCTTTATTTCACATAAGGAGAGAAAAAAGTTGTTATATTTTAGGAAAGCACTGTCCAATAAAAATATGTGAGCTGCATATGTAATTTTAAGTTTTCTAGGGGCCACATTTTTAAATAAAAAATAATAATAGAAAGGTGAGGGCCAGGCACAGTGGCTCATGCCTGTAATCCTAGCACTTTGAGAGGCCAAGGCAGGCAGATCACTTAAGGACAAGAGTTCAAAACTAGCCTGGCCAACATGGTGAAACCCTGTCTCTACTAAAAATACAAAAAAATTAGATAGGTGTGGTGGCAGGCACCTGTAATCCCAGCTACTCAGGAGGGTGAGACAGGAGAAATCACTTGAACCTGGGAGGCAGATGTTGCAGTGAGCAGAGATCACGCCACTGCACTCCAGCCTGGGCAACAGAGCGAGACTCCGTCTCAAAAAAAAAAAAAAAGTGAAATTAATTTTATTAATATACTTTATTTAGTATATTAATAGGCCAATATATCCAAATATTCTTTCAATGTGCAATTAATGTAAAAATTAATATATTTTACTTGCTGGTTGTTGAGGAACACGTGAAAAACATTGTTCACGTTTTTTCTAAGGCTTTGAAATCTGATGCACATTTTATACTTACTGCACACCACAATTCTAAATAGCCACAAGAACTTAACAGCTACACATTGCTAGTGGCTATGGTATGTGGCAGTGTAGTTTGTTCTACCCCTATGTTTACTATTCATTTGCTATGAAAACAGTTTGTGATGGATGCTGCTTCCACAGCCAGGAATTGGTCCAGCCGATGCTGTTAAGGGAGTCAACTCTTTCTTCAGGGAAGGAAGGTCAAATCCTGTGTGAGCTTTGGCAGTTACATGAAATGCAGGCTTTGAGCTCATTCCTAAATTCTGGTTTACCTTGTATGGTAGATTATATTATAAACTCACTTATGTTTGCTGCTCCTCCTTGCTCCAGCCTATTTTGAATCAGGCTTGGTCACATGACTTGCTCTGGTCAATGAAATGTGGAAAGAAGTGATGTTGTCCACTTCTGTGAGCAGAAATTGTAGGAGACAATACACGGTTTGTCATAATCTCTTTTGTGTCCACCATTATGACTGACAACATCCCAAACACACAGAGGCTACTCCATCAGCCTGGGACCTGAAGGGAGGACCACGTGGAGTAGAGGTGCAGCTAACCTGTAATGGACATGCAGGGTTTGAGAGAAATGAACCCTTGTTGTTCATTACTGCAGCCAAACCTAGCCTCTTCCTAACTTATGCACTATTGTTTGTGGGTGATGTAGATTGTTTTTTCTCTTTGTTGTCTGGAGGAATGGGATAGTGCAGCTTTAAAACTTTAGAGTGTGTCTCCTAAGGGCATTCATTATGCCTGATGTTTGTTATTGCAATGTTATTGGTTGTTTTCCTGGCTTAGGTTCTGGCCCCCAATAAAAATGGCTTCAAATTTCAAAAGCCCTAATCAAGGTTCTACATCATTACCTTTTTAACAGTTTTGTCCTAAGGCTACTAAGGAACTAAGAACAATATGTAAAGGTGAATTTTCTTCAAAAGATTATCTGTGTCTTCCCACACTTCAATTAATAAGCAAATAAGATTTCTTTTCTGATTTTTTCCCCCTGATTTTTGGCTTGAAAGACAGAGATACCTCTACAATAAATATTTGTTGAAAAAAAAGGAATGAAATGAAATGATATGATAGCAGCTTTCTAGGTGGGATCATATGCATATAAGCATGTATATACCTACTTATGAAATCCATGGTGGAAGTTTATGAATCTGCTTTCTCTTGAAGAGGTTTTCTTTAAGTATTTATTCTTATAATAACTAACAAATGCCATTTGTAGTGACAGGTGAGTGAACCCAAGGATTCTTGACTCTGTCTGAGCTGACAGACTGTCACCTAGGTTACGGGTTTTATTCTCCAATTCATTTATTCAACAAGAGAACCTGCCATGTGCTATCAACTTCTCTAAGCGCAAGAGATACATTTGCAGAAAAGACATGCAAAATCTCTGCTTTCCTGGAACTTCCATTGTAGCCAGTCTGTTAGGCCTTCCCAGAGATCTTTTTGTTTTCTGGGTCTCTCCGCCTTAACAGATTTTTTTTAAAGGTTTTTTATTATGGAAAATTTCAATATGTAAGAGCTGAAAGAATTATAACCATCTCCATCATCCAGTTTCAACCACAATCAACTCATGGCCAATCTTATTTCATTGATACTCTACTCTCTCTCCTTATTCCATTTCAAATCATTTTGATAGCACAGGTATCACATCATTTCACTAATATGATTTTTAATAATATTACATACATGTTTTTCCTCTGAGGACACTTACCTGTCCTCATTTGACAGTTTGTATGGGAGACTTTGTGAGTGTCTGCATGGGTGTGCGTATGAACATGCAATATATGTATATATACCTTTTTAATGTTATTACCCACCATAACCACATCCATAAACAGTTCCACAGCACCTATGGAGATGGAGTCATAATTAGTCATGGGTATAAACAGTGCCCACTGAAGAGTTGGTGATTGCCTCTCAAAGCTTTTCAGCTAGGTGTGGTGACTCATGCCTGTAATCCCAGCACTTTGAGAGGCCAAGGCAGGCAGATCACTTGAGCTCAAGAGATCAGCCTGGGCAACATGGTGAAACCCCGTCTACCAAAAATACAAAAAGAAAATTAGCCAGGCGTGGGTGGCATGTGCCTGTGGTCCCAGTTACTCAGGAGGCTGAGGTGAGAGGATCACTTGAGCCCAGGAGGCAGAGGTTGTAGTGAGCTGAGATTATGCCACTGCACTCTAGCCTGGGTGACACAGAGAGACTCCATCACACACACATAAAAAACAAAAAACAAAAAAAGCTTTTTGTTTTTTTGAGACAGGGTCTCAGTCTGTTTCCCAGGCTGGAGTGCAGTGGCGTGATCTTGGCTTGCTGCAACCTTTGCCTCCTGTGTTCAAGTGATTCTCCTGCCTCGGCCTTCCAAGTAGCTGGGATTACAGGTGTGTGCCACTGTGCTTGGCTAATTTTTGTATTATAATAGAGACATGGTTTTGCCATGTTGGCCAGGCTGGTCTCAAACTCCTGACCTCAGGTAATCCACCCGTCAGCCTCCCAAAGTGCTGGGATTACAGGCGTGAGCCACTGCGCTCGGCCTTAAAAAAGCTTTTTATGCCAGAAGTGCTCTGGTTCAATTTAGGGGGATATGATAGTATGGCGTTTTTTTTTTTTTTTTTTGAGATGGAGTCTCGCTCTATTGCCCTGTTGCTCAGGCTGGAGTACAGTGGCGCAATCTCGGTTCACTGCAACCTCTGCGTCCTGGGTTCAAGTGATTCTCCTGCCTCAGCCTCCCTTCCAAGTAGCTGGGATTACAGGAACTCACCACCATGTCCAGCTAATTTTTGTATGTTCAGTAGAGATGGGTTTCACCATGTAAGCCAGGCTGGTCTCGAACTCCTGACCTCAAGTGATCTGCCTTCTTCAGCCTCCCAAAGTGCTGGGATTACAGGTGTGAGCCACTGTGCCTTGCCTGGGATACGATACCATGTATGTCTTCTGATCCCAGTTTACAACATCAGTAATTGCTCAAGCGTTTCCTCTTGAATTACCTAAGGATATCACAAAAGTGTTACTTTTCTTTGCAAGTCATCAGTGTCTTAACACAGATAAGAAAACTATATTCCCTTTATTAACATGACCTTGATCTTCTAGGAAAATAAAAACCCTTGAATTATTATATTAGAGTACGATATGCTTCCTGTTTTTATTTTAAAATTCCCAAATTTAATCAGGTTCTTTCTTAAAAGAAGTATGCGTTGGTGTGTTCATATTTTAAATTTATCCTATCACACCAAAAACCTTTCAATGGCTTCGCATCATTATTTTAAATAAAATCCAGTTCCAAAATCTTAACATGAAATTTTTTTACCTCTAACTTGACTGACAGCCATTCCCTATGTCCCCAATTTGATACCCTCCCACCACTCTGTCCTTAAGATCCTGACTCTTCTTTACCTCAGGAACATCCTACAAGCTATTATGTATGCTGGAATGTTCTTGTTTCAACTTTTACTCATTATTCACTTTTCTTAACCATTTAAATATCATATCCTTAGAGAAAGCATGCTTGAGCGTTTACAGTCTAAATTGCTAAAATGGTTCTTAGTTTCCTCTTTCATAATACTTATAATTTTATTATTAACTACGATTTTTAAAATGTACAAAAATAGAATGAATCAGATGATTAAATTTGTGTTATGGTGTTCTCTGGGGAGTGGATGCTGAGATGGGGTTAAAAGTGCAAAAAGTTTACTGGAAAGTAGCACCTGTGAAATGGAAAGGGGGGAAGCAGAATTGGGTGGGAGAGCCATTAGATTACCATGCAGGTCTGACAATACTTCTGCCATCCCAATATCGAGCAGGTCCTTATCCCTTGCTCAGTCTTGAGCTGCGGATGGGCATGGGGGAGAGGGTTTTCCCTGAGAATAGTGTAACTTCAACTTGAAAGCTGAGGTGAACCTAGAAAGAGTTAACAACTGGAAGCTGTCCTCCTTGCAGTTGGGCAGTGAGTCCTTTCTTGAAGGGAGATCTGAGCTGCACACCTCTGTGACTGCTATACACTGTAGGATGTCAATTCAATCCAAATTAATCCATAACTTCAATGATGAAGAATTTTTTGTTTACAAGTTCAACAATCTTGTTCTATGTATTTGGAAACTAAAGGTTCACATTTATTTATTTATTTATTTAGACGTAGTTTCACTCTGTCGCCAAGGCTGGAGTACAGTGGCTCAATCTCGGCTCACCGACAACTCCACTTCCCAGGTTCAAGCGATTCTCCCACCTCAGCCTCTGGGCTGGGTACTACAGGTGTGTGCCAACACACCTGGCTAATTTTTGTATTTTTAGTAGAGATGGGGTTTCACCATGTTGGCCAGGCCGGTCTTGAACTCCTGACCTCAAGTGATCCGCCTGCCTCGGCCTCCCAAAGTGCTGGGGTTATAGGTGTGAGCCACTGTGCCAGACCAAGATTCATATTTAGCCAAGCTAAATTTGAAAAAGAGCAAAGAAGAGGGATTTGCCTTATTATATATTAAGATATTCTATAATACAATAGTAAATAAAAGCAACATGGTACTGGAGTAGTCACAGACAAGCTGACCAATTGAAAAATAGGTCAGAAGCAGAACACAAATGAAATGAAAACAGAAAGATATAAGTGGCATCAAAAATCAGACAGGAAGGAGGCTAGGCACGGTGGCTCACGCCTGTAATCCCAACACTTTAGGAGGCCGAGGCGGGCCGATCACTTGAGGCCAGGAGTTCAAGAATAGCATGGCCAACATGGTGAAACGCCCTCTCTAATTAGATGGGCATGGTGGTGCACGCCTATAGTCCCAGCTACTTGGGAGGCTGAGGCAGAACTGCTTGAACCTGGGAGGCAGAGGTTGCAGTGAGCCAAGATTGCGCCACTGCACTCCAGCATTGGAGATGGTGTCAGACTCTGTCCCAGGAAAAAAAAAAAAAAAAAGAAAAAAATCAACAGGAAAGAATAAACTGAGTGAGTAGACTTATAGAAAAAAAAAATGGCCTAGATCCTCACTTTACACCACAAACAGGGATGTATTACAGAGAGAATAAATACTTAAGTGTGATTCTAAGTAGAGTAATGGACTGCAAAAGAAATAGAAGAAAATACAGAATCTCTTTTTGATCCGGAAATGCAGACTGTTTTTAAACAAGACTTCAAAAGCACTATTGAGAGTAGTAAGACTGTATTCAACTAGAGGAGAGAGCTGGAAAAACCTGAGGAGTTCAGCACACTATAGAGAATATTCCTGGGATCGGTGCAGCTAAAAGATGAAGGCAACTTATGGTAATAAACCATAAAGAAATACAGATCTGTTAGAGGGCATATCATTCTCTTGCCTATCTAAAATATTTTCTCCTGCCTCTGCTTCCTTCCTATTTAAAACGAAGCATGTGTCTTCAATAAACATTTTTTGAGTTTCAGACACTGAGTTAAGTGCAGGACGTAGAAAGAGGAATAAACTTGAGTCCAGTCCTTAAAAGAGCTCACAAGGCCGAGAAAGATGAGAAAACTAAATAAAATGTTTTATTTTTATCTGTCCTCACAATCTCTTCCCAGTAAATGTTTTAACTCCTGTTCTACAGGTAGGGAGCTAGACCTTTGTCCAGGGTATCATTGAGGTACTGACATTTGAGCAATAAGGAAAATCATTCTGGCAAAAGAACAGTGCTAATAAAGTCACATGGCTTTGAAAGAACATGGTGTATTGGAAAACGTTAAGCAGGCAACCTAATACTGGACATTCCAAAATGTACATGTTACTGAATAGAGAAAGTAGTCCACAGCAGCTGTTTAGTCTTCTCTTAGTAGAATTGATGATTACATCAGCTAATTGTCGCCTTTGAAGGCGGGGCCAAAGAAGATGAAGCAGGGATAAACGAAGGATAAATGTTAATGGTTAAGGAAGAGAAGCATTCTAGGAAGCAAAAATGACTAACTGTGAAGTGATAATAAGCACTGTACCATAAATTTAGAGGAGGAAGATATTGCTATCAGCCACAGTGGCCAGGAAAGGTTTCATGGAAGTGGTACGGCTTCCTTTGGTCATTCAAAAAATATAGTTAATCCTTATTACTTACAGATTCTGTATTTGTGAGTTTGCCTACTTGCTAAAATTTATTTGCAATGCCCAAATCAATACTTGGAATGCTTTTGCAGTCATTTGTCGACATGAACAGAGGCAAAAAAATTTGAGTCACCTGATGCACATGTTCCCAGCTTTGGTGAAACAAGGGGATGCTCTGCCTTCCTGTTTTAGCTCTCACACTGGAAACAAGTGTCCTTTTCATGGTCTATTTAGGGCCACATTTGTTGCATTTTTGACCTTTTTGTGATTTCACTGTTTAAAATGCCCCCCAAGTGTAGTGATGAGGCTATCTGGGTCCCTAAGTGCCAGAAGGCTCTTCTTTCTTTTTAAAGAGAAAATACATACGCCAGGTAAGCATGAGTTATAGTGCCACTGGCTATGAGTTCAATGTTAATGAATCAACTATATTAAATAAGGTGCCTTAAAATTTTTTTTTTTTCCTACATAAGGTGCCTTTAAAAAGAAACACACATAAAACAAGGTATTTATGGGCTGGTTGACAAACATTTAATAAGAGGCTTGAAGGAACCTAATCCTGCATTTCTCCTAGGAGCAATGGTTCCATATTCACTAATTCAGCATTTGTGGCTTTTTTACAGAACCACCGTGAGTAAGGATTGGCTGTATATATTAGCGGCTGTTCTTGAAGCGGGGGATTCAAAGCTATAATCCACTAAAGAACAGATAATCACATACTTGCAAAAATAAAGCTATGAGTGCTATAAAAGAAGCAATCACAGGCTGATGTCAGAAAATCTCAGAGGGACTCTCGCTTTACAGAAGGGAGGTCAAAGATGGATTTCCAAAGGCGATGCTGTATGCACTGCATTTTGACGCTTAAGTAGGAATCTATCAAATGAAAGGTAGAGAAACACATTTTGCAATGGCTCAATTTAGTGAGAGGACACACTTCTGTGGAGACAAACATTTACTCCCTCTTGAATGCTAATTTGTCATGTTGCCTTCTGATTAACCCCAGCCCTGTGATTATTACTTTATTTACTGTCCTTAGTTTAACAACAAAGCAACCCTGATGTTATCACACAAATTACAGGCTATGATGCATATAGCATTCTTGCCTGTCTGGAGGGTTGCCTTTAAATGTCTCTATAGAGTACGTACACCCTTTCCTTATGGCATGTAAGTACTGGTCTGGGGAGTAAAAGGGCAGAGATCTACCTGTCTTGCTGCCACTGAAGACCATGCTTCTGTCTGTAAGTTACCCCCAACAAAACACTCTTTACTGACCAAACTGGATTTGTCTGCTTTGTTCGTTTGATTTCTCCTTTGATGTTTGGGGGGCACTTTGCATAAAGGGCCTTTTCATGGAACAACTTATTTTAAGGAACTCAAAATAGGATGGCTGGAGCAAAGACTGAAAGGAGTTTCTAGGCAAAAAGGAAGGTGTCTGATTTATGAAAGTCCCTTTATAGGATGTTAAATAATGTGTTTTATTCTAAAGATAATGTGGAAGTTGAAGATTTTAAGCAAGAAAGTGACATGATTAGATCAAAATTTTAGAATTACTGCTATTACAGGCAATGATGATGAGGGCAACTGAAGATGAACTGAGATGGAGGTCAGCATAAAAGGCAAAGATATTAAAAGGCTTTTGCTATTATTTAGGAAGAATAAAAGACTTTAAATAAGACAGTGACAGTGGTATGAGAGATGGATGAGCAAAGTTTGAGCAGTCAGGGAAAGAAGTAGAAGCGTTCTCTGTGGAAAATAAAGTGAACAAATGTTTGGAGAAAGGGAGGGTGAGCAAATCAGTTTATCTGGGGTATACAGTATTTGACAGAAGCTTTGGAAGGCTGAAGTGGAGAGCCAGAGTAATGGAGTAGCTGGTGATAAGGTTGAAAATATTGGTGGCGTCAGCCTGTGGCAAGGCTACGACAAACAGACTAAACAAATATAATTTTAACTTACGGCAGTATTAAATTTATAAACAATTTTTATTGTAAAATACATACAAAACCTACCGTTTTCATTAAGTATATGGTCCACTGCATTAAGTACATTCATATTGTGCAACCCACACAACACCACTCATCTCCAGAATCTAAATCATCCTAAACTGAAACTCTATTATCCACTGAAATATAACTCCTCATTTCCCCTTCTCCTGGGCACCCTCTCCACCCCTGCTCTTGCTACCATTCCACCTTCTGTCTCTAGGAGTTTTGACTACTCTAGGTACTTAATGTAAGTGGAATCATAATATTTGTCCTTTCATGTCTGGTTTATTTCACTTAGCTAAATCACTTTAATCAACACCCTGGTTATTCAGTAGCTGGATTCTAATTTGTATTCTACTCTATATGCTGTATTTTAAAACAAATGTCTTGCTTTGTAGTTCATAATCTTTCCACCTAATCCTTAAAGACACTTCACTCTAGCAAATTATAAACTCAGAGTTCCTAAGAACAATTTAGCCTATCGGTGTCTCTCATAAAGAGCTTTTATTGATCTACTTACTGAAAATGTCTTTAGATTGTGAATATTTTCATTCCATTACAGTTCATGGAACGTAGACCCTTTGTAAAATTCCACCTAGTATCTAAATAGAACTCAAGCAGGAATCAAACTTATTTGATCACCCAGGAAAATAGTTTATTTATTTGGGTTGCTAATATGAAGACTCTCTCTTTTGATACTATGTAATTTCCCGATCTGAGATAGGGCTGAATTTGCTCTAAATAAAGAGAATTTTAAAAATAACAAAACTTATCTTTAGCTGGGGGAAAGTGCAGGCTGGAAACTACCTGAGAGACGTGAAGGTTCTCTCACCTTTCCCTTGTGGGCAGCCCTCAGTCATTAGGGCTCTACCAGCAAGTCGAGTACTGTTGGACAAGACAGACACTAATCCTCTGGCGGTCTCACTGGGCTCCATTAGACCGGCCTGTGTTTACAAACCTCGTTCACATCACAGCATACACAGAATATGATACTGGTAGGGCACTTAGGTAAACTGAGGAGGTAGCGTGCTCGGCACCTGGAACCTACGGACCGTCCGCCTGGTGTCGCGCACGCGGGAGTGTACGCTCTCAAAGAGCGATCCATCCGGCAGGACCGTTCCAGCTGACAGGCCACGGCCGTCTTACCGGGGACGAGCTGGAGTTCCCGCTGTTTCTGAAGTCAGCGGTCTTTTCCTCCTTGTAAGAAATAAGGTCTTTATATCATAAAGGTAAGCAAAGAATAAAAAGGCACAAAGGCCGCAAGCAACGCACACACGCAAAAATCGAACTACAGCACTCGACCCGCGCATTCTCCGCCGACCTTACGTCTCTCCCAGCAGGCTCCGGGAGCCACCGCGAGACTTCATCAATTCTCGCGAGATTTATCGGCAGCCATCTTCTTGGGGGTGCTGGGAGCCGGGAAGACCCCCTGAATCGTTCCCATTGAGCTGCCCTTCGCCTTCGCTTTTTTTACTTTTGCCTTTTCGACGCAGCCAACAAGCACCTGGTCCCGAGGCTGAGAGAAGGCTCGGGTCTAAGCGCGTGTCGCGCTTCCGGTCTGGGTAGATTTGCTGGGGAAGAGGGAAGGGGGAGGGCCCGGGCAAACCGTTGCTGTTTCAGCCCGGGCCGGGGGCCGGGGACGGGGAGCTCCTGGCACCCCGTGCACTTGTGGCCTGCGGCGGTCCTTGCAGAGCTGTTCGCCTACCGGGGCCCGCGGGAACCTGCCACCGGCGCCTCCCACCGCGGCCCACGCGGGCGGCGCGCGGAGGAGGGGGCGGGGGCAGCGGCGGCTGTAGCGGCCGCGACCTGGGCGGGCGGAGGAGTGTGACGGGCCTTAGGGCCGCTGTGGATGGTTTCTAAAATGATCATTGAAAACTTCGAGGCACTCAAGTCCTGGCTCAGCAAGACTCTCGAGCCCATGTGAGTATCCGGGGGATATCTCTTTGCAGGGATGGCAGTGGGAGATAGGCGGACCCAGAGATCTGTGCAGTTTCCCCAAGTGCCTGCGGTGGAGGCCGAAGCGGTGAACGGAGGTCCCAGGGTTCTGTGGCTTCTCCTCCTCGTCCACCTCGCTTCCAGGTTCAGGATACCCCCGAGAGTCTGAGTCGAGCTTTATTTTATTGCTGAGCTGCTCTCGTTTTCCCGTTATATATAGACCGACTCCAACCCCCACCCGCAATATTTTCCGGGGGCCTCAAAATCGGTTTATTTTAGTGAAACCGACTGTATTTTACTTCCTACAGATTATTTTACCTTGTTTTTCTAAATGAAGTAGACGGCCTTTATTGGGGATTCGGGCAGTTCTAGCTTAAATCACTCACGTTTCACCTAAATATAATTCCTGAAAGCAAGGCCACGTCTCCCATGTGCTGTCTGGCTCATCTGCACCTCTCTTCACTGATTGAAGATGTAACAGGTGCTGAGGTGGCCAGTAAAATTCCCCTTTCCCGCCTACGCGTTCGTTAGCTTGGAGAGGAGGAAGAAAATTGAATCTTCATCCATATGGAATATTTAGCAGTTTTAAGTGGGATGCTATAGATAGATTTTGTGTTGGGGGCTGCGGTTAGAGTGCTGAAATAGTCTTAGATTGGAAAATTTAAGGAGTGTTTTGACGACTTGTTAATACAAAATATGACATGAACCAAAGTGCTTAATCAGAATTGGTTGATTTACAATAATGCAATGGGGAAAATTCACGTATTTAATAAAGTTATTAGGTACCTACTGTATACTACGGGAGGCTTTGGGGATAGAGCTTTTAAATTCTAAAATCGACAAGACATAAATAAATCCAGATATTAATAGAGCTGTGACTATTGTAATAATAGAGAATCATGTAAAAGTGATTATGAGGGGGGCTACTTCACATTGGTCAAGGAAGGACTCTCAGAGAAGGTGATATTGGAGTAACATCTAAAGAGAAGGGACCATGTGTGTCAAAGTCTTGGAAAAGAACATTCCTTGCAAAAGGAAGAGCAAATGAAAGGCCCTGTAGCAGAAGTGATTGTGGTGTGTTTCAGAAAGAGAAAGGCCACTGTGGCTGGAAAGAGCCTTGTGATGAGGGAGAGAATATAAAGGCAACAAGTTGGACAAGTAGGTAGGGGCCACATCATGTATGGGAAGATGTGAGATGATTTAAAGCAGACAAGGACTGATTTAATTTTGTTTTAACTCTGCCTATTTTGTAGAGACTGAAAGGGCAATAATGGAAGTAAGAAGACTATTCAGAAGTGTGTTGTAGGCAGAGATGTGGCTAGTTTGCATTAGAGTGATGGTGGAGACAGGCAGATCCAAATACATTTCATAAGTAAAATTAATGGATTAAATGCGGGAGATGAGGGAAAGGGAAATCAAGGGTGGTGCCTTAGATAACCCAAGCAACAGAATGGGTGATAGTAGAGAAGGCAGAGAACAGGTTAAGGGGAGAAGGAAAGGGGATGGCTAGTTTTGATAATAATAAATACAGTAAGTATGAAGTCTGTGGGATACAGCTAAGTGTGATAGCAGATCATTGAATATATGAGTCTAAAACTCAGGACAGGACTGGAGAAATCTGGAGTCATGCAGATAGTATTTAAGACGATGACATTGTGGGAAATTTCATAGAAAAAGTGTGTAGATAGGGAAGAGAAGAGGGCCTAGTACTGAGGCAGGAGGAAAACTGGGCTTTATGTCATTAAAGAACAAGTGTATGGCAAAAGAGAGGAGTTTACGAAATGCTGCAGAATGCATGAAAAAATGGAGGCAAATAGGTAGCCCTTAGATTTAGCAAAGTGGAAGTCATTGGTAACCTTAGCAAAATAGTTTCACTGGAGTGGAGTTGTGCAGATGGAAGTCCTATTTCGGTGTATTGGAGAGTGGGCATCATAGTATAGCGGTGAGGAGAACTCTGGAGCAGAATGTCTGGCTTTGAATTCTGCCTCTGCCACTTACCAGCTGTATGATATTGGGTAAGTTACTTAACTCAGGGCTTCCATTTCCTCAACTGTAAAATTGGGAAAATAATGAGTGTATATTAAGGAAATCTTAGACTACTGTCTGGTGTGTAATTAGCATTCAGTAGTTATTAGGTGAATACAAAACTTATAAATGTTTTGGATTGAAATAGCTTTCCTTTAAGCGTTCAGTTTCATATTAGATTTACTGCCGTATCCCTCCATCTTACCTAAATGAGAAGACTGTAGCCACTTAGAGTGTATGCTTGTAATTTTTCTTTAGTCTTAATGAAACATATTCCATGCATCATAAAGCCTACTCTCGATGGCTGTAGCACTGCAGTCATTATGTTGTAATAAATAAGGCACTGCTAGTAGAGCCTAGACACTGGGAATTGTAATTGGTCCTTTTCTAATGTGTGTAGCTGTGGTAAAATTGAGCCCTTATTCAAGTTCTTGTCCTTTTAATTGCATTTCAGGTGGATTCTTTTGTATGATGACTTATAAAAGCTGATCCCAATTATGGATCAGTGGTTTCTAACGTTGGTTTTGTGAAATGTTATGATCTGTTATCTAAAAGGAATTTTTTTTTTTTTTTTTTGCTTTAACATTGTAATTACCAAACGACCTCTGTTTGAGAGAGGAACATACAGAGGACCAAGGGTAAGCTGTAACTTGAAACTTACATAAAACTTTTTAGTTACCTGTGGTGGTTAAATACTTCATGGTTTTGGACTTACTCCACATTTTGAATGTGTTAATTCAGCAAACATTTATTTTAAGAGTACTTAACCTACTCTGTGCTAAGCAGTGTGCAAGATATTGGGGAAATAGTAGGTAACAAGACATGAAATGACTCACTTCATTTTATTTACCATTTAGCAGGAAAGATAGGTGTTGAAGTCTGGGAACGTCAGGAAACACTTCCCTGGTGTAATGTTTATCTCAGCTTGGAAGGATGAAGAATACTTTGCTGGGGCAAAAGGATGGGATTGGAGACCTGTGAAAGCGTTATAGGTTTGGTGAACAGATTGTATGGAGGTCCTAAAAATGGACAAAAAAGATATGTTGGAGGAATTGAAAGAAATAGAAAAAAGCAAGGGAGAAGAATGGCAGTGGAAAGCTCCAGAGATAGGAGCCAGATCACACAGGACTTTGTTGAGTCATGTTTAAGACTTTGGATGTTATTGAAGGATAGTGGGAAGCCAGTGAAGGGTTTTAGGGCAAGAGGGTTTTCAGATGGATGTTTAAAAAAAAAAAAAAAGCCTGGCTGTGTTTTCAGCGTGAAATAGAAGTCTGCATATCTGTATTTACTGTTTCATAACTTCTGTACATGTATCAGGGTTCTGAGTTTCATAAATTATTGAAAATAATTTTCAATGTCTTTTTCATAAATTGAGAATTTTGAACTTTATTAAAATTGTCATCTTGAAATGCTTAAGATTGATGTTTTGTTATCTCAAAGATTTGCTTAGTCATACTTGCCAATAATATGAAACTAAATGTTAGTCTTTTTTCTAACATTTCGTTTTGATGATAAGAAGTCCTGAAAAAAAAATTAAGCTCCTTTGTTGTAGTAAACTTTTAAACAAACAAACAAAAAAACCAGAAAACACTTTCTACTGTATTTAAAACTTTTAGGTGGACTTACACATCAAAGTCATGTTTTTTTTTTTTTCTGAAGAGACACCTAAACATCTAATGAAACTTTAATTTTTTAGAAAATAAAATTGAGGGGCAGGTGGATGTAATGACGTACTGAGGTTTTGTGAGTTGAGTAGTAAAGAACAAAATGCCTAGTGTTGTGCTTCTGCCACTGTGTAGTGCTGTGGAGGAAGTGTGTGGTGGAAGGGAGATCTCTGTGTCCAGATCAGTATTCAAATCTCACTTCTGCCATTTATTAGCTGTCTAGGCAAAGGAACCTCCTCTTTCCTTATTGGTATAATAGGAAGAATTACACTATTTCCATCTATAGTTGAAAGGGTTGAATGGGACACATGTTTGTGAGCCTTGCCCTTCCCCTCCTTTCTTAGATATTGGTTGATTAAACACAGATAGGCTACATTACTACTGTTGCTACTGTTAGAATTATCACCAACACTCCTGTGGCTACCACCTAAACTGTATGCATTGTTGTTAAACATTTTGTATTATTGGACTTACAAGTTTTATGAGGTAAGCATTGTTATCTCTCCATTTTGCAGGTGATGATACTGAGGCACTGAAGCATGAAGTTATTTGCCCACAGTGATTTAAACTAAGGCTTTTTGACCCTAGAGCTGTGTGCATATTCTTAATTTACTACTACAGAATGCAGCATCCTAGTGTTTTCTGTTACTGTATATACTTTTTTACTATGACATTTTGATAGTATTGGCTACTATTGTAAAAGAACAAAGTTCTAAAGCATCGTGATTATCAGTGCTTTAGAGTTTAAGAAATAAACATCTTTGGAGTTTTTGTAGTATTTTTCCCTTCACCTGTACTTGTTACTACACCTTTCTCACCACATTAAAATTTATTTTTGTTCGTGTCTGATAGGAAGAGTTATTCTTTTGGGTTGGCTAAATGATCTTTTTACTCCTGAACTTTTGAGTATTTTTTATTCCTTTGACCTTTCCTTTTCAGTTGGCTTCTTTTGGCATAGTAAGTCCATTTCCCATTCCTTAGGAAAAACTCAGCAATAATAGCAAAAAACAAAACAAAAGATAAAACGCTTCTAGTCACTTTCTTGCTAGCTTTCTGTTCCTGTCGCTGGTAAATCTTGAAGTAGTAGTCAGACTTTTAATTTTTTGTTAATTTGCCCTCAGCCATTTACTTCTTAATGTCTTGGAATAGAATTTCTTCGTTGTAATATAATTACAACCAAAATTACTTACCTCAGTGTTACCAATCAATTTATATTTATTGCCTGAAGTTTTATATTTTTTGCCCTATGCGTGTATAACATCAGTGTGATGCCACCTTTTTAACTTACTTGCCTTGAATCCCTAATGTGTTGGTTCCTTTTCTTAAGTCAGTCTTACCCTCTTTTGTTCCTTTTCTTCAGATTCTAATTGTATTTTTCAGTGTTGTTACATTGACATTTTTTTCTTCATCCATTTTTTACTTCTGACATTTCATTAATTACTGCTAAGATTTGAATGTTTGTCTTCTCCAGAATTCATGTTGAAATTTAATTTCGTTAAGTATTAAGAGGTGATTAGGTCACGAGGGCTCTGCCTTTGTTAGGTCACGAGGGCTCTGCCTTTGTTGATTGGATTAATGCCTTTATAAAAGGTTAGGTTTTGCCTCTGCCCCTCTGACTTCTGCTATGGGAGACCTCTGACTTCTGCCATGGGAGGAACTCCGGAGGATGCAGTGTTCAAGGTCTATCTTGGAATCATAATTGCCAAACCTGCCAGTACCTTGATATGGGACTTCCCAGCCTCCAGAACTGTGAGCCAATAAATTTCTTTATAAATTACTCATCTTGTGGTATTCTGTTATAGCAGCACAAACGGACTAAGACCTTTCCCATGAATGGTTTTCTTTGTAATACATGCCAGTGGTTCTTAAAAACTTTTTTTGGAGTGTATATTGTAGATCCTTTAAAGTCTGATTAAAGACTGCCTCCCTAGGATTTACAAATACATACACATTTGCATTGAATTTCAGAGCTTTTCACTCTGAGCTTGTTAATGGATTCCAAACTAGAACCTCTACTCTGCATTTATTTTCACATAAGTATGTTTAGACTTAACCACTCTTCACAGTCTTAAGCTTTTATCTCTAATTGCTGGCTGTATATCTGCTTGGATCGCTCATCTAAACTTCAAACTAATTTCTGAAAAGAAGTGTTTTCTGGATTCACTTATTTTAATTTCATTTCTCCAAATTATGCTGGCTTGAAATTTTTTGGCTTCTCCTCCCTCCCATTCACTTAGTCATGAGGTTCTCTCTTAATAATCCTTACTGACATTGCTTAGTAGGGGGCTCACACTCCGTATCTAAATGATTGCAGTTTGCTTCCTAACAAATCTGTTTTTATCTCTAGGCCTTTCTCCCTTCCAGTTCTTCTGACATGGATGCCCAGCCTTGTTTGTATCCCATTGCTTGATCAAAACCTTCAGCATTCCCAGATAATAAATTGCATACTTTTTAGCTTGCCTTTAAGAAAGCTAATAATTTGCTTTAAATTATCTTTTCCATTTATATCTTTCTACTTTTTATATGAGTCTTAATTTCAGCAAAGCTGAACTTTCGTGATTCACTGTCATGTTATTTTTGTTGTTTCTTTTTTCTGAAACTTTACTGTTTCTTTTTTCTGAAGATTAGTAGTGGGCACCATTTATTGAGTGCTTACTATTAATATATGTTAATTGTTATACATTCATTGTGTGCAAGATAGGTATTAGGAAGATGAATTAGCATACTTCATTCATAGCTAGTAAGTGATGGAGACAGGATCCAAAAGAAGACATTTTGATTCCAGAGCCTTGTTGTATTACGGTGTACTGTCTTTATATCCTTTCTTTGTGTCGAAGTCAAAGATCAAGTGTGATTCCAGTTCTTCCAGAAAGCTGTCTATGATCTATCCAGCTGGGTGAAGTGACTCCTCCCACCATGACTCCTCTCTCTCAGCACTGGTTTCAGTTGTCATGACACTCATCACTTGTACATTAAATTATTTAGTCGTGTTATTTTAGCTTTATTATTAGAGTCTCAGGCCCTTGAAAGCAGACTCCAACTCTTAAGATTTAACTATGTTCCTGTTCATTATATACATTATCTAGCACAATGCTTTGTGTGTAGTATATACCTGATTATTAAATGTGTTAGTTGAAATTTCAAGTTTGTGTACCTAAAACCAAGGGAAGAGGCAATAATTTGGGTAAAACTATAGAATCTACCCAACTTCAGAACAGCAGATATGTGAGCTATTTGAAGATTAAGTAGTCTTTGGGTCTACTTCTTTCCATTTTTACTCCTAGCATCTTCAGTTTAGGTAAAGCTTAAGTTCAGATTTTTTTTTTCTTTGAGAGGGAAAGGTCATTGAAGTATATTAATATTTACTTGTTTAAGTATTATTGAATGTTGCTATGTGCAAGATTGCTGTCTCCATAGAGCTGCACATAAAAGAATTATAGTAATTCTAACCTGATGAATTTTACAGCTGGTAGAAGAGTTAATAGTCTATAATTATTGGTTAAAACATTTTTCTTTATTTCTTTATCCCCTTAACTTGTGATAAATTGACTTTCATAGTCACATTTTGCTGCTGCAATCTTATTTGGCCTTTCCATCTGAATGCTGAGTGGTTAAAATGCATTTAGCACTTTTTTTCTGTATGTTTTAGCACTTCCTTATCTTTGGCTGACAGTGCTTCTCAAAATTATTTTACATGCTTAAACTGAGAGATAGGGACTGTATTATGAGCAAAATGTAAAATATTCCCATGTTAGTTATGTACATAACCTAAGCTTAAGAATGACTAACCGAAGCTTGAGCTAAATAGCTTGTAAGATTTTTTTCCCTCTTCTTGCTTCCTTTGTGCCAGAGAAAAGAATGAATGAGAGAAATGAATGAATGGTAAGCTGTTCCTACTAGACTTACTCATTACTCTCCTACTACCTTATTTCTATGGAAAAAGTCTTTTCAATTTACATGCAGTAACTTTGAAATAGGTAAAAGTTTATTTTTAACTTAGGGTTTTATTTAGTATCTTTTATGTGTGTATTAAATAACGGAGTAAGTTCAAGATCTGTTACTTAGTGATTCTTCTTGAGATATTTTACCTATGTAGAAGCATTTCTTTTGTTATTTTTTTCTGCGACATGTTTTACAAATGCTTTTAAAATTTTGATTTTCTGATTTTTATTGTTAGTATATAGAAATATATTTGTATATCGACCTTGAATTCTGAAATTTTACCAAGTGTACTTATTCTAGTAGCTATTTTATAGATTCTGTGGAATTTTCTTCTACCAATCTCATCATCTATGAGTAATGACAATTTTCTGATTTTTATACCTTCATTTCTTTTTTTTTTTTTTCGAGATGGAGTCTGGCTTTGTTGCCCAGGCTGGATTGCAGTGGCGTGATCTCAGCTCACTGCAGCGTCCACCTCCCGGGTTCAAGCGATTCTCCTGCCTCAGTCTTCCGAGTAACTGAGACTACAGGCATGTGCCACCACACCCGGCTAACTTTTTTTTTTCATTTTTAGTAGAGACGACAGGGTTTCATCGTGTTAGCCAGGATGGTCTCGATCTCCTGACCTCATGATCCGCCTGCCTCAACCTCCCAATATACCTTCATTTCTTATGCTGGCTAGAAGCAATAGTACAATGTTGAAGTAGTAAGAGTGGACGTCCATGTCTTGTTTCCAGTCTAAAGGGAAAGAGATTAAATGTTTCACTATTACTGATATTGGCTCTAGGTTTTTAGTAACTGCCTTTTACCAGATTGAGAATTTTTTTCTTAATTTGCTTAATTTTTTTGTCATAAAAGGTTATTGTTAACTTGGCTAACTTCTTATTTCTTTTTCTTTTTTTTGAGACAGAGTCTTATTCTCTCACCCAGGCTGGAGTGCAGTGGTGCAATCTCGACTCACTGCAACCTCCACCTCCCAGGTTCAAACGATTCTCAGGCCTCCGCCTCCTGAGTAGGTGGGACTACAGGCGTGCGCCACCACCCTTGGCTAATTTTTCGTATTTTTAGTAGAGGTGGGGTTTCACCATGTTGGCCAGGCTGGTCCTGAACTCCTGACCTCAGGTGATCTGCCTGCCTCAGCCTCCCAGTGCTAGGATTACTGGCATGAGCCATTGTTCCTGGCCAGTTCTTTTTCTCCATCTGTTGAGACGGTCATACAGATTTTTCCGTTTTTTTGTTAATATGGTGTATTACATGGATTGCTTTTCAAATATTAAGCCAATCTTGTATTCCTGAGGTAAACCAGGCTTGGTCATGTTATATTATGGTAGATTTGATAATATTAAAACAAGTGGAAGTATTCTATCCTCCGTTTTTCTGAAAAAATTTATTTAGGGTTAGTACTATTTTTTTTTCCTTAAAATTTTTGGGATCCTTCACCAGTGAAGCCATCTGGGACTGAAATTTTTGTTGTGAGGATTTTTTGGTTATAAAATCAATGTCTTTAATAGGTATAGGGCTGTGTAGGTATTTCTGTTTCTTCTTGTGTCACTCTTGACAATTTATGATATTCAAGGATTTTTCTGAAGTTGCCAAATTTATTGACATAAAGTTACTTGCATTGTAACCTTACTGTTCGTTTAATAACTAGGATTTATTGTGATGCTTCCTTTCCCCTTTTTAATTATACCTTTGGTTGCTCTTTTATTTTCTTAATCAATTTTGCTATTAGTTTTTCAGTTTTATTCAGCTTATTAAAGAACAATGTTAACTTTTTTTTCTATTTTCTATTTCAGTGTTTTATTTTTATGATTCCCTTTTAAAACACTTTGGGTTTAATTTGCTGTCCTTTTCCTCTTTCTTAAAGTGGAACCTAGGTCGTTGGTTTTACACCTTTCTTTCAGCTAATTTATGATATTGTTCCATTGCCACTGTCCTCTGTTGTTTCTGGTGAGAAATCTGCTGTCATTTGAGTCTTTGTTCTCCTGAATGTAATGTGTCTATTTTCCCCCTTTGACTACCTTTAAGATT
Organism: Pan paniscus; assembly: GCF_029289425.2. Lineage (NCBI taxonomy): Eukaryota > Metazoa > Chordata > Mammalia > Primates > Hominidae > Pan > Pan paniscus. Next base: position 80,980,378 of record NC_073263.2, on the reverse strand, counting down.
CAATTCCTTTTATTTGGTCAGCAGTTTGATGATGATAGGCTTGTCTGTCTGTATTTATGTGTTTTATCCTTCTTAGATTTGCCAATTTGGATCTGTGTTTTGGGTCTTTCATCAGTTTTGGAAAGTTCATGGTCACTATATCTTCAAAATTTTTCTGCCCCATTTTTTTTTCCTCTTTTTCTGAGGCTTTATATTTAGTTCCTTGTATGTTAGATTATTTGATATTATCCTGAAAATCTCATGTATGTTTTAAAAAATTACTTTTGTCCCTTTGCTTTTGATTTGGATACTTTTTATTTTCCATTTTTTTTTTTGTTTGTTTGTTTAGAGACAGTGCCTCACTCTGTTGCCCAAGCTGGAGTGCAGTGGCATGATTATAGCTCATTGCGGACTTGACCTCCTGGGCTCAAGGGATTCTTTTGCCTCAGTAGCTGGAATGGCAGTCACACACCACCACACCCAGCTAATTTTTTAATTTAATTTTTATTTTTTTTTGTAGAGATGGGGTCTCACTATGTTAACTAGACTTGTCTTGAACTTCTGGTGTCAAGTAATCCTCCCAATTCAGCTTCCCAAAGTGCTGGGATTATAGATATGAACCTCTTCCTGTTTTCAAGTTCACTATTGTGTTTCCTCTACCGTTTCCAGACTGCGAAGGAGAGTTATTTCTGATTCAAATTTTTTATTTCTGGATTTTCCCATTTGGCTCTTTTTAATAGTTTCTGTGTATTCACTGAAGTTCCCCACCTCTCCATGCATGTTGTCCACATTTTCCAGTAAATTCTTTAGCATTTTTATCATTATTGTGAAGTCCCTGTCTAATATCTGGACAGTCTCTGAGTATGTTTCCATTGACTGTTTCGTCTCATGTAGATCACATTTTCTTACTATTTTGTGTTCCCTTTAGTTGGTTTTATGCTAGATCTTTTGTGTAAAAGGACTGTAGAGACTGAAGTAAATAAGATTTATTTTCAGTAAGGGGGCATGCCTTTTTTTTGTTAGGCCACTTGAGTGGAGGCTGAGTCAGTTGCCCTGTAGTCTAATTGGTTCTGGGCTTTGTAACAACTTTCGTTTGATTCAGTTCACCATTGCCTTCAAATGCTTTGAGGGCAGAATGAGAATTTTCCCTTTGGGGCTGGGTGCCATGGCTCACACCTGTAATCCCAGCACTCTGGGAGGCCAAGGTGGACAGATCACCTGACATCAGAGGTTCAAGACCATCCTGGCCAATGTGGTGAAACCCCGTCCAAACTAAAAGTACAAAAATTAGCCCGGTGTTGTTATGGGTGCCTGTAATCCCAGCTACTCAGGAGGTTGAGGCAGGAGAATCGCTTGAACCCAGGAGGCGGAGGTTGCAGTGAGCCAAGCTGGTGCCACTGCACTCCAGCCTGGGCAACAGAGCGAGACTCTGTCAAAAATAAAAATAAAATAAAATTTAGCTAATTGCTACAAGGGGGCTGGACTTCCTTTTGTTCAAATAAGACCTTGAAGATCTTGATGCATGTTGAGAAAGGCACGGAATAGAGAAATGGATGCTACAGAAGGAAGTTGGGAGGAAGCAAGAGAAATACTCATGGAAAGCCTTTATATGCTTCCAAAAACGGCACTTTGATTCCAGAGGGCAACGTTTATTTGCCCTCTTGACAGAAAGTAGTAACCTCTAGAGGACTTAGGGCTTGAGGTAAGGACTCGCAAATGGCAGAAGAATTTCTCTTCCTACCAAAGGGGTGCTAACTCAAAAAGCAAGTAGGTGGAATCATTGAAGGGCCAGAGTGAGCCTTTATGGAGGTAGACAAACTGCTTCAAAAGCCACCAGAAAACTCAGCCATGGGGCTGGAATGGAAAGCATATGGTAAGTCGTAAGGAGCTAGCAGAGCGGCAGTTCCAGTTAGTGTTTGTCCCCACAATGTGCCAGCAGACGGGAAGGTTGGAGGTCATTTGAACTGGTAGGGTAAGAACAAGTATAAATCTCAGGGGATATCTGCTGGGGATCCCGGGTCTTTGCTGCTGTGTAAACGCAGTAAAAGCCGCAGGCGCACAAATAATAGGAAGTGTGTGTTTAAGAAGTCACGTGGCATGTAGAGTGAAAACAGAGAAGCAGACTTGCCCCCAAGGTGAACAGTCCAGCAGGTGCACAAAGCCATTTCAGAACACACACACAAAAAAAGAATAGGCAGTGCAGCTTCTTGGAGAAAAGCTGATTTTAGTTGAGAAAACAGGAAACCCCAAGCACTGCACAGTTTTAAGCTTTAACCCTATCATTCTCGTGAGCCTCCTGCCCAGGAGGGCCATTAGTGCCTCAGGTCTACTTGGTGCAGACCCCAAGGTCCTTCCCACCCCCACAAGGTGATCTCAGTGGTCATACGGGGGGAGGAGAGCCACTTGTGACCAAGAGGAATTGTTCTGAGGGTTGGTTAGTAAGCCAGACAGCGAATGGGAGAAGAAAACTGTATGGGGGTTGAATGTCTCCAGCCGAAGACGGTACTGTGTACAGGTCTCTTACAAGTAGGGAATGTACCCAAGTCAGGCGGAACCGATGTATGTTACCTGCTGCAAATCCATATGGATCTGCAGCAACCTCACTTCTTGTCTCAGAAGAAAGAATTCGACCGAGGAGACATAAGGCAGAAGGAGAAACTGAGGCAAGTTTTAGCGCAGGAGTGAATGTTTATTGAAATGGTTTACAGCAAGAATGAAAGGAAGTAAAGTACACTTGGAAGAGGGCCACGTGGGCAGCTTGAGAGATCAGATGCCCGTGGTTCCAGGTTTTTGAATTGCTGGAGAGATCTTTGTTCTTAACTCCTACCTCCTGCCTTTATGACTTTTGGAACTGTTTTTCAGCATTGTTGCTCCTTTCCTTGTCTTTTGAATGGTAACCCACCCAAGAATGCCTCAGAGGGGTTTCACTCAGCCCTTGTGCTCTACACTCAGACTTTGTTAGCTGGAAGCTAGTAGTTCCTTGGTAATCTCTTGTAGTTCTTCCTTGCTCCCAGAATTACTCATGAGTCTTTGGTTAGTAAGTGTTGATGAGTGGCTGTAGACTCACTTTGTGGCTTGTGGTACTTCTGATTCTAATCTCTCGACAGCATGTGTATATGACTGCTAAAAGATGATTTAAAGTTTCGCTGGTTTCTCTGTACCTCCATCTATGGAGTCAGATTTTTCTTCCTGACTTTCCAGCAGGAATGAGAGTAAACATGGGTTTCTTTGCTCTTCTGAAGAGTTTGTCACTTTCTAGAATATAGTTAGTTCATTTACGGATTTTTTTTTTTATTCTTCTCAAGCTTGTTGGGTTTTAAAAAATACTACAGTTTTGTAGTTAAAGCGGCTTGTTTCTTGTTGGGGTGAGAGCAGTGGTCTCTTGTGATGTTCCACATCCAGCCCGAGGTGGAATGGCTAACATAGTTTTAATGCGCGTTTGTTTTATAAAAGTTAGGTTGGAAAATTTTTCCTATGTTTATTTATATATATAAATATATATAAATTATATATGGATAACATATTTTACATATTATGTTTATATATAATATATAACATATAATTATATAACTAATATATTAGAATATATGTGATTTATGATGTAACCATTACATATATAGTACATAATACTTACATAATAATTGTATATAATATATAATGCTCCAGAGATTAATTTAATAATTTAAGAAAATAAGCTTTTTTCCTAAAAAGTAATGGTTACATCATAAATAATATATAATGTAATTATATATAATTACTAATTATATATTACTGTTATACAATTAATTATATATTTTATATATAATTAATATATAATTATATAATAATTATGTATTATTGTATAATATATAATTATATAATAATTATGTATTATTGTATAATATATAATTATATAATAATTATGTATTATTGTATAATATATAATTATATAATAATTATGTATTGTATAATATATAATTATATAATAATTATGTATTATTGTATAATATATAATTATATAATAATTATGTATTATTGTATGATATATAATTATATAATAATTATGTATTATTGTATGATATATAATTATATAATAATTATGTATTATTGTATGATATATAATTATATAATAATTATGTATTATTGTATGATATATAATTATATAATAATTATGTATTATTGTATGATATATAATTATATAATAATTATGTATTATTGTATGATATATAATTATATAATAATTATGTATTATTGTATGATATATAATTATATAATAATTATGTATTATTGTGTAATATTATGTATTGTATAATATATACTTATATAATAATGTATTATTGTATAATATATACTTATGTAATTATGTATTATTGTATAATATATACTTATATAATAATTATGTATTATTGTATAATATATACTTATATAATTATGTATTGTATAATATATACTTATATAATAATTATGTATTATTGTATAATATATACTTATATAATAATTATGTATTGTATAATATATAATTAGATAATTATGTATTATGTATAATATATAATTAGATAATTATGTATTATTGTATAATATATAATTAGATAATTATGTATTGTATAATATATAATTAGATAATTATGTATTATTGTATAATATATAATTAGATAATTATGTATTATTGTATAATATATAATTATGTATTATTGTATAATATATAATTAGATAATTATGTATTGTATAATATATAATTAGATAATTATGTATTATTGTATAATATATAATTAAATAATTATGTATTCTATAATATATAATTAGATAATTGTGTATTATTGTATAATATATAATTAGATAATTGTGTATTATTGTATAATATATAATTAGATAATTGTGTATTATTGTATAATATATAATTAGATAATTGTGTATTATTGTATAATATATAATTAGATAATTGTGTATTATTGTATAATATATAATTAGATAATTGTGTATTATTGTATAATATATAATTAGATAATTGTGTATTATTGTATAATATATAATTAGATAATTGTGTATTATTGTATAATATATAATTAGATAATTGTGTATTGTATAATATATAATTAGATAATTGTGTATTCTATAATATATAATTAGATAATTGTGTATTATTGTATAATATATAATTAGATAATTATGTATTATTGTATAATATATAATTAATTATGTATTATTGTATAATATGTAATTAGATAATTATGTATTATTGTATAACATATAATTATATATTGTGTGTTACATATTATATATTTTTTCCTGTTGATTGTTCATACACTCCCTAGTTTTTCTGATACATTGTTGGTTTCTTAAAAAGTTGATTTGTAGGAGCTTTTCATGTATTAGGGAAATTGTGATATGATCTGCAACTTTCTCTTTCCCATACTGACATTTATGTTTTGATTCTGCTTATGGTAATTTTTCTAATATAGAAATGCTTCGGCTGGGTGCGGTGGCTCACGCCTGTAATCCCAGCACTTTGGGAGGCTGAGGTGGGTGGATCATTTGAGTTCAAGGGTTCGAGACCACCCTGGCCAACATGGTGAAACCATGTCTCTACTAAAAATATAAAAATCAGCCTGGTGTTGTGGTGGGCACCTGTAATCCCAGCTACAGGGGAAGCTGAAGCAGGAGAATCGCTTGAACCCAGGAGGTGGTGGTTGCAGTGACGCTAGATGGCGCCACCGCACTCCAGCCTGAGCTACAGAACAAGACTGTCTCAAAAAAACACACACACAAAAAGAAATGCTTCATTTTATGTAGTTGAATTTATCCTTTATTTCATGGGGTTTGGATTTTCTATTGTAGTCATAGTCAGAAAAACTTTCCATATTTTGAGATGAAGTTACTGCCAGTGATATTATAGCGAAAGCTATCACTAGTTGCGCTTACTGTATGCCAGCATACTAATTGGCTTACCAGTCAATTAATGAACTCTAATTGACTATATGCGTGCTACAAATCATACTGTGACTTACCACGAGAAGTCAGTGAGGCAAAATGGAAACCAGTCACTGTATTTTCTCAAGTAGTATCATCCATGTCCTTTATGATCTTATTTTTAAAGAAAATCCAGGTATGAAGTATGGATATAGCCTTATTTATGTATTTTTATTCAGATGCACACAAAGTTATCTCTATAAAACTTGACTGCATAATCCATGTTTTCCCAGGGATTTGAGATGCAACCTTAAATAGATACTAAGTTCTTATATGTATTTGGGTTTATTCTAGAATTTTTATAGATTGATCTATATCTTTTACACTATTCTCTTATTTTTGGTGATAAAAGGCTAGTCCTCTGTCAATAATGTTCATTTTTAGAATTTTCCTGCCTGGTTTTCCTTGACTGCCCTTGCCCTACAACTTTACTTTGAAAATTTTGAATATACAGAAAAGTTGAAAGAATTTTACAGTGACATACCCGTCATTGAGATTCTACCATTAACATTTTAGTGTGCTTGTCACTATTATCCTTTGGTTCATTTCAGAGTAAATCGCAGATGTCAGTGCACTTACCCCTAAAGCATGCATACCATGCTTTACTTCAGTATTTTAGTTTAATTTTAGAATACAGATACAATCAAGTGCACAGATCTTAAGTGTACCATTTTATAGTTTTGACAAGTGTATACATTTTTGTAACCCAGTCACCTGTTAAGATAACATTACCCTTGCCCTGGAAAATTTACTCATTTCTTTTCCCATGCCCCCACCTACCTCTAGAAGAAAGCAGTGTTCTGCCTTTTTTACACTATATATTAGTATTACCTGTTATAGAACTTTTCTGTCAGTGGAATCAGAGTATTATTTTGAGCAAGGCTTTAATGTGCCTGAGATTTATCCATATTATTGCATATATCTGTAGTTTGCTTCTTTGTATTGCTGAGTAGTATTCTGTTGTCAGAATCATGGTATATACAGTAGTTAACAATAATAATGCTGTCATTATTTTTAGGCTGGATTAGTTAATTTGACACAATTTCTTAAGTCTTACTAATTAAAAATAGTACATGATGGTTCTAATAAAAATTTAAACAGTGTAGAAATAGAAACCAAAAATCAGTCTTCTTATTCCTTTCTGATTCTCATATATAAACTTGTAAACATATATCTGTAAAAATATGCATGTGCCACCTATTGATGAATATACATAACTTTTTTTCATAGATAGAATCATTTATATGTTGCTACTACAACTAATATTTCCAGTAACACTGCACATCATCCCATAAAAGTATACTGTTAGGTAGATTCCTATTCTTTCCAGTGGTTCCATAGAATTCCATTATGTGAGTGTATTGCACTTTGTTTAAATAGTGCTTTATTTATGATGTAATTATTACTTTTTAGGGGAAAAAAGCTTATTTTCTTGAATTATTTAAGTACTTCCTGTATGTAGTCAAGGAAGACTTACCAAAAGACTTTGACTTGAAAAGCAAAATCCTCTTTACGTTTCCCATCCTTGAACTTTTACTGTTAATATGTAGTTTTTATGCCGTTACAATGGCTGAAATCCAGTGTTTTGCATGACCAAATTATCTACGGCCATACCACTCTGAACACCCCTGATCTCATCTAACTTGGAAGGCAAGCAGGATTAGGCTTGGTTAGTACGTGGATGAGAGACTATAGTTTATGTAACCATTCTGTTCTTATTTGTCATTTAGGTTGTTTGCTTTTTTCTTTGGCTTTCCAAATAACTATTTTTTCCCGTTTCTTTTTTTCTTTAACAACGCAACTGGTACACTGTTTTTGACTTTTTAACTCTGCAATGAACATCTTCCTCTATGTGTATGTTTGCTTTATTCTCATTAGTAGAAGTTATTTTCTAGAAGTCAGCTAATGCTGCTGTTGGAGGCTTTCTTAGTATTAAGTATACTTTCTTGGTTTAAATCCAGTACTTCAGAGGAACTTGTTTTATGATGTTATGTATTGCATTATAAGTAGTTCCTCATTTTGTTTTTTGTTTCAAAGAGCCATTTTAAAAGAAGTTACGGGAGATAGTGTGTCAGTGTAAATTCTAGCCTACTTTTGAGTTCTGTATATCTCTGCTCCATACATTCTGCAATTATTTATTTTCCATTTTACAGGCAATTTAAAAGTTGATAAAAAAATTTATAAAATCTTAAATGAAGTCACTTATAAATGAAAAGTGTTTGAATGATTATAGATTCCACATAGCATTAATATATACTTCAGCCGGTCGTTTATTTGTTGCTCCTTGTAATAGTTATAAATGCAATAACAGGTACTTTGAGGCCTGTAACTTGTGATCTTTTTTGGACATATTTTGTAAGAAATTGTCATTGTGACGTTTCTTATTTGTTACTATTACTTTCTTTAATGATCTCAAGTGCTTATTTTACCTTTTTAAAAAGTTTAATTTTTTATAGTAGCAAGCAGACTGAAATAGGTAGAACTTATTTTTGAAAACTGCTTTATAAACTTGCAGTTACCAGTCTCTAAAGTTGTTAATGTACTTACCTAAATTGAATCGTGTTAAGTTTGGATGCCTGTGATGACATTAAACAGCCAAATTGGAGGAACAGTTAAGTTCTGTGAGAATACATGAAGTTTGGAGGAATTGTGAGTATACGTTGTGATTAGGAAAAGGCTCTTGAATCCACCTAGCCTCTGTGGGTTTCAGATGTAGAGGAAGTTTTATTGCTATACTGAAGTGATTGGACAATTTTGGAGCTATATTATGAGATGTGGGGAAGGTTAAAACAGGAGTTACTTGATCCAGTCTCTTTTTAAGAATGTTGCTTGCTGGGCGCGGTGGCTCACGCCTATAATCCCAGCACTTTGGGAGGCCCAAGTGGGTGGATCACCTGAGGTCAGAAGTTCGAGACCAGCCTGGCCACCATGGTGAAACCCCCATCTCTACTTAAAATACAAAAATTAGCCGGACGTGGTGGTACATGCCTGTAATCCCAGCTACTGGGGAGGCTGAGGCAGGAGAATTGCTTGAACCCGGGAGGCGGAGGTTGCAGTCAGCCGAGATCGCCACTGCATTCCAGTTTATGGCATGTAGAGATTTGATTAGATAAAACGTTTTGAAGACAAAGGAAGACTAGTTAGCTATTTCTTAGTCTAGTTTAAGAGTGAGTTGTGAAATGCCTGAATTTAGATTGCTATAATGTTGGTAATTAGAAGCTCCTTCTCAATACATTGTGATTTGTTCTAGGGAAAAGGCAGGCATAATTATCTGTAATACCAACGGGAGAAACAGTCAAACATACCAGTAGTTGCTATGTAACAGTGGTAGAAACAATGTACAGAAATTATATAAGTCTGGCAATTTAGGAGAAATACACAAAATGTTTCTATTAAGTAGAATTTATTTATGCCTTCTAAGGGCTCAAAATTTGGTCATGAGTGCTGAGGAAATGGGATTCTGTGACTCTTTAGAAAGACATAAAGAAAAAAAATTCTCTTGAAGATTCTAATGCTATGTACTAAATTATTTTGAAATTCAGTTAACTAAACGTTACTGGGAATGGGAAGGGAGAAAGAGCGCAAGGTGGTGAAAGCCAAATATTTTTTCACAAAAATGACCCACTTTTTCAGATCGTATGGTTCAGTGCCTTTTTTTTTTTAAAAATGAGTAAACTAAAGCCTAGAGAAATAAAATGCTAATGCAGGATTATATAACTAGTGAATAAAGCAGAAATAACACCAGACTGGAAATCTGAAAATTGTTTTTTGGAGTACAGTTCAGTGCTTTTCTTCAATACCAGACTGTTTCATGGAAAGGCTAACAATTTGGCTTGGGACAAAGTAGGTTTGAAAGGTAATATAGGACTTAAAATATAGCAACCAGAATTTAACTAAAGTATATTTTTAGGGGTGATTATAGGCATTTTTTTTTATCATAGTTCATTATTTAGTAATCCCTTAACGATTGTTAGGGTGCTTGGCAGGTTAATAAAGTGTGTCTTATTTGTAATTATATTTATTTGTAATTATTTCTAGTTTGGCAAGTCAGCTGTTAGATGAAAAAACTGAAGCTTAGTTTGCTTAGTCTTAAGATTCATGACCGGAAAAGTGTCCATAATAATTTCTCATTTTTAAAGATAAATTTTGGCATGACTGTGGTAACCGTATCAGAAAATTTTGGTAGCAATGTTAGAGAAAGACTTAGAAGTGAGTCTCTAACATATATAACCACACAGCATTAGCCAGACCTTTTAAAGAAATATGAGAAAAAGGTTAAAGGCTTAATCGACTCAGCCAAATTTATCCAACAGGATGATAGAACTAGGTTTTTTGTATTTCTAGTTTTAGTGCTATTTCTTTTGGATAATTTTGCCTTTTTGGTTTTAAAAGAAAATGTTCACTAGCCTCTGCTCTCTCATTTTAGTAACCAGAGGGATGGATTACCTGAGATCTGTTGTTAACTAGATAGAATGTGAGTAATGGAGTGGGGGTGGCCTCTAGAACCAGTCTTTTCTCAGATAACTCAATTCTTCCTCAACTATGAATAGGAATTAAAAAAAAAAACCCTAAATATGAAGGTTAGTCATGGGTTACCATATTGCAGATACACCTTTTTTTTTTTTTTTTTTTAAAGAGAGAGTTCTGTGGCTTGATGTATAACCATAATTATAACCACAACTGTCTGTGCTTAATTTGTCATTTGGGCTGCTGCTGTTTGCACTGAACAGTACAAACTTTTACTTTGGTTTTGTTATCTGACTATTGGGTCTTTGACACTTAATGGGCACTTCTTTTTTTTTTTTTATTTAATTTAGAAGTTATGTAACTTCTAAAGCTATGGTTCTCAAGTGTGATATCAGGATTCCTGGAATTTCCTGAGAGCCTTTCATGGTGTCTATGAGGTCCTTGTTTTTCCAACTATGTATCTGTGTCAGGTCAGGTTTTCTTCATGTACTTCAACCAGTATAACATGTCATAACAGACTGAATGTAAAAACAGATATAAGAATCGGCCTGTCTTCTATTAAGCCAAACAAAGGTATTTGCAAAAAGTGTAAAACATGGTCACTCTTCTCAGAAAATTTGTATTTTATTTTGGAAAAATAGTTTTTGTGTTTTTTTTTAATTTTAAAAATATGGTATTTAATTTCAGGTGAGGCTGTTTATCATAGAGCTCTGCCTATCCCTGACCTGCAGTGGGGATATGACCTAAATGGGGAAGATGAGTCATTTTCAGAGGCCAGTACGGATGCTGGGGGAGAGAAGAGTAGGCTCCTTTTTCTGGTTTCACTAGCTGTTAGAATAATGTAAGCTGGGAACTGCTTGGGGGCCATCATTTTTGACACACATAGAGAGCATTTCTGAAAGTGAAAAATGCAGAATAGAGAGTCCTGGTGATATGATTTGAACTCCTGGATTCAGAAAAAAAGCCAGCCCCACATATGGGCTTCCTGTTTGTTTGCACATAAATTCTTCTTCTGATTACTCAAACAGTTTTTATGCTAGTTTTAATGGATTTATTATATCAAACTAAACTAAATTTTTTCTCAATTTTAATTCTTATTAAATATTGATATAACTCTTTTAAATAAAAAGCTGTTTGGAGTGGTTCCTATTTTTAAAGCATAGAGGGCTCCTGATACCAAAAAGTTTGAGAACCACTGTTCTAAAAGTAAGATGGAATCATGCTATTTCTTGGAATGATGTGGGGGAATAAAAAACTGGCCAATAGTTTTCAGTGTTATAATTACATGTATTGTGATACATTTTGCAGTGATGAAGAAGTATTAATAGATTGTGTGATGCTCAAGGATGGATCATATTTAGATATGCTTATATTTTGATTTTATTTTGTAGAATGAACTGGGTGTATAATAACTCTTAATGAGTAGTCTTTGCTGTAACTAATTACTGTATATAAGTAATCTATTTTTGCTTTCTTGTTTGAATTAAGTGAAGCATGTAATAAACTACAATTAAAATTTTCAATGTATGTATTATGCTTGCTGCAATGAAATTTGGATTTTTAAAAGAGTAATTCTAAGTACAGAATATAAAATCATGACTTTGATGCAAATTAGATATTTTTCCTGAATATAAAATGAAAATTTGGAAGGAACAGACGTGGGTGCATATCCGTGTTCTAAAGTTACTCAGTTAACATATTTAAATTTAATTTTTAATTCCCACTACCACCTCCAGCTTCTTTTCAAGATTACTGAAAATGGAAGCTTGGGTTAAATTCCGTGAGTTATATTCTACTGAATTTCTAAAGTCTCCAAGAAACTCGTGCAAAACAAACTTTTTGAAATATTGTATTGGAGTATTATAGCTTTCTTTACGGTCTCATTACTGTTTTGAAAATCTGAAAAACTAAAACACAATATGGGTGTGTTGGGGGATTAGTAGAACCTTTATTTCCAGAGGTGATTTGTTTCTTATTAAGAATATTTAGTTTTTAAAGATATTTTATTATAACATTTGATTTTCTGTATTAATTTGGCTTCTGTAACTTTAGTGTGTGTACTTCCCTCTCCACCCCAGATATAGTTGGAAGAGAATGACCTTCTTAGATGGTCACTTCTATGCTTTTAAAGTGTATGCATGAAGCTGGAAGTCTCCAACTGAACTGTTTTTAAAAACAAAGATGCCAGCTGGGCACTATTGCTCACACCTGTAAATCCCAACACTTTGGGAGGCCGAGGAAGAAGGATCACTTGAGGCCAGGAGTTCGAAACCAGCCTGGTCAACAGAGCACGACCCTATTTGTACACCCAAACAAAAATTAGCCAGGTGTAGTTGTGTGCACCTGTAGTCCTAGCTACTGGGGAGGCAGCAGTGGGAGGATCTCTTGGCAGGAGTTCAAGGCTTCAGTGAACCATGATTGCACCACCGCCCTCCAGCCTGGGTAACAGCAAGACTTTGTCTCTAAAAAAATGAAATGAAAAAAAAAAAAAACTTTATTAGCTGTATCCTTAACACAGTATATTCAGGAATTGACAAAGTTTTATTTTTATGCCTTTAAAATCATTGATGTGAATGACTTCATAGTGATTTGGAAATTTAATTTGCCAAAGCTCACTGAAGCAGTTAATTTGAAATCCTTGGAGAATTAAAATTGGAAACCCCAGTGTTCGTGAATGCTCACTTTGCTCCATTTCACTGGACTCCTGTCCCTCATATGTGTCAAGAAGGTCAAGTAGGCCTTAGGCTCTTTCTGATGGGTTCCCTTGGCTTGGGCTTTTTAAAATTTTTTCTTTTCGGGATAGCCATAAAGCATATTTGCATTCCATTTCCATTCCTATCTAAATTCAGATCCCTGTTTAAATGTCCCTTCAACAGAGTCCTTCCTTGATAATCTTAAATAATACTTGTTTCATCTTTTCTGTTTTCTTTCTCCTTACCTTTCTTCCTTTCTCCTCCTTTACACTTTATCTTTTCAACCTGGATTTTTCCTCAGAGCACGTGTCTACATGACAATACATACTATAAACGTATGTTTGTGTAATATGCATATTGGCTCCCCCCACCCCCCAATGTAAATTCCGTGGCAACAGTGATGTTTCTAAAAGTTGTATTTTCAGGATCTAGAACAGTGACAGAGTAGGTGCTTTTAAAATTTTCTTGAATAATGAATGCGATATTTGGACGATAATCACTAAACCCAACATACTTATTTTCTTATTTTATTCATCAAACTTTATATGAAGATGAAAGATTCCCTGACAGAAATGAGCCATTGATCTAGTGAGACATATATTTGTATGTATATTCTCTCGCTTAGTAACTATTAATATGTCTCAGATCTTTTGTAGTGTGTATTTTATCTACAGTGTAATTTTTAAAAAATGCTTTTCTATTACTAATATATGTAGATCAGTAATTGAACAGACTACTGTGTTATATTTCATATATTTGCACAGTATCTTATGAACAGATTTAAACCTAATGATTTTACTCATTGATACTTGTGCGGGATTTACTATCCAGTCCAGTGCTTATTTGCCAAGAGCTGTTCAGTCTATGCTTGAAACCATTCTAATGAGGGAGAACCCTCAGGCAGTTTATTCTGCCTTTGGGAGGCCTCTGATTATTTAAAAAAAAAAAAAAAAAAAAAAGCCTATCTCTATTTTAAGCCAAAACCTGTTTGGCTGCTTCTGCTTACTGGCTTTAGTTACATTCCTTGGAGGATATATTGGACAAATGTAATCCTTTTTCCTTGTGATAACCTTTCAATTATTTGAAGACTTACCAAGTTCTCTCTGACATTTCAGTTCTCTAGGCTGAGAATCCCTAGAAAACCATCTAATAATGATATCCATTTACCATCTTGGTCATTTTCTAAGAATCTATTTGAGTTTGTTTATGCATTTATAAAGGTGGAACCTAGAACTGAAAGCACTAACACTCTACTGCATAGGAGAGCAGCACTCTTCCCTGTCTAGTTCTCAGTTTTCTGTTTTATTGCATGTTTATAATTTGTTTCCCCCCCAGCCATTTCACACTTTCATTTCCTTTAACTTAACCGTTTACTAAAGTGCTTAAGTTTTAACCTTCTGTTTGCCTTCTACAAATGCTATTGTTGAGTTAGATCTCATGCCTTATTTTGTAGTTTTTGCTTTTGTTTGTATTCTGCTCCCTCACCAGCCCCAACACACACACAGAAGAGTAATTGCAGTTGGAGCACTTGGTGATCATAATCATACTTTATTGGCAGATTTTGTTGTTTGTGGGAGCTAAGAAGTACTTTTCAAAACTTGATTATTTTTTTCCCCGATCTATAAGGCAATTTCAGGTCTACTTTTTCTTTCACACATTTTCAGGATGCTAGCAGTATATAGCAGGGGTAAAGAAAAGTCTAGCTCTGACAAGATATAGATCATTCCAATTACAAACCTTTTATCAGCAGTGGCAACTGGTAAAGTACCTCGAACAATCTTGCTAGCCATGGAGATAATTTTTAAAAATAATTTGCTATATGAATATAGTTTTTTTAATTAGTTAATTTGAATGTTTATTTAATTGACTTTGCATAACATCATTACTAGAAGTTCAGATAATATAACATTTAAGACAAATAGAAAAGAGAACATAGGTTTTGCCTTTCTGTTCCTGATACATAACATTTCAGTATATTATTAAATTTCTGTGGTCCATATTTTTTACTCAGCTTTTTGTTTTCAAAAATATTGAAGTAAAAATGGAACTTCTTGTAGGACTTAAGAAAAATTGTTTCCCAAATGCAAATTCAGTTGTTTTGCCATTAAATGTGAAATTATAACCCCTGCTTCTATATAATTTGAACTTTTAACAAATGTTAAAAAGTCATCTGCCTTTCAGATGATTTCAAGGATTTAGAACTGTATATGGTAGTATATTTGTTGTGGCTAATGGTTTTTTATTCAGTTCAGATTGCTTCTACAGAAGATGTTGAGCAGAGATTCTTCTTTAATTCTATCTTGCTGTTTTATCCAACTGTGGTTTATAGACCATAATAATTATAAAAATCACGAAAGCCTTCCTCTAGATTTTTAGCTGCTAACATTTTAATTCAGTTTTAAAATGTCCTATTTAAAAAATAATGGTGCAAAAATGAAATAGATTTGGTATTTCGTTGAGAGAATTGAAAAATGACAGGTAAGTTACTGGAAAAACCACTAATAAGTTAAAAATTCACCACAACAATCAAACCAATATTAAATTACAGCATTTAGACTCAGCGTAGACTGAATTTATATACAGCAGTTGCAGTAAAACACAATAATAATATTATGTATCATAATGATTTCCAGTAAATTGAAATATGTTTAGCTTGATGTCTAGTTTGGTTGATGTCTGGTTGATTTGGTTGATAGGGAGTGACTGTAACTCTAGGTGTTTAAAAAGTAAATTGGAAGTCAGGTTTCTGGCACCTCGTTGTAAGAGGCAGTCTAGTGTGGTGGTTAAGAATGTGGACTTTGGAGTATGAGATTTAGTTTTAAATCTTGATTCATTTCCTTGCTGTGTAGTCTTGGGAAGTCTAGCTTTTCTCTGAACCTCAGTTTCTTTATCAGTAAAGTGAGAGCCCAATATAGTATGTAAAATTAGAAGTGCAGTTCATGGCACAAACTAGGTGTTGAGTAAGTGTTAGTAATTAACTACTGCTATTATTTTATTGTTAGTTACTCTAACTTGTAAAATGTTAATAATTTTAGCTTAGTTATTAACAATTATATTATTCTTTTGAATTGGATGAAAATAGTTCAGGCATCAAAAATTTCCCGTCCTGACATTGTTAATTGAAATAAACCAGGCACAGAAAGATTAATGCTGTATGTTACCACTCATATATGGGAGCTAAATAAGTTGGTCTCATATAAGTAGAAAGTAGAATAGTGGTTACCAAATGCTGGGAAGGGTGGTAGGGAGATAGGGAGAGGTTGGTTAACAGATACAAAGTTACGCTGGATTGGATGAGTAAGTTCTAGTGTTGTTTAACACTGTAGGGTAACTACAGTTAATTTATTATATATTTTCAGATAGCTAGAAGAGAAGATTTTGAATGTTCCCAACACAAAGAAATAAATGTTTTAGGTGATAGATAGGCTAATTACCCTGGTTGTTCATTACACATTGCATACAGGTATCAAAATATCACATTGTACTCTGTGAATACATACAATTATTATGTGGTTTTTTTTTAAAAAAACTTTCCCTTCTTATCCTGTCCCTCCTTTACTTAGTTCATACTATCATCCTGTCCAGATAGCCGTAGTTTATTTATCCTTCCACATATGTATAAACCAGATTTCTCTCTTCTCCCCCAACACAAATGGCAAATACTATACAAACCTTTTCTTTGTCTTGCATTTTTAATTTAATAAATTGATATGAAGATTTCTTTAAGGGTTGAAAACTTCATTACCTGTCTTTTTATCTTTTTGCTACATGTCATTCTTTTGTGTGGATTTTAATACAGTTTATTTTTCCAGTTCTCTCTAAATGGACATGTGCACATTTTTGATTTTACAATCAATATGACAATGAATAACTTGTACACATGTCATTTTGAACACGTGAGTATATGTGTAGAATAAATTCGCAGATGTAAATTGCATTTGTGACCTTGATACTACCAGAGTATTCTATCAGCTACCAGTTTACTCACACCAGCTCATGTTTAAAATTGCGTTTTCATTAGTCTTGCCACCAGAATACATTTTCATATTTATTGGATTTTGCCAACCTGATAACTGAAAAATATTTCAGTGTAACTTAAATTTGTATTTCTCTTATGGGTGAGGTTGAATTTTTACTCATTTAAGAGTCATTTTTATTTATTTTATGGTTTAGCATCTATTCATATCCTTTGTCTTTTTTTTTCTTATAATGTTAGTCTTGGTAAAAACACTGTGGGTTAGGGGAATTAGCCTTTTTGCGATGAGATAAACTGAGCTTGTTTTTCATTTGTTGACTCTTCATTCTGAGTTTTTTTTTTGTTCTGTTTTTTATAATCATGTTACTTTTTTGATAATATGGATTTTGTGTCTTCCTTACTCCAGGGTTAAATAAATTGTGTTTTCCTCTGACATGTTTCCAAGTTTATTTTGTAAAAGGCAACTGCCAAGTTGTCTCAATACATTTTCTTTTTTTTTTTTGAGATAGGGTTCTTACTCTGTCACCCAGACTGGAATGCAGTGATGTGATCCCAAATCACTGCAGCTTTGAACTTCTGGGCTCAGATGATTCTTCCCCCTCAGCCTCCCGAGTAGCTGGGACTACAGGCACACACTACCATGCTTAATTTTTTTTTTTTTTTTTTGGTAGAGACTGGGTTTCGCCATTTTGCCCAGACTGGTCTTGAACTCCTGGGCTCAAGCGATCTGCCCGCCTAGGTCTCCCAAGGTGCTGTCATGACAGGACTGATTCACTGTGCCTGGCCTCAATACTGTTTATTGCATAATTTATCTCTTCTTAGTTGGTTTGGATGCCACTTTTATAAAATCTGAATTCCTAGTACATTTGGATCCATTTCTAGACTTTCTTTTTTTGCTGTTTAAACTAATATACTGATGGGTATGTTTTTAAGAAATAAAATGGCTACACATAGCATTAAGGAGTGTTAGTATAAAGAGAACTTAAATTTCTTCAAGGTCCTCTGTGACCCAGGTGCTTTTTACATGTATTAACTCACTTAACTATTATTCTCACTAATTCAGTTTGTAACTGGAATTTGTAGAATGTGCAGTTGGCTAAATTTTCTTCAACATTGGTTTTTTTCTTTAGCTGTGATGCAGATCCATCCGCCCTAGCAAAATATGTTCTGGCTTTGGTAAAGAAAGACAAAAGTGAAAAAGAGTTAAAGGCATTATGTATTGATCAGCTGGATGTATTTCTTCAGAAAGGTAAGATCTTTGGTTTAAAAATACTACTATATTTTAAAAAGTTATTCAAGGCTTGGCACAGTGGCTCACGCCTGTAATCCCAGCACTTTGGGAGGCTGAGGTGGGTGGATCACCTGAGGTCAGGAGTTCAAGACCAGCCTGGCAAACATGGTGAAACCCTGTCTCTACATAAAATATAAAAATTAGCCGGGCATGATGGTGGGTGCCTGTAATCCCGGCTACTCGGGAGGCTGAGGCAGGAGAATTGCTTGAACCTGGGAGGCAGAGGTTGCTGTGAGCTGAGATCGCGCTATTGCACTCCAGCCTGGGTGACAAAGTGAGACTCATCTCAAAAAAAATAAATGAAGTTATTTAAAATAAGTTTATCCACAGAATATTAAAGGAACTCAGTAAGAAGCCCTAATTTTAACAAAGTTAAATAAACAGTATTATTATTGAGTATATCCATAGCTTATTTAAAATGGATGCCACCTCTCAGTAATGTCCATGTGCTTATTCTTAAAGCATGTTGATATTTTTTCTTACATAGATTAAAAGATTAAGAAAATGACTGCCTATTTATTTAAAGCTAGTACTGCTTAGGAAACTGCTTTGAATCTTACCTAGCGCATTGCTTTTCAGCTTTTTGTACCTTGCCACATCTAGATTATGATAGTGTTTGTGTTTGCAACACTGAGTAGGCGATGTGGAGAAGACTTAGTCATGGCTGGAGGTGACTAGCCCAGAGGGCTGCGACCATTCCAGTCCCTACTGTCTTGAAAATAGCATGAATCAGTATTGCCTCAGGACTTGTGCCATGGCACACTGGTTGGGAAGCTGTTGATATTAGTATATTTTCTTTCTTTTTACTTTTTTTTTTTGAGATGGAGTCTTGCTCTGTCACCCAGGCTGGAGTGCAATGGCGTGATCTTGAGTGGAGTGGTGTGATCTTGAGTGCAGTGGTGCGATCTCTGCTCACTGCAGTCTCTGCCTCCTGGGTTCAAGTGATTCTCCTGCCTCAGCCTCCCTAGTATCTGGAATTACAGGCACCTGCCATCATGCCTGGCTAATTTTTGTGGAGACAGGGCTGGCCAGGCTGGTTTTGAACTCCTGACCTCAGGTGATCCACCTGCCTTGGCCTCCCAAAGTGCTGGGATTACAGACGTAAGCCACCACGCCCCGCCAGTGCTAGTATATTTTCTAGTTTATAAAAGTCAAGGTATGTTTCATCACATTAGAGATAAGAGATGTGGAAGCGGGGAATTAATCTTAACAAATGTGTTTTAATCTGTGGTGTTTGGTTTTATTTTTAGAGACACAGATATTTGTGGAAAAACTTTTTGATGCTGTGAATACAAAGAGTTACCTACCTCCTCCAGAGCAGCCATCATCAGGAAGCCTGAAGGTAGAATTTTTTCCACACCAAGAAAAAGATATAAAGAAGGAAGAGGTAACGATTTGTGTTAATACCTTACAGGTTATTTAAACACATAAGAGGAATAACCAAACTGAGTTTTTATCTTCTATATCTTTGTGTTGGAGTCCTCAGGACCACTCCCAGTTCAAATGATTTTTCTAGGAGGACTCATAGGACTCTGCATATAATTATGCTTATGGCCCTGGCTTATTTCAGCAAAAGGATATAAAGCAAAGTCAGCAAATGGAAAAGGTGTATGAGGCCAAGTCCAGTGGAAAACAAGCACAAGCTTACAAAGTCCTCAGAGTTGCACAGGATGTGCTTAATTCCCCTAGCAGTGAACTGTAACAACACATGGGAATTAGGCAAGCTCCTTAGAAACTCTGCCCTGCGTTCTTATTTGGAACTGGTCACATAGGCACCGCCTACCTAGTATGTACCAAAATTCCAGACTCCTGGGAGGAAGGCAGATGTTCAGTGTAGACCATATTGTTTCATAACTAATTCAGGCATAGTGAACCATTCCTTATCAGGGGGTAATGGGAACCCTCGAGAAATCAAAGTGCCCAGGAGCCAGCCTTACAAGCATGCTGGTTTTCTAAGGTTAGTATTGTCAGGCCTGCTTTTACTCTGCACAATATCTTACAGACATAGAGTCTTAATATCTGTTCTATGAAAATAATTAGGTTGACAATTGGTCTGTTTGCTTTTGTCATACATGTATTTAGTAGGGGACTGTTTTTAAGGTAGTAAAACACAAGGACCTTCACAAGACAGTGGAAATGACTTCATACTTCAAGAGGTCCCAAAATTTTTGTGTGTATTTTACAACCTTCTCTCTTCACCCTTAGTTACTAGTCATATAATAATTTATATCTTTTCAATTTGATGTTAAAAGATTATAATTTGGCCAGGGTGAGCGTGGTGGCTCATGCCTGTAATCCCAGCACTCTGGGAGGCTGAGGCGGGAGGCTCACTTGAGCCCAGGAGTTTGAGACCAGTCTGGGTTATATAGTGAGACCTCATCTCTATGAAAAAAATTTTAAAATTAGCCAGGTGTGATGGGGTGGTGCATGCTTGTAGTCCCAACTACTTGAGGGGCTGAGGTGGGAGAACTGCTTGAGCCCCAGAGCCTGAGGGTGCAGATCGAAGCATTCCACTGCAGCCTAGGCAACTGAGCAAGACCCTGTCTGGAAAAAAAAAACAAACAAACTATAATTTTAGTGAAAATAATTGTTGGCAGTCAAGCCATTATGTTTCTGCATTTAGCCCTAGCTTTAGGTCACACATATCTTGGTTAAAATTTTGGTTCTACAAATCACTGGTTTGTGACCTTGAAAACATTACTTTTCTGAGCCTCATTTTACTCAGCTGCAAAATGGAAATATTAAAGGTTCTTGTGAGGAATAAGTAAAATAATGTATATAAAGCACCAATCAAGTGCTTTGTATACATTATTTTACTTTTCACACGTGGCACATGGTAGGTTCTCAGTAAATGGTAGCTGCTGTCATTTTTGAGATTGTAAGAGATGTTGCTGTTGTGACCTTTTTTTCTCCTTTTATGCTTTTTCCAGATTATATATAAATAATACATTTTATTATGCGATAAAATATATATTATAATATGTAATCTCAAATATATTTATATCTCTATCTGAATATATTTACACACATGTATATTTATATATTTTCATATACACATACCCACATGTAACATCCCAATCAGTTTTATCTGCCTGGGAAGACCAGAAATGTAATTTATAACTGAACCTATTTCATACCTAACAGTATAAGGGTTCTGTTAGGAAGAAAGGGACGGTGGATATTGTGTTGGCAATTGCTTATGCAACATAGAGATATGCAATGGTTTATTCAAGTTTTGCCTACTGGTGGAACTTTGGTTTGGTTTCAGATTTTTGCTGTGAAAAATTATACTTTGGCTGGGCACTGTGGCTCTCGCCTGTAATTCCAGCACTTTGGGAGGCTGAGGCGGGTGGATCACCTTAGGTCAGGAGTTCAAGACCAGCTTGGCCAATATGGTGAAACCCCGTCGCTACTAAAAACAAAAATTAGCCAGGCGTGGTGGCAGGTGCCTGTAATCCCAGTTACTCGAGAAGCTGAGACAGGAGAATCGCTTGAACCTGGGAGGCAGAGGTTGTAGTGAGCTGAGACCATGCCATTGCACTCCAGCCTGTGTGACAAGAGCTAAACTCTGTCTCAAAAAATATATATATATAATATATATAAATATGAATAATATATATTATTTATTATTTTAAAATATAAATATATATTTATATATTTATATAAATAGATATTTATATAATACATAAATATTTATATAAATATATAAATATATAAAAATATAAATAATATATAGTATATAAAAATATGTATAAAATATATATTATATATATTATATGTATGCTTTAATTCTCAGAAAATCGTGAGTAAATCACAGTCCCTTGGCTTGAGTAGTCTTCCCCTAAATCGAGTTAGTAGCAAAGCCTTAGTCTTATTATCTATTGATGTAATAATACTTCCTGTTTTTTCAACCAATTGTGGGAGATACTTATCCCTGATCTTTCAGAATTGTTGAAATGCCAGATGGCAATCTACGTTTAAAATGCTGTGGCTATACTAAAAGTTTGCAGATGGGCATGTACTGTGGAATATGGTGATCTGTTAGATTACTTGCAAAAGTGCATTGAGGAAATAGAAGGGAAAGAGTGCATCAGAAGGGTCGTATTAGTACCCGGTTTTTTGTCTGGTCTGGGAGGAGAGCTGGAATAGGTGGAAAGAGTACGAAAGTACTTGAATTTAAAAAGGCAAACTATTGAAAGAATGCTTTAAAGATTATTTCTCCTAGTTTGGTCTATTAATAGGATTTCCACTTGATTTCTCATCTAAAGTGGCACACTTTTTTTTGTTTGTTTTTTGAGACGGAGTCTTAGTCTATTGTCCAGGCTGGAGTGTCGTGGCCCCATAGTGGCTCACTGCAACCTCTGCCTCCTGGGTTCAAGCAATTCTCCTCTCTCAGCCTCCCAAGTATCCCTCCTGTAATCCCCTTCTGGGATTACAGGCGCGTGCCACCATGCCCAGCTAATTTTTGTATTTTTAGTAGAGATGATATTTCAGCGTGTTGGCCAGGCTGGTCTTAAACTGCTGACCTCAAGTGATCCACCCACCTCTGCCTTTAAAAGTGCTGGGATTACAGGTGTGAGCCACTGTGCCCAGCATAAAGTGGTAGATTTTGACAGTCAGAAGCCCTTATCAAAAGGATGCTGGAACAGCTGGCATAAACTGGGACATGTGTACCCTGTGCGTAGACTACCTGCATGAGAATATCTTATGGTTCTCAGTAACACAAAATCTTGAGCCCTATCTTATTTATAGAAGCCACTTGCACGATATTTCCTGAATTTGTTCAACCTCTAAGTCCCTTTTTTGTAATTACCTAGAAAAACAGTGATTCCTGTCGTTCCTGTTGTTGAGGACCATTATTCTCAACAATATAGTCTGGAGAAAGTAGCACTGAGAATATTTTCCAAGGTTGCTTTCTAGTAGCTATGTGAATGGAGGCACCTTGTAGGCAACAGAAATATATAGCTGTCATGCTGCTATGAGAAACTGGAGAACTATTTCACCTTATATATTGTTTTCCCAGATATATATATATAAAATATTATATATTATTATATATAGTAATATATAATATATAAATATATAGACTATATAAATATATAGTAATATATAATATATAAATATACTATATAAATATATAGTAATATATAAATATATATAGTAATATATAATATATAAATAAGTATATTTATACATATATAATATATAATATATATTTATATATATTTTATATAATATATAATATATATTTATATATTATATAATATATATTATTTATATATAATATATATTTTATATTTATATATATTTTATTTATATATAATATATATTTTATATTTATATATATTTATTTATATTTTTATATATTTATATATAAATATATAAATACATTAGAACTCACCAAGTCATAAATACATACACACATAAACATATACATATTTATATATATTTATATATTTTTATATATTTTATATATTTATATAAAAATTTATATAAATATATAAATAATACATAAAATATATAATATATAAGATATATCTTATATATTATATAAAATATGTAGTATATAAGATATATATTATATAAAATATGTAATATATAA
The DNA here is from genome assembly GCF_029289425.2 of Pan paniscus. Lineage (NCBI taxonomy): Eukaryota > Metazoa > Chordata > Mammalia > Primates > Hominidae > Pan > Pan paniscus. The sequence goes on along the minus strand of NC_073263.2, from coordinate 80,956,424 downwards.
GATATATATTATGTATTATATAAAATATTTATTATAAATATATTTATATTTATATTTTATATAATATATAATATATTTATATAAAATGTTTATTACAAACAATATTATATAATTATAATATATAATATATATTATATATAATATATTATATATTTATTATAATATATAATATATATTATTATATATATTATATATTATATATTTATTATAATATAAATATATAATTACAATATGATACATAAATATATAATATATAAATATATATTTATATATATAAATATGTATATGTTTGTGTGTGTGTATGTATTTATGACTTGGTGAGTTCTAATGTATTCTCCTATATTCCTTGATGTGTTTGGTACCACACCAAGTCCACGAAACCAAAACACGAATATATGTTAGACTTTTGAAAGAGGAATAAAATTGGATTTCCATTAATTATGTTAAATGAGCATACTTGCTTAAAATGTTTTCTCACCAATGTAATCATTTCATTATAGTTAAATGATTATACTTAGTAGAGAAATTTACTTTGTTTGGATAATTTTAGAAGATGACAATTTTGCTTCTACATTATATAAACTAATTTTAATGTTAATTAAATTTTATTTAATGTTAATTAAATGTTAATGTTAATAAAGTCATTAAAGCAGTAATGTGTCTAAGGCTTTTTGTTTGTTTGTTTGTTTTGAGGCAGAGCCTCACTCTGTCGCCCAGGCTGGAGTGTGCACTGGCGCGATCTCAGCTCACTGCAACCTCTGCCTGCCAGGTTCAAGCGATTCTCTTTCCTCAGCCTCCAGAGTAGCTGGGATTACAGGCCCCTGCCACTGTGCCCAGCTAATCTTTGTATTTTTAGTAGAGACGGGGTTTCACCATGTTGGCCAGGCTGGTCTTGAACTTCCGACTTCGTGAACCACCCGCCTCAGCCTCCCAAAGTGCTGGGATTACAGGCATGAACCACTGTGCCCAGCCCTATCTAAGGCTGTTTAACAGTGGAATAACTACTAAACTTGTACACTTTTTTTTTTTTTTTTTAAATCAGATCACTAAGGAGGAAGAGCGAGAGAAGAAGTTTTCTAGAAGGCTAAATCACAGTCCTCCCCAGTCAAGCTCCCGATACAGGGAAAATAGGTGAGCAGTTCATTGAACCATAGTCAGTGTTTCGATGTAAGTTATCTTTTATACGAATGTTTATACTTGGGTTATCTTTTACACAGAGGCAAGTAATATCTACTCTTTTATTGGTCTAGGAAAATATAACTAGGTCCGTTTCTACCATGACAATCTAGGTCAGATTTGTAGATCTTGGGAGTGAGTTTAGAACAGTGCTTGACATATATTAGCTGCTTATCTTTTTATTCCTAACTTCAGATTCCAGTAGAATCTTAATGTGTGGGTGTTTTTTTTTGCCTGCTGTTTCCATTTAGTGTGATTAAATTGTTTTTCTCATTCAGGCTTCAAAAGCACTTAGAATACAATGCATGTGATACATGTCTGTAAGTGTGAGATTATATGTACGGGATAGTATGTTCTATATGTACTCTAAGTCTTATATACAGATGCCTTTATCTACAGATGCCTAATTGTATAGTTGCCAATGTGTAATAAGACTAAGGGTTAAGGCTTTAAAAAGATTGTTTTTCATTTAAAAGGGATTTAAAGTACTGAATATTAAGCTCAGTTTTTTCAGTTGTCTGATGGTAGGATAGAAAGTTAAGTTACAAGAATTAAATGTAACTTTTGCATTTAATTAGCTTTTTCCTGTGTCACTTAAAAAATATTTGTATTAAAGTGATCACATATTTCTTTAGAAGCCGTGATGAGAGGAAAAAAGATGATCGTTCGCGCAAAAGAGATTATGATCGAAACCCTCCTCGAAGAGATTCATACAGAGACCGGTACAATAGAAGACGAGGGCGGAGTCGCAGTTATAGCAGGAGTCGAAGTCGAAGTTGGAGTAAAGAGAGGCTTCGTGAGAGGGACAGAGATAGAAGCAGGACTAGAAGCAGAAGCAGAACACGAAGCAGGGGTAAATAATATATTTTGATTATCTTTTTATGAAAAACTCCATGTTTAAATGTTTTTAAAAATTGCTTAACATTTTGTCAGTGTTGTCTTCATTTTTTTCTATTATGATGTATTCTGTGGTCCAAGAGAATGCTTTTTAAAAATTCCTTTAAAAGTTTTATTCCTTGCAAATTAAAATCACAGTTACCACTACACATTCAACAGGATAGCCACGATGATACAGACTGATTCTATTCCATGTTGGTGAGAATGTAGATAAGCTGGAACTCTTTGGAAAACATTTTGGCAGTATGTAAAAATATTAAAACTACACTTAGCATATGGGTCCGCTATTCTACTTCTTACTGTTTACCTGGAAGAAATGAAAGTGTATGTCCACACAGGTGTTTGTTCACAAAGGTTCACAGCAGACTTATTTGTAAGAGCCAGATCTAGAAACAGCCTAAATGTCCATCAAGAGGTGAATGTATAAACATGTTGTATATCCATACCATAACATGGATAAAAAGAAAAGAACTATTGATACATGCAACAAAATGGATGAATCTCAGTATAATTATGCTGAGTGAAAGAAGCAGGACAATACATATGTATGTTAAAAAAATTTTTTTTCTTAATCTTTGTTTTTGTGACAGAGTATTGCTCTGTCGCCCAGGCTGGAGTGCAGTGGCGCTGTTTCAGCTCATTGCAACCTCCACCTCCTGAGTTCAAGCGATGATCATGCCTCAGCCTCCCAAGTAGCTGGGATTACAGGCGAGTGCCACCATGCTCGGCTGATTTTTTTATTTTTGGTAGAGTCACGTTGGGGGTTTCACCAGGTTGGCCAGACTGGTCTCGAATTCCTGACCTCAGGTGATCCACCCGCCTCAGCCTCCCAAAGTGCTGGGATTATAGGCCTGAGCCACTGTGCCCAGACTAGTTTTTAAAAATGCAAACTAATCTGTGATGACAGAGAGCAAAGCCAGTCGTTGCCTGAAATGGAGTAAAGGAGAGATGATAGATTACAGATTACAAAGGGGCATGAGGATTCTTTTGGAAGTGATGAATATGTACATCATTTAGTTGTGGTATTGGTTTCAGAGGTGTTATATCTTGATTAAAACTTATACAGTTTAAATATATTCAGTTTATTATGTATCAGTTATACTTCAAAACTATTTTTAAAAGTTTAAAAAGTTTTATTTCAGATATATATTTTTGCAAGAGCGTGTCATTCCCAACATGTATAATTTTCTTCTAGTACATGTTATTGAAAGTAAGATGTTGTAGTAAAACACCTAAAACACTTTTCAGTAAAACACCTTTTCTCAAACTTTTTTTGCTACTCTTAATACTATTTATGGCCTTTGTATAAGCCCTGTATTCTGTTACTCTTTTCTTAGAAATTTTCCCCTGCTGTGATCTAGGTATACTAGGCTTCATGGAATGTTACTTCACTTAACTAATCTCTATAATTTCTTTTCTGTTTCCTGAGGACCATATGTATAGTCTAGTTAATTTCTTTGTGCATGTTTAATATGAACTCCTTCTGGCTCATCCGTTCTTAATAAGCAGCCATTGTAGTAACTTTAAATGGATGACTACAAAATGTTCATCACAGGAAAAATAACCATACTTTATTGCATGTTTTGTTTTGTGGTCTGTAATTATGCATACTAAGATTGTGATGAAGAAAATATAAAATTCCTTTTTTCTATAAACAAAACTCTAAGGAAAAACATTAAATACGGCAGCATTACCTGGTTTTGTAGTTTGGGTTATATTAAAAAGAAATCGCTTACCTTTTAACATTGTATATTAATTGAATATTTTTTAAAAGAAAATGATTATTATGCAAAATTTAAAACTTTTTTTTCTATGTTTATAAAAATATCACTATTTCTTAGATCTGGGATTTGTTTTTTTTTTAATACAGTGTAGTTTTATATGTCATTTATCTTTTGTTGCAGAAAGGGATCTGGTAAAACCTAAATATGACCTGGATAGAACAGATCCATTAGAAAATAATTATACTCCAGTCTCTTCGGTACCTAGTATTTCATCTGGCCACTACCCTGTACCTACTTTGAGCAGCACTATTACAGTAATTGCTCCTACTCATCATGGAAACAACACTACCGAAAGTTGGTCTGAATTTCATGAAGACCAAGTGGACCATAACTCTTATGTAAGACCACCCATGCCAAAGAAACGGTGTAGAGACTATGATGGTAAGTCTTTCAGCTGTTTCATAAAGTATTTAATTAATATTTCCAGCTGCCTAAATTCTGTGTTTATGTTGTACATAGTTATTCAAAGACTTACCTCTGAAAAGTGGGAAATTAGCCTTAGTCACTTTTTGAATTCCTCAATATGATTGAAACATTTATTAGTTGCCACTAATTTGATTATCAATTTAAAGGTAGTATTTATTTGCAAGTAAGTCTTAATAAATTGTGGGAGTTTACCAAATGAGTAAATATCTACTGAGTTTTTATCAGGGAATCTGCTACTGAAACATTATTGACAAAACTCATTTCTTTAGAATGAGTGATTATTGGACCGTAAATAGAAATGTACCTAGAAATGTAAATGTCACCTTTGTAAGAATTTTATTAAAGAATTAAAGACTTTTGGCTGGGCGCAGCGGCTCACGCCTGTAATCCCAGCACTTTAGGAGGTTGAGGTGGGTGGATCATGAGGTCAGGAGATCTAGACCATCCTGGCTAACATGGTGTGCAACCCCGTCTCTACTAAAAATACAACAAATTAGCTGGGCGTGGTGGCTGGCGCCTGTAGTCCCAGCTACTCAGAAGGCTGAGGCAGGAGAAGGTGTGAACCCGGGAGGTGGAGCTTGCAGTAAGCCAAGATCGCACCACTGCACTCCAGCCCGGGTGACAGAGCGAGACTCCGTCTCAAAAAAAAAAAAAAAAAAAAAAAAGGAATTGAAGACTTTTAAGGATTTACCGTAAAAGATTTATAAGTAGTATTAAAGCCATCATTGCAATTTTTTTTAGTTTTAAGAGATTTAAATGAAGGACATTTCTAAAGACAAAAATATGACAAAAATTATATTTAAGTCTCATCTCGTTAGGTTATTTTCATTTGTGTGTTTTTTTTGTTTTTTTAGTATGTATACGTTAGTTTAACATTGCTCTGAAGTAATGCCTGAGCCTGGGAAATTTATAAAGAAAAGAGGTTTCTTTGGCTCATGGTTCTGCAGACTGTACAAAAAGTGTAGTGCCAGCATCTGCATCTGGTGAAGGCCTCAGGAAGTTTACAATCATGGTAGAAGGCGAAGGGAGAGCAACTAAGAGGGAGCAAGAGTGGGGTTGGTGGTGGGGGAGGTGCCATGCTCTTTTAACCAGCTCCTGTGAACTAATAGAGGGCGAACTCACTTGTTACCTTGGGAGGGCACCAAGCTATTCATGAAGGATCTACCCCCATGAACCTAACACCTCCTACCAGGCCCCACCTCCAACATCGTTTGTCACATTTCTCTCTTTTGCCTCTTCTTTTTTTTTTTTTTTTTTTTTTTTTTTTTTGAGATGGAGTCTCCCCCTGTCCCCCAGGCTGGAGTGCAATGACACAGTCTCGGCTCAGTGCAACCACTGCCTCCCGGGTTCTGGCGATTCTCCTGCCTCAGCCTCCCTAATAGCTGGGCTTATGGGCGCCGGCCACCACGTCCAGCTAATCTTTGTATTTTTAGTAGAGATGGGGTTTCACCATGTTGGTCAGGCTGGTCTCGAACTCCTGACCTCGGGTGATCCACCTGCCTCAGCCTCCCAAAGTGCTGGGTTTACAGGCATGAGCCACCACGTCCAGCCAGATTGTCACATTTCAACATGAGATTTGGAGAGGATAAACATCCTAACTATATCAGTATGTTAAATATACTATCACTTTACAAGTATTTATATTACTGGAGAAGATCAGGTAGCTCTTGGGAAATGGTTAGTTATACTTTTGTCCAATATTAAAAATATTCATATTTTTAAATATTTTACTTTTGCTAACTTAGAGAAAATATATATTTCCAGTGCTTTTGACATTTGTTTCTAACTATTCCTTCCTCATAGAAAAGGGTTTTTGTATGAGAGGAGACATGTGTCCTTTTGATCATGGAAGTGATCCAGTAGTTGTAGAAGATGTGAATCTTCCTGGTATGCTGCCTTTCCCAGCACAGCCTCCTGTTGTTGAAGGACCACCTCCTCCTGGACTCCCCCCACCTCCACCAATTCTTACACCCCCACCTGTGAATCTCAGGCCCCCAGTGCCACCGCCAGGTCCATTGCCACCCAGTCTCCCACCTGTTACAGGTAAGTAAATCTGTTTGTTTCCCTGTATTTATCTAGCCATTCTTAGTCTATTTTTAAAACTTAATAGATTCTTAAATTAAAAGTACCTAAAGGAATCCCAAAAATGCCTGATAGAAATTAATAGCAGTATACTTCCATTTGGAATACACCTCCACTTTGTAGCCTGTGCCAAGCCAGTTACTATGGTTTGGAGTGACCCTGTGAATTAAGTATATCACTGGTAAAACCCAGCTGCCTGCAGGCCTTCATAGCTTAAGGCAAACCTGCTTTGGAATGTATTAAAAGGATATTTTACCCTGGATATCTAATTCAATTGTAAGGGCTTGGTGTTTGTAGATATTATAGTTTGATAAATGAGAAGATTATGTTCGGATGTGCAATAACTTGTTTTATTTGTTTGCTTTCAGATGATATTTCTTATTCTTTGGTTTTGACAGGACCACCACCTCCACTTCCTCCATTGCAGCCATCTGGCATGGATGCTCCTCCAAACTCTGCAACCAGTTCTGTTCCTACTGTAGTAACAACTGGCATTCATCACCAGCCTCCTCCTGCTCCACCCTCTCTTTTTACTGCAGGTGCAGTTTTGGCCCTTTTTATATTCGTAGTGTAACACAGTTTTAGATGAAGAATTTTAAAATGTCTAGAGAGAATTGCTCTGTGAGGACTACTTTTCTCACTAAAATTATGTAGCCGTGGTGAATGAACATTAAATAAGCCCTCAGTTATGAATGTTTTCAAAAAAACATTTTCTTTTTAATAACTTTTTAAAATAAAGTTATTTTCTTTTTGATACATATAGAGCATGTTATATGTTAATATGTTATATTGTTTACTTTTTCTCTTATCAATATTAAAAAATTACCAAGTGGAGTTTTATAATTGTTTTTTAATTACAGTTTTTGTATTACCAGATACATATGACACAGATGGCTACAATCCTGAAGCCCCAAGCATAACAAACACTTCCAGACCTATGTATAGACACAGAGTGCATGCACAAAGGCCCAACTTGATAGGACTAACATCAGGTGATATGGATTTGCCACCCAGAGGTACTATAATTAATCTTTCCTTCCTGTCATTTTCATAATATAAACAGTGGGAAAACATCTATAAAGAACAGTTGGTCTTGCCTTTATTGGGGTTGGATAAGGAATGGTGATTTATTTTATTTCATTTTATTTTTGGAGACAGAGTCTCACTCTGTGGCCTAGGCTGGAGTGCAGTAGCGTGATCTCAGCTCACTCTAACCTTTGCCTCCCCTTTAAGTGATTTTCCTGCCTCAGCCTCCTGAGTAACTGGGATCACAAGTGCATGCCACCATGCCCAGCTAGTTTTTGTATTTTTAGTAGAGATGGGATTTCACCGTATTGGCCAGGCTGGTCTTGAACTTCTCTGACCTCAAGTGATCCGCCCGCCTTGGCTTCCCAAAGTGCTGGGATTATAGGCTTGAGCCACCGTGACTGACCGGGATGGCGATTTTGTTTGTTCCCTGTATCCTTCGTTCCCCCGTTGGAGAAAATATATTGTGCAATTCTGTATTTGTGGTAGAGGTGACACTTTATAATAAAGTGTAATACAATTGTTACACTGTCCAAGAGGGAAACGAATTTCCTTAAAGAAGCACGTTTTCTTGGGTAGCCTTTTTTTTTTTAGTAATTTGTATCATTTGTAATCTTGAGAGTAACGCTTTAATTCCTAAAGATAAGTTTATTCCTAGTTTGAAAAATCAAATAGTGCTTGGTATTTATTTTTGCTGACTTTTCACCTGTTAAAATTTGATATTAGTTTGCGTATATTTTTAAGCAAAGGATATCATGTGTTAAGAAATGACTCTTAAAATTTTCTTAGAGGAGACAGACTTCTGGATAAAATTTCTAAAAGGTACAATTTGGGTTGACATAGTCACAAGCTAGGGCAGCAAAGTGCCCTACATCTAGAGTGCCCTACATCTAGAGTGCCCTACATCTAGAGTGCTACACTAGAGATGTAAATGTAAACTAATAAGATTCAGAGGGAGAAAGTTCACATTAATTTGGAAAATACAGTATTTGCTACAGATCACATTTGATACAGGGAAATGAAGGATTGTCAGACATAATGGAAAATATTTCCTGGGCTAACAAAAAATATATCTTTTTCCCTAACCACCTCAATTAAGTTTTAAATCCCATTTTCTGTCCAGTCTTTTCTTGTCTTACCTAGTCAGAATTAAAAAATCATGCTTCGTCAGTTGTGAATAAAAGTCTTAGTAAGTAACAGTGCCTAATGGAGTTTGGTAAATGTGTGATTACTTACATACACTTTGTGTTTTTTCTTTTATTCATTGGAAGCTAGCTATCAGATTCTGAGCATCTTCCTTGAATGTTTAAAGGACTTTTTGTAATGAAGGTGTAAGGAATGTTTTAGTTCAGATTTATATCCTCTTTTAGATCATAGGACAACATTTAATGTGGATACCCATTCCTCTTAAATTCTCTTTGAGGAATTTCAATAGCTATTATTAACAACAATAGAAAAAAAGATTTTTTTTAACAGCTTGTATGTGAGGGATATATGGATTCCTTGTAATTGAAAAGTGGCCACTTAAGATTTTAACTGTCGTGTGATGTTTACCTATATCCTGAACCTGTCTCCCACCTGGCTAGTTCACAGAAACCCTCTTTTCTTCTTTGGATAACTATTTAGCATGTAGTTTGTTTTCCTCATACCAATATTCCTTGCTTTTACTGGGAACCTTGTAGTGGGAATTTCCACTTCAATTAACCTTTTACTGGGGATTCCCACTAAAGTCATTTCTTTCTACCTTGCTGCTTTGGAGCTGTAAATACATGCTACTACAGGTCAATATTTATTAGATCCATTCACATGCCAGGGCAATTTCTGGTTGTGATCAAGAGAAGCAAGGGGATCAAACCCCTTGCATTTAAATGTTACCATGTACAAGTTGGATGTGTGGTAATTTCAGCTCTTAATGCATATTGTTACAGAAAGTGATCCTGTTGAGAGAGAAATGTCTGTCATACCTACTTAGAAATTTGAATGCTTTTTCTCATAGAATCATTATTGTACATAGTGATTATTTTAGTACTCTTCTTTAGATACATCATGTACCATTTTTGTTAGCTAGTTTAGGATTGATTTTTCCATTAATAACAGTGATTTTATGTACCAAACAACTGATTTAGCAACCCATCTAAATTGAGGATTGCCTTTAGTCCTTCTGTTTTCTTATCTCTTTTTAGTCCTCTCCCTCCTCCCACCATGTGTTCTCATCTGTTCCCAGTTTGGATTTTAAATTTACTGTCCTGGATTGTGACAGATACATAAAAAGCTTATTTATTGTTAATTATATAATTATTACACATTCCTAATAGCCTATAGATGGCCTTAATTTAAATTTGTCATAGACTTATTATTATGTGATAGTTAAACTTTTATGCTTACTGCTTTAAATTTTGAGGGCAATTATTCAGCAAAAGGAAAGAAATTTGGGCCCTTTGATGCATTGAAATTACTAATGTAAAAGTTACCTAGAGGCCCTGACAGTTATTTTTTGCAGAGTTCTAAGGAGGTGGAAAACTTGATGGATGATGTCATGATTGGATATAGGGAGGAGGAAGGGTTAAGTAGTTTTCCATTTGTAGTCAACAAAACCAGTGCTGACAATTTTAGACAGAAAAACAATTCATTAAAATGATTATTGGGGAAAAATACATTACATAAAACTATTTAATATTAGATCACTTGCTGAGTATATACCAAGAGGAACTTGCTTCTGTGTTTTTAATACCCTTCTTTTAAATATATACCAATGAAAGGGATTCTGAATTAGAGAATACAGATGAGATGGAGCAAACCCATTTCAATTACTGGAGGCAAAACACATTATTCCCTCTCTTAGTGAACCTTCAGGTACGGAACATATTAAAGTAAAAAACAAAAGATGTTGGATAGGTCACAGATTCTCCAAAAGGGCTGGTGAACCAGACTTGGGAGACAGGAATAAGACCAAAAATCCTTTTGCAGAACCGGTCCTTGGAAGGTACCACTGGACAGAGAAACATCACACGTGCTAGATACAGGATGTTTCCTAGAGATGTAGGATAAGTCAGAGTTAGACAGAGGAAGAGAATAGATACAGCCTATGTACCCTGTGATACTTTTGACTTGGGGCAAAGTCCCAAAATTGAAGGAATTTTGTGACTGTAAGAGAAGAAGTAAGAGAAGAAGTAAGTAATGTAGAGGGAGGTAAGAGGCTAATTAAAAGCATTTACAGAATTTTAGAATAGAGGTGATAGTAGCTGGGCTAGGGTAATAATAGAAATGAAAAAAATAAGTTTAGTGGAAAGAATTGACAAAACTTGTAACTTATTGAATTTGGAGGCTTAGAATAGGGGTAATAAGTGGATGAAATTAGACACCCGTTTCCTGCCCTGGATAATTGGGCAGATGATAATATCATTCATTGAGAAGAACAGCTTTGACAGAAAGATAAATTTAGTTTTGAAAGTGTTTAACTTCTTGTCCCCCTGGGGCATTTGAGTAGAAATGTCCAGTGGGAAATAGGATATGGAAGTCTGAGGCCCATGAGAGACAGTTGACTAGAATATACAGATTTTGGAATCATGCATATGTAGAACTTTGGTCCTTAATCTTTTCTTCTGTCCCATTAGTACCAGTGGGAGGTAAAGGGAGATAGAAGGAGCCATACCAAAATCTGTAGGTCTGACTTACATAATTTTAAAAACCTTTCTCGTGTGTTTCTAAAATCTTCCTCTCCCCATCCCCACTGAGAATCACTGAAAAAGATGAATGAAGCCATGGCAGTAGATAAGAAAGTTATTTTAGGAAGGCTATGTAAAGTGAGATGAGAAAACCCAAGTATAACTACTTGACAAATGTCAGCATCAAAGTAAATGGACAGAGAAAGGAGAACTTTATAGAAAACTTAGAAATGAAGCCCAAAAGCTGCAGACAAAAGCAAGGAGTGGGGATTCCTAAAAACCTAGGGAATATAATACCTAAGATGGAAAAGAAGATGATCAACAGCCGCAAATTCTCCTGAGAGGTCCAGAAAGAGGGCTGGGGTGTATTCATAGGCTTAAGCAACAGGTGAGGACATGAGTGATTTTAGCACGAGCAAGTAAAGTGAAGTAATGGGAGCAACTGCCAGTTTTCAGAGGATTAGTGAGTGGGTGTTAAGGAAGCAAAGTTAGTAAGTGTGGACATTGATTAGGAAAGGGCTGTGGGAGTATGGAGAGAGATGTTGTTGCTAAAGGGAAAACTGGTTTTACGAGAGTTTCTTTTTTTTAAAATGGAGTAATTAGAGCTGTAATGTTTGAATGTTGATGGGAGGTATCAGTGTCCTGGGAAAGGTTGAAAATGGAGGAAAGCAGCAGGGGTCTAGAGCGTTGATTTGAGTCTCTGTATGTATGGCATATGTGGGTAGTCATATATCAAATATGACTTGACTGGGATGATTGGGAAAATGGTAGTTTCATTAATAGAAATGTTTAAGAAAAATAAAAGATAGACTTAATATGAAAATAATTTGAATGTTCTGCATAGTGAGTTTTGAGATACCTGTAGGATTTCCAGAGAGAACAAAGAAGTTGAAAATTTAGAATTGAGTATATGCTCTCCTCCTGCAGGAGACCATAGCTGTGGCCATGAGAGATATTGTGCTGAAACAGATCTTCAGTTCTTTTGGTTAGTTAGGTGTTTAGAAATATGTAAAAATAGGATTTTAGACAAATCAATTTTGCCATCTATAAAAAAGGAGTTTTTAAGTTACATTTTTCTATGTGGATTAAGGTTTGCATGTTTTAAACTTTGGAGTCATTTGGGAATAACAGGTTAAATGTACTATGCTCATTACATGCCATGTAAGTAAATATAAAATGTTGAAAGTAACAGACTTTTACAGCTCTTTTACACTGTATTTTAGACTTGAATCTTTTCCTTTTTAAAGCAAGTACGCTTTCATTACATTCATATTTTATGAGTCTATTCCATATTTAAAAGCAGCTCACTTCAATCATAACTCTAACCTTTCACTTCTCAAAGATTATTGGATTAGTGTCAAGTTTTGAATCTTTTAGATTGTGCATTTGATTTCAAAACTATGAACTTAAAGCCTCAAAGTGATTATTTTCTCATTTGTGCATTGATACATATATATATTTGTGGTGAGGGTGATGGTAGATGGGAACAGTGACTTGGGTTTTATCTACAAAGAAGTGACCTACAGAATCACATTTTAATTTGGCATGTGAGAATTGATTCTTTTTCATAGTTAATTGTGAAATGAATATGTTGAAATAAGTTTGAAAAAACCCTTAGATTACTGTATTTGAATGTACAGTAATTCCCCTTTGTCTGTGGGTGATATGTTCCAAGACTCCTCGTGTGTAAAACCACAGAGTACCAAACCCTACATATACTATGCTTTTTCCTATACAGTCACACCTGTGATAAAGTTTCACTTATAAATTAGACACAGTAAGAGCTAAACAACAATGTCTAATAATAAAATGAAATAATTATAACAATATACTATAATAAAAGTTATGTGAATGGTCCCTGTCTTTCTCTGTCAAATATCTTTTTGTATTTACCCTTCTTGGGATGATAGGAGATGATAAAATGCCTACATGATGAGATCAAGTGTTGGAGCAGGATGGTGTGAGATTTTATCACACTACTCAGAACTGCAGGCAGTTTAAAACTTAGGAATTGTTTACTATTTCTGTAGTTTTCCATAATTTTGGACTGTGGTTGACTAGAGATAACTGAAATCGTAAAAATGAAACTGGATAAGGGGGAGCTACTATACATTTATTTCTATTTCTTCTAAAAAAAAAATATATATATATATATATTTAGACAAAAGCCAGAAATTTTCCTGTATGAGGAAGGTATCTATGATAAATAGAAAATATTAACCTATGCTTATTTTTTTCATTTTCTTTTGTTTTAAAACAGAAAAGCCTCCCAATAAAAGCAGTATGAGGATAGTAGTGGACTCAGAATCAAGGAAAAGAACCATTGGTTCTGGAGAGCCTGGAGTTCCTACAAAGAAGACTTGGTTTGATAAGTAAGGTGGCCAGGAAAATTGAGGAGTATAATTGTGCATTGATTTTCAGGATCATTTCTGTATTATTATGACAATATGGTTTGGTTTCTTCCAAAAATGTTACTCTGTTCTGTAAGCAATCCCCAAGTGTGAGTTTTCTAAAAATTGGTAAGTTAGTTGTCTGATGTTAGAAAAGCATTTTCTTACAGAAATGGTGTGGTAGTTCAGGGCATAATTTTTTCCTCTTATCATTTACCCTCCTCCAAAAAACCCACTCTTTAACTTAGACCTGTTGAATACTAGCTATATACAGGATAGTCATGAGCCTCTCATCATTAGAGGAAGGGGGTATAGGTCAGACCTGTCAAGAGACTTTCATATGTAGGCAGTTCCTGCTAGGTAGGAGCTAGAAAGGGCTTTTGTGGGAGTTGGAGAGGCTGTCTAGGCATTGAATGGTCAAGGAAGAGCTTCAGAGAAAGGGGTAAGGAATCAGAATGTTAAGATATGTGTGAGGTGATTCATTTATAAATAAATGTGTGAAGAGAGACTAGGATCACTTTTAGAGGTTTAACATCTACTTAATAATGGATAGTTTCTAGTTCTTTGTGATTAATTCTGTGATTTAATGCAGAGTAACCTCTCTAGGCCACAGTTTTGTCCTTTCTTCAAGTGTCAAAATGTATTCTTTATAGTTCCAACAATTCTTTTTTTCTTTTTTTAAATAAAGCGGGAAAGAGGTTGAGACTGTCATCAAAGAAAATAAAATTTAAAATCAAATTTAAAACTTAAAGTTTTAAGATAGGATATTTTTTAGTAAGCTGACTTTTACAGAATCAGAATAAAGGTTATATATGCAAATTGACTAAAAGAGGATACTGAGACTTTTCCTGATAGGAATGTTAAGTAGAGGTGGATCAGAAGTGGAAAGTAACAAATGATATGGCAGAACCCTTCTCAGTTGGCTTCCATGAAAGATGCTAACAGTGCTCATTTGGAAACTTCATTGTTGGAAGAAAATTTAAATTTCCTTTATCAACCAGTAATTTCAGTTTGGGGGAAAATTGAACTTAATTGGATATCTATTTTGTTAAACTTTATTCCCTTGTATTTGGTCAGGGTCAGGGTTTATAAATGTATTGACTAACTTGAATTTTGTTTACAGACCAAATTTTAATAGAACAAACAGCCCAGGCTTTCAGAAGAAGGTTCAATTTGGAAATGAAAATACCAAGCTTGAACTTAGAAAAGTTCCTCCAGAATTAAATAATATCAGCAAACTTAATGAACATTTTAGTCGATTTGGAACCTTGGTTAACTTACAGGTAACAGCCATGAAATGGTTTTGTTATCTCTTCCTTCTGTTTAGGGAACTTAATGTAATAAGAAAACTACCTTTATAAATAAATATTATAAGGCTGGGCATGGTGGTTCACGCCTGTAATCCCAGCACTTTGGGAGGCCAAGGCGGGCGGATCACCTGAGGTCAGGAATTCGAGACTAGCCTGGCCAACCTGGTGAAACCCCATCTCTACTAAAAATACAAAAATTAGCTGGGTGTGGTGGCAGGCACCTGTAATCCCAGCTACTCGGGAGGTTGAGGCAGGAGAATTGCTTGAATCTGGGAGGCTAAGGTTGCAGCGAGCCGAGATTGCGCCACTGCACTCCAGCCTGGGTGATAAGAGCAAAACTCCGTCTCAAAAAAAAAAAAAAAAATTGTTATTCTGAATTGGGAAAATTGGACATGAAATGGAACTCTACCTTTTAGGAAAAAATACAATTTTTAGTGTTTCAATTGATCATATTATCATAAACTTTTTACCTAATAAAGGTTGTCATAAAACTACAGCAAAGTTAATCACACTGGTAAAATCCAATCTTACAATAGTTTTCAGTTCCTCAGTTTCTCAAAATCATTTCAGCAGAAATTTTAGTCAGATTTTTGTCACTCCTATGGTGGGATGCACTTAATAGAGACTTTTGGGGCCCAGATACCTTGTAATCTGTAATTAGTTTAAACATTTACTTTTTCTTTACCACTTTTGAATATTCTTCAAGGTAAGTAACAGTAACAGTAATTTGTATTTGACTGCACCTATAATTAGACCTTGGCTTGGGTATATGTAACTTGGGTGTTTTTTTAGTATTGAGTTTATATTATGTGATACGGTGAAAGTGTTGAAATAGTATGTTGAATTTTTCCCCCATTTTGTATGGTGTTCTTTTTGCAATTAAAATAATTATGTTTTATAATTTAATAAAAACAAATTTTAGAGGATACAATTCATCCTAACAACTTAGGATGTTTTGGAAAGTTTTGTTTTCTTGCCATTGAAAAGTACTATAAAAGTAATAGAGCGGGAAAAAGATTCATGTTTGATTCAGGTAGGGCAACAGAGATATATACATAGAATTTAAAGGAAATGGTTCCCTTTCAACTGTCTATTCCATTCCCCTGCCCATCTATAATTACATTATTGTTAACAGTTTATCATGTGTTATTTTAGATTGTTACACAATTCTGTGTCTATTTATCTGTACACAAACTTAAAACTATTTATGAGCCCATAGTATACACATTACCCTGTGGTTATTTACTTAATCTTGAATATCTTTGAGTTGTCTTTTTATGGCAATTTCATTTGATCTACCACTATATCTAGTCATAAAAAGGTTTTCAAAATATTCTTCACACAATTAACTACACTGGTAATATTTAAAATTTTTTTTAAAGCTGAGGGGCAAAACATATCTCACTATTGCTTCTATTTGCATTTACTCAATTACAAGTGAGGTTGAAATCTTCTGTTGATTGGTTCTTTTGCCATGTCTGTGTACTACCTGCATTATTGTTCTTAAAACATGTTTTTCAAAATCAATTTTCAAAACTCTTTAGCTTCATGCTAATTAAACATAGTGATGAAATTGATGTTTATAAAGTCTTAAAAAATGTATAATTATTAAAATGTTACCAAAATTATCTTTATAGTTATAATTAATGTTTATTGAATACTTCTGACTGTGTACAATCTCTGTTCTATGTGAATTATTTAATTCTTAACACTGAAGAGTGGGTATGGTTATTCTCATTTGTAGAAAAAGAAAACAAGGCCCAGAAAGGTTAAGTAACTTGATCATGTTCATGTGAGAGTAGCTGCCAAAGTTTGAGCCAGGCAGTTTGATTCCAACTACTTTTTTGTTTTGTTTTTTGGTTTTTGTTTTTTTGAGACAGAGTCTCACTCTTGTCACTGAGGCTAGAGTGAGGTGGCATGATTACGGTTCCTTGTAGCCTCGACCTCCTGGGCTTAGGTGATTCTCCTGCCTCAGCGTCCCGAGTAGCTGGGACCACAGTTGTGTGCCACCACACCCGGCTAATATTTTTTCAATTATTATTTGTACCAGTGGGGTCTTAATATGTTGTCCAGGCTGGCCTTGAACTCCTGGGCTGAAGCAGTCCTCCTGCCTTGGTCTCCCAGAGTGCTGGGATTACTGACATGAGCCACCATGCCTGGCCCAGGCCACTGTTAATCTCTTTTCTGTATTGCTGCACACCACCAGTGGTTTATATACCACACTTTGGAAAACTCTATTATTGAAAGAATAGGAATTTGAAGTGAAAAGTCTTGGATTTATTACTTATTAGCTGTAAGTGTCTATAGAATCACATTCCTTGAAGTCTCGGTTTTCTCATATATCAAATGTGATTGATGCTGTTGTTACATGGTCTCTTTTTTTTGTTCTTAAATTTTCTTGTGCTTTTGGAAATGTGAGAATTACAAATTTGGGCAATCGTTCAGATGGATTTTTCTGTAATTTTTTGTTAGAGATAACCCCTTGCAAAGTAATTTACTGCCTTCTTCAGATTCTGTGAATCTTTGCCATGTCATTTATTGACAATAGGGATTGTTTCTCATAGTTGCTATTAAAATTGGGAATAAAAAGAGAAACACTTTGAATGCCTATATGTAACATTTATGCAGTCGACTTTCTCTGCTATTATATAGAGGAACTCTTTTTATGCTGTGAACAATCCTTGGTTACTATTTCTTCTGGAGTAAAAGTAGACTGTGGTCTACTAATCCAGATACCAGCAAGTATAAATACAGAATCTTACTTGGAAGGACCAGTATTTCACTTACTGGGGAATTTTACTCTATGAAGCAACAGATTCCTTTGGAAATTCACTGTTCTTAATATTTTAAATCTTAGGTTGCTTATAATGGTGATCCTGAAGGTGCCCTAATCCAATTTGCAACATACGAAGAAGCAAAGAAAGCAATATCAAGTACGGAAGCAGTATTAAACAATCGCTTTATTAAGGTTTATTGGCACAGAGAAGGAAGCACCCAACAGTTACAAACTACTTCTCCAAAGGTAAGAGAGAAATTTGTGTAAAAGTACGTGCATTTCTTAGAAAGCTCTTAGCATAGTGTTTACGAGTAGAGGCATTGGAATCAAGTAGGCCTGAGTTCACACCCTGGTTCTGCATTTAGCTTCTGTTACCTGTAAAGACTTGAAAAATTTACTCAACCTTTCTAACCTGTTCTCTCATAATTGTGATGTTAATTGCTAGTTGAAAGAACAGCATGGTGTATGTGAGACATATGGAATAGTCCGTGGCAGATAGGAGTACTCAGCTATGTATATTCCAGAAATTTAGACTGTAGGTTCATCTTAGAAATTCTCTCTTCTTTCCCCTCTCCCCTTTCTCCCTCCTTTTTGTCCCAACCCCCATCAGTGTGTAATGTTAAGAGTGTTTATAGAGGTATATTACAACAGTATGGGTTTTGATTGTTAGAAGATAGTGAAAGTTGGACTTTAATTTATTCCAGTAAATAAGTTATTTTATGCAAAGAAAACATCTTTGTATATGTGTGGATGAAATTAGAAGGCAGTTAGGTTTTGACTATAAGCTGCATTTTAAAAACTTTCTCTGCATGGGCAATGTAGTAACAAAATAACACAGGTCACTTTCCATCCTTTTGAATGAATCAACTTGTTTAACATTTTTTCCTTGTTCTGAGGTAATGCAGCCTTTAGTCCAGCAGCCCATTTTGCCTGTTGTGAAGCAGTCAGTCAAAGAGCGGCTGGGTCCAGTACCTTCAAGTACTATTGAACCTGCAGAAGCCCAGAGTGCCTCTTCAGACCTTCCTCAGGTAAAGCAAAGGTCTTACGATTGTGCCCGTAATAGGTTCTCAGTAATTTAGTTTCCCTTGGTGATTTGAATTATAGTTAATTGTATATATTTTACATAGAAATATGATAGTCTTTACATATTTGAACCCCACCTATAAGGTTTTTTTTTTTTTTAATTTTTACCATTACCATAACATTTTCTCAGTCTCTACTTTTCCTATAGTATTTAAATCTTAAATTCCTCTCTCCAGTTAATATTTATGAGAAAGATTTCTCTCTCACTTTGTGGAGGAGATACATGTCAGCAAAACTGCCCGAAGAGTGAAGTTGAATATATTAAATCTTATTTTTCCATCATCTTTTTACTTAATTAGAATTCTGTTCCAGAGATAATTGTGTAGTAGACTGAACTAAACTAAAAGCTTATGGTAAGGGAAGGCTTAAACCATCAAGTTAAGCATGCTTGATATTATACTGTTTTAAGTACTTAGACCGCTCTCTCATAACTTTGCATCACTTATTCCTGACTCTGGGATTCTTTTCTCCATATATCATTTCCTTCCCACTTCCTTCAACACTTGAGTGGCAGTTTCTTGTTTCTACATTCTCAGTCTCTGAAACTTAGCTTTCCTTTGTCTCCTGATGTTTCAGCATTTGCTGTGTAAAATAGAGTTAGGATGTAGTATCCTACTTAGCTAGTGGATGCCACCTTATTAAAGTAGTCTTCCTAGATAATTCCTGAAGAGTAAGATGCTGAATTTCTGCAAGGACATGCAGAATGTCTATTGGTAAATTATTAGTTAATTTAAAAAATTCCCAGTCCTAACATCCCAAATTATCACCAAATACAGTATATTTGGATATAAAATAAACATACTTTAGAAGAAGTTGGCACTATTTTTAAGCTCAGTAAGTGGGCATATATTTTAATTTTTAAAATTTGAGATTTTCTCCTAATTTATTCTGTGTCAGTGGCAGGGACTTTAGCAACCACGTGGCTCAGACCTCTTAGTTTACATCATTTTTCATGATTGAATAATATTGCATACTGTTTATTTTTGTTTTCCTACATATTTTCTTTCTGTCTCTTTTAAGAAGGACCAAGTTTTTGTGGTTAGTATTGGTATACTCATAGACTCTGTATAAGTAGAATCAGAATGTTCAAGATCCCAACAGACTTTTATATGTTTGGGGAAACACTGAATATGTCCATTTTAATTTTTTTAGAATGTAACTAAGTTATCTGTGAAGGACAGGTTGGGTTTTGTATCAAAGCCATCTGTTTCAGCAACTGAAAAGGTAAGAAGAATAGCATGATGTGTTTGTCTTGGCTTCATAAATGTTTTCAGGTGGCATCTTAATTTTTAATTTTTTTTCATAGTTCTAAACTCTTGCTTCTTAATAGTATCTGTATCTTTTCCTACCTTTTGGTTTCCATTTGCTGAAAAAGAAAAATATTTTCCTTTTTTTTACTTTTGCATCAGCATTTTAATACTTGCCTCCCACTATATTTCCATGTACTCCATTCCTTTTCTTTGTTTTATTCTTTTTATTTACTTTGTTTTCTTTAGAGATACTGTGCATTTTGGTTTGACAACTCTGGCAGCCTAATAGAAAGGGCCATGATTAGGAATTTCACCTGAGTTTGAGCCCTGGCTCTTCACTTACTAACTGCATGACGTTGGGCAGTGTTCTTAATTTTTCTGAATCTTTTTACTCATCGGTAAAATGGTGATGGTAATATTTATCTTGCTTATGGGGTTTTCTGAAGATCAAATAAAATCATTTATTTACAAATATTTTTGTAAACTGGAAAGGATGATGTAAATGTAAGTTTTTCACTTATTACTAAACAGTAATAGAGGTAGCATAACAATACATATAGTCATTTCTTTTTTTTTAAATGAAAGGGGATAAATATTTATTAAATCAAGACCATTTATGGATATATCTTATAGTTCTGTGTAGATGTTATTTTTTTTCTGTTTAGGTATGAGTAAATACTTTGTCTTTGATTTTATTTGAGGCATATGAAATCACAGAATGTGAGAATTAAATAATCTTTCTTAGTTCTATATGCTTATCTTAAAGTCAAGGCCCAAACATTGTTATGATTTCATCTGTATACTGTGAGTCACTGAGCCAGAACTAGAATTTGGGGCTCCTATTTCTAGTCCATGGCTCTTTTCAGTCTGAAGATTGGGAATCAATTTCAGAGATAATGCATCAGTGAGATAGCTGCCCTGCTGTCTTCACTATATTCTTCAGTATATTATTTTCTTTATTTACAATGTTAAACTTTGGCAGTTTTAGGTATTTGAATCTGAGTTTGTGTATCAGACTTTGCTCTTGGGCATCTCAGCATTACTTCGGGCATAATGTGCCTAAAATGAATTCATTATTTCCTATATAAATTAATTTATCCTAGCCCTTAGCTCAGAAAGTGATAACACCGTTTTCTAAGCTGTGTGATCTAAAAGCCTTACAATCATTTGCTTGTGTTTGTAGACCACTTCTTTTTCTGCCACCTTCAGTTTCCTAGCCTCTGGGTGCAGTGTCTTAACTGGCATTCCCCTCGTCTAGTTTATACTGTCACCATCTTACACTCAGACTTATTTTGGCGTTAATTCATTATAGAAACTTTGAGTTTCTCAGCTAAATTACTTTCCTTGATTCACAGCTCATTGATAACTCAATAATTCTGGTTCTATTACTTCTGCTCTAGTCTTTTTACCCAAGGGAGTACTTTTCTGCTCGTTTTCCTTTGGCCTTTCCTGACTTTTATTATTTTATTTTATTTTTTTGGTGGTGATTTTTCTGGAGTGCATCCCCCCCCCCCCCACTAAATTCCAGTCATTATTTAAAGAGTGAAAGTCTCTCTAACATCTCCCATGAAACCTCCAGATTTTTCTGTTATCCCCGCCTCCTCCTTGGAATTTCTGTGCTGCTTAGTCTGTGCTACTAAATTTAGCAGTATCAAATACTTACTTGGATTAGGTTTATCCTCCTTGAAAATAAGTATTTCAGAAAAAAGAAACACTGGAAGTGTTTGAGGTGATAGATTTTGATTATTACATAATGTATATATGTATCAAAACATCACACTGTACCCCATAAATATGTACAGTTCTGTCAATTAAATGTAAAATAAAACTTAACACTAAGTTCAGCTGTACTTAGTGTACTACTGAGAAATTCTAGAGACATCTAAAATGCTCAGTTATATTTGGAGTCTGTAATATCAGATTTGGACTTTTGAAATTGAAGTGTGTACTCATAGCATTTATAAAATTTTTGCAGTGTATTGTGAGTACAAATTTGTAGTTGATAATATAACTTTACTAATGCATAGACTAATATATGTACCCATATATTATGCTAATGCAATAAACTACTAACTGAATTTTTGTGGGAAAAAAATCATTTATGGTAGCAAGCTATTTATGGGGAAAAATATTTTTGATAAATACCGTAAACAGCCTATTAAGGAAAACAGTAAGTATGTAACTTTTATTCATCTTCAGTGAGTGTCTTTACAGAGAAACATTTTATTTTTGCTTATTTTTGTTGTTTCTGTTCCCCTAATCCTTAGGGGGTTTGGGTCCAAAATACTTACAGGGCAGTGATTCAAAGAAGTCTTAGAAAGAATAGAAGAATGTTCCCCATCATCAAATATTAGTTGAAAGATTCTTTTTTTAAAAAAAATGAAGGCAGGGGAAAACCCAAAGCTTGTATCTATACAGTATCCTATGTCATTATTAAACTAAATAAATACACAAATGTAACATTTTATACCTTCCCTATCAACAACACACAGTAAAACCTTTAGTGATTATTCTTTATCCTGAGACCCCATTTTCGTGAGGAGGCTAGAAGAGAGGAAAGTTAAAACGTAATTGCTGACGGTAAATATGAAGATATTGCAAGAGGTATTTAGTTATTATGTGAATAGATTTGATAAATTATGTTTGAGTGCCTCTGCTTACTAAAGAAATTCATGAAGAATAAAGGGCTACATCTGTGTATACTGTCCTGGTTAGTTTTTTAAAACAGACTTAAGACCGTTCAAATTATCTTGCTGAATCCCTTCTAAATTCTAAGAAGGCAAACTGCGTAACCAGTGGAATATTTAATCTTCTTTATCATATCAGCTTTAAATATCAGATTTATGATACAGGATGTTATTGTTCTTGTGGTTTTTGCAATGTAAAAATATATCTTGGTCTCTGCATGATGATATATTAACATCTATACCATGGAACTTTTAAAAGGAAAATTGTGTGGTATAATTAAAAGAATATTGCATGTTATAGAGAAACTTCACCTGTTGATTTAGCAGCTGCCATTGTGTAGATGCTAAGTAAATCTTATTATGTTTCCTTGGATTTTTGAAATTTGAATTTGTTGTGTAACTTTGCTAGTTAAAAGATTTAGAGGGATTTGGCTGGGCGCATGGCTCACGCTTGTAATCCCAGCACTTTGGGAGGCCGAGGTAGGCAGATCATGAGGTCAGGAGTTCGAGACCAGCCTGGCCAATACAGTGAAACCCTGTCTCTTCTAAAAATACAAAAATTAGCTGGGCCTCGTGGCAGGCGCCTGTAATCCCAGCTACTTGGGAGGCTGGCAGGAGAATCACTTGAACCAGGGAGGTGGAGGTTGCAATGAGCCAAAATGGCGCCACTGCACCCCAGCCTGGGTGGCAGAGCTAGACTCTGTCTCAAAAAAAAAAAAAAAAAAGGAGTGGGATTTATCATAGTTTTTTTTTCTTAACTGTTATTGACTATTTTTAATTTTTATTTTTTAATTCAGTGGCCTCTCAGGATTATTACCTGCATTTTTTTTTTCAGGAAAATATGAAATTAATTTATTTGAGTGTATTAGCTTTGCTGAACTTTGTAGTAACTAAGCTATTTGTGTAGCAAAAATTCATTACTAGCTGTACATATTTTTTACTTTGATGTTTGTTAAAATATTTCTCTGCAAGTTTTTTAATCTTTGTTTCTTTTAATCCCTTTGTCTATTTCACTTATATGTGGAATCTTAAAAAGTTGAACTCATAGAAGCAGAGAGTAGAATGGTGGTTACCAGTGGCTGAGGACAGGGGATTGGGAAATGTTGGTCAAAGGTATAAAACTTCAGTTAGATAGAAGAAATATATTAAAGATATCTATAGTACAACGTGGTGACTATAGTTAATAACAATGTGTTGCATTCTTGAAAATTGCCAAGAAAGCAGCTCACCACAAAAAAAAGTGACATAATACAAATGTTAATTAGCTTGACTTAGCCATTTTACAGTGTATATATTTCAAACAGCATGTTGTGCATGATAAATACACAGTCATCAACTTACAGTGACTTGACTAACAATTTTTCAATTTGATGATGCATTTATTACTTACAAGTTGAAAATGTATTTTCAACTTAAATGGTATTTCAACTTACAATGGATATAGCCCCATCATAAGTTAAGGGACATCTCTATACAGTTTTTGTCAATTAAAAGAATAAAATTTTGAAAGATACAAAAAAGATAAGGTAGATCAGTGCATTAAAACATACTTTGTGTTCTTGAAATTTAAAAACGATTAATATCTAAAAGTATGTATAAACTTAACTTTAAACCAAAATCCCATTCTTCTCATCAGAATTCTCAGGTTTGATACAGAACGCACATCTATGTGCTGCTTTAAGTGAATATCATAAACGAACATTCAGATTTACTGAACAGGTGACTACTTACTATGAAAACTGACCATACAGTAACCGTATTAATACGTTTCCTACACATAGCTCCTCATACTGTCTTTTGATTGCATTAAACCAATGTATTTCTGCTTTAAAAACCTGTTGGAGCTATTTATTGTGAGTGTGGCTGTTAGACATCATAACTATATTTGTATTTAATTTCTACTTAGGCATTGGTTATTGAAAAATCATACTTGGATAACTTAATTTTACAAAATACTTTTTTCCCTTCCATTCTTATCTATGAAAAACAGCTGTTTTTCTCTTTCTTTACGATTACTTGTAGTTATTGTGGCTGGTATTATTTTACATAGGAAATAAAATAAGGAGGTGTTAATGGATTGTAACCTCCCTCTCTTTAGGGAAAATAAGAGGTATTAGTGCTATACATTTTAACAACACAGCACATGATACTTTTCAACTTACTTTCTGAGTTCAGCATACCAAACCTGACAATATACTATAAGAAAGGAAAATTACAGACCAACATCTGTCATGAACATAGACACAAATATCCTAGAGAAAATATTAGCAAATGTCCAGTGATACATGAAATACATAATCAGTCATGGCCAGGTAGTATTTATTCCAGAAATTCAAGGTTGATTTACCATTGGAAAAATCAGTTTAATTGATGTTAGTAGAATGAGGGAGGAAAAAACCCTAGATGATTAGCTCAGTAGAGAAAGTGTTCTGTTACTTAGTTACATTAAACACTCTGCAAAGGAGGAATAGAGAAAAACTGTTTTAATTTGATGAAGGAAATCTGCAATAAAAGAAAAAAAACTACAGCTAACATAATATTCAATTGTGAAATATTGACTGTTTTTCCTTGAGGTTGGGAAAGACAAGGATGTCCATTTGCATCACTTTTATTTTTTTTTAGTATTGTACTGGAGAGACTCATGGGTGCACTAAGGAAGGAAAATAGAATAAACCATATAAAGATTGGAAATAAAACTGTTTACTTGCAGATGACATGTTGTAGATATAGAAAATTCAAAATAATTCACACAGTTGGGATTAAGTAAGTGTAGTAAGATGTATAGAAGTAAATATGTAAAAATTATAGCACATATAGAAATGCATTTGGAAAATAGAAATGTGGTTGTTTGGAGAAGTCACTGTCTCTGTTCTTAGGAATTGGAGTATCTTCTTTTCTGTTGGGCTCGTTACTTCCCTCCACTAATTTCAGTTTTAATAGATTTTCTTCTTTTGAAAATACATGTGTCTCTTACTATCCAAACTCTCTAATCTCCAGAACCAGATAGATTCAAATAGTGAACAATATAGTTCATTGTTTATAAGTCACATTTTTACATTTTAACACCTCTGACGGGCTGTGTCTTATAATTGTTAGACACAGGTTATGATTGGCAGCCTTTTTTTCTTTAGTAGGGGTATATAAATGATAGTTTGTCTTACAGTCACTGAGTTGTAGCCTTAGTGAGTCACATTCGTGGATGTTCTAGTTTTACAGAAGGATGTTCCTGGATAAAAAAGGAAATGGGAATACTTCTAGGAATAAAGGAGTCTTATCATTATCAGATACTTTTATTCACTTTGAACCAGCACTCCTTAGTCTGATACTACATGTCAAGAATGATTTGAAAAGGAGTATTCTCACTGAAACTGGAGAAATACTTGGTTAAATAAATTATATGGGTTTGTTCTTGGCTTCTCACTGCTTTTATTATGAAGATAATATAAATTAAAAACTGGAAAATTGGGTTACGATATTCATTGTTTCACACTTAAATAATTAGGAGTTTTTTCTTTTGGCCACAACTTTTCAACTTATGGAATCCTCATGAAGAAAACAGTTTGTGAAACTTAATTAGGCTCTGTTTTCAGTTTATCCTGTGTTTCTCTACTAATAAAGTTATTGTCTTATCTTTGTATAGTCATGTGGTTTGGCATTTTGTGCTGTGGTTAGGTAGCATGGAAGAAATTTTTCTCTAGAATTACAAAGAAAGGTCACCGAAGTCTGACCACAAACAAAATCTTTGTTTAATTGGTCGAGTATGGTGGCTCACACCTATAATCCCAACAGTTTGGGGCGCCAAGGCAGGAAGATTGCTTGAGCTCAGGAGTTTGAGACCAGCCTGGGCAACATGGCGAGAAACCCTGTCTCTACAAAAAATACAAAACATTAGCCGGGTGTGGTGGTGCGCGGCTGAGGTCCCAGCTACTTGGGAGGCTGAGGATCACTTGAGCCCATGAGGTGGAAGTTTCAGTGAGCCAAGATCCGGGCCACTATGCTCCAGCCTGGGTGACAAAGTGAGACCCTGTCTCACAAATATAATAATTGATCAAATTTTAATACACATCAAATATTGTTAAGAACCTTTCTTTTTAAATATCAGCTGTACTGTATGAAACTAGTACAATTATAGTATTTTAGGTTTTTATTTCGTTTAGAGGCTAACACTTTCTTGAATACTTAGAATAGCGATTTGTGATGTTCCCTAATCAAATTTCATGATGAAAGATTAGAAAGTAGTCTTCAGATTGCTACTTACCTGTTAACTAGATGTTAATGTTTCAGTGGCTAAAAAATAGGGCCACTTTTCTCATTTATGCTCTTAAACTTGAGTAGTTCTTTTAACCTTATTTAGGTCATGAACTCCTTTAGAAACAGTGACTTTAGAAAACAATGTTTTTCCTTAGAAAAATTGCAGTGTTCACACACATGCTTTCATGTTTAGTTTTATAGCATTCGTAGATCACCCTACAGGGATTCCTAGGCTTTTTAAGAACCAGTAACCAGTCACCCCGTGGAACTTAAACTGTTTTTCTTTTGAAGGATAAAAAAGATACCCAATACTTTTTTTTTTGAGCTGACCGTTGTATAGAAAAGGTTGTCCACTCTGACCTATAGTCATTTCAGTCTAGTTTAGTGCAGAAATGTTTTTTGAGTACTTACCCTGTGCCCTGGCACTGTTTGTAGCACTGAACCAAGTTAAAAAACAAGCAAAATCTCTGCCCTCTTGGAATGAATTTTTGGATTTGTAAGGACTTTAGACACCATCATGTTCATCTTCTTTATTTTATAGATGAGCAAACTGAGGCCCAGAATGGTACTTAATCTTACCCGTGGTCTCATAATTAGTTGGTGGCAAGACTTAGGTACTGGAAGATGCACAGAAGAGAAAGGCAAGTCTTTATGTTAATGCCCTTACATTGTAGACGGGGGAAAAGACACATTAATTAATATATTATCAGGTCGTTTTTTTTTTTACTAAATAGCTGACACTAACTAAAAATAGCTAATAGCATTTTTACCTAACTAAAAATAGCTAATAGCATTTTTACCTAATAGCCAAAGAAATAAAATTTCATATAAGGACCTAGGTAGAAAAGAGAAATGTTTCAGGCTTTGTTAGAGGTCTTGATTGTGTTAGGCTGAACCTAAGCTGAGTTTAGGGGAGTAAGGTCAGTTCAAGCAGAAGGAGCATTGCTACCAAAGGATTGGAGAATGAATGCAATAGGGTATGTTTCAGTACTGGAAGTTGCAAATGATTGTGTTAAATTGAGGGACAGCAACCAGTTTCCTCCTGTGCCATGCTCTTGAGTGTGGTTTCTGCTTTAGTCACTACAAATATTAGTAAATGTATTCAACAACTAATACTTTCTCAGTGATATAGTAATAGTAATGTTTTTCTTTTTGACATTTTCATGTTTTTCTTTACTTTTTTTTCTATAGGTATTTGGTGTTCATTTTTTTAAATTTTAGAGCTTATTATTTATACTCTACCTTTCAAATCACCAAATATGATTTCGTTATTATAAGTATAAAATACATTTAGTTCAGTGTGTTTTGAAGCTGAAGTTTAACAGTAGTGCTTTAAAGTTGAGTCTTATAGAAAATAGGATATCATGAACGGCTGATATATATTTTTAAAAGTTGAATTTGTATTGGTAGGTGTTGTCTACATCTACTGGCCTAACAAAAACAGTGTATAATCCAGCTGCTTTGAAGGCTGCACAGAAAACCTTACTTGTTTCCACCTCTGCAGTTGATAATAATGAAGCACAGAAAAAAAAACAGGTAAGTACAACTGGTATAGTATAAAAAATTTTTGCATATAGGAAAGCTTTCCTTGTGTATGTGTTTTTTCAGTGCTTATTGCAAAATAAGACTACAAGGGTGTTTGTTGGCTGCCACTGAACATTTATTTTCCATAGTATAGCAGTAAATAAAAATTTTTTCTTTGAAAGAAAGGTTCCTGTGATTAATCTTTGAAACTTGCATACATATTTTAAGTTTTACATAGAAAAGCCTTGCATATAATTTTTGTTGACAGACTTCTGCAGTTACAACTATTTCTCTTCTCTTGAATAATATTGTTTATCCTTAGTAATATTCTAATGATATTTTTGATTCCTGATTCTAGGAGGCATTGAAACTTCAGCAGGATGTAAGGAAAAGGAAACAAGAAATTTTAGAAAAGCACATTGAAACACAGAAGGTAAAATGTTAAAGTTAGATTTGGCAGAATTGCAAATGTTATAATTTGGAGTGAACTTAATCTTATGCTACCTAGTCATAAAAAGATTTACTATAATTGGTAATGGTAAAGCAAATATTTGTCAGTGATAATATTGGAGATGAAGAGCATACATCAAATGGTGGGTATACTTTATACTTTAACTGGTACTATAGTTATCAACATGAAATTAAGGTGTTCATTCAGTTGTGTTGCTGCACAGTAGTTTTTTCAACAGATAATTAAATAGAACCTTTTTTCTCAGTATTGATATGTACCTTTCTTCACTAGCTTAGGATCCTCTAGTCCTGTGTTGTTTAGTATAGCAGTTAGTAGCCACATGTGACTGTCGATAGCCACATCTGACTGTTGAGCATTTGGAATGTGTCTAGTCCAAATTGAGATGTGCTATAAGTGTAAAATATACACTAGATCTCAAAATGTACAAAGAAAAAAATAAAACATCACAATAATTGTTGAAATGTCACATTTTGGATATATTAGGTTAAGCAAAATATTTTATTAAATTGTATTTGTTTCTTTTTATGTTTTTAATGTGACTGCTAGAAAATTAAAAATTACTTATGTGACTTGGGTTCTTTCTTTTGGACTGAGTTACTCTAATTTATGACATTTAATTAGTCTCAGTTCTTGATTATGTCTAGTAATGAAGGTTAGTAGTATGACATTTCAAAATGTTGAAAATACAGAAACTACATTTTGATTTGAAATGTGTGTCTTTTCTAATTTAAAGTTGGATATACTTGATTAAGAAAAATCACAGTGCTTTACAAAACCAAAAACTGAAGCCATCCTAATTCAGGAAACCTACAATAAATCATGTGGCTTCTTTTACCCATACTATCTTGCTTATCTTGTTGTTTCCTGTTCATGTTGGGAATACCATTCTCAGGTGAAAAAGTAATTAAACATTCATTTTTTCTAATATCTCATTGTATGAAAGAAACCATAAAACTTTTCCTCTGGTTCTTTCTGGGCTGGAGATGACATTGATAGTGGGAATACTTAGAGGCATAACATCAACAAATGGATTAGAAAGTAAAATTGTTAATATATTTTTCAAATTGATAATTTTTCAGCGATAGAATTGAGTTTCTTCTGGTTGTGTGCTTCAAACTTATGTTCTGAGAGACCCAAATAGTAACAGTTCTTCACAAATTTAACCAAGAGTAAAACTTGAGTTGAGATAAAGTTAGCATCACCAAATCTGCTATTCTGCTATCTTTAGATAATTCATGGTTGTTAGCCTTCTCACGAATGCATAAACTAAAAAAAGTAGTAATATTTATTTTTAAATTACTTTGCAGTGTTTGTTTTGTTAATGATAATAGGAGTAATTAGCTTTATTTTTCTCTTTTTAAAAATTTGGCAGATGTTAATTTCAAAACTGGAGAAAAACAAAACAATGAAGTCTGAAGATAAAGCAGAAATAATGAAAACTTTAGAGGTTTTGACAAAAAATATTACCAAGTTGAAAGATGAGGTCAAAGCTGCTTCTCCTGGACGCTGTCTTCCAAAAAGTATAAAAACCAAGACTCAGGTATTTTAATTTCATTGTTGTTCATATTATTACTTATTAACAAGCATTAGACACTACATTTTTACGATTCAGTTTTTCTTGTAGGTAATATCTTCTGTTCAAAATCTGACCATTGTATGTACCATTCTCCCCCTGCCATAAATAAAAAAGTACAAACAAGTAAACTCTACTAATCTTTTAAATTCTGTGGAGTTATAGTTGGAAAGTCACTAATTAGAAAAATAGTCATGGGTAATCTTGAAAAGGCTGCTTGAGGACAAAGTGATATAGGTACTTGACTACTTGACTAAGGGTTTGAGTTTTATATAATAGTAGTTGGTGATATAGAGGGTTAATAATAGACAAGTATGAATAACATTCTGACAACACCGTACATGGTGGATTGATTGAAAAGGGGAAAATTCAGGTTGATCAGGTAGATCAATCTACATAGATGGTAATAAGTGATTAAGAAAAAAACAGGGTTATACAATGTTTATACTTGGTGTGTCTGTATGTATATATGTATAAGGTCATGACTCTAATTGATATTTTAAATTCAAACCGAACATCACATGGCTCTTCCTTATTTCATATTTTATTTCTGTTCCCATAATGACGACTTCGTTCCACTAATATCAATATATGATTATTAAACACAGTGCTATAATACGTTCAAAGTAGCTCAAAAATTGCTACAACAATACCACTTCCAACAACTAACTAAATATAAAATTCAAAATTTATTTACGTTCTTTACAGCCTCGGTGTATTCCACTAAAGGTGTAAAGTCAGAACTGTGGTCTAAAATTACTTTTTTTCCCCCTTTTGTGTAGTTGTTACTAATTTGATAAAGTTAAATCTATTTGCATTTGTATTCAGTTTTGGATCGCCTCTCCCTGGCCCCAATTCTTGCAGATTGTATTTTATTCTTTGAACAAGTGAAACAATTCTCACGGTTCAAAAGCAAAACTATAAAAAGGAATACATAAAAGACCCCTTTCCCTTTGACTCCTGGCACTCTGTCCCCACCCATCCCTTATAGGTCACCAGTATCATTAGTTCTGGTTTATCCTAGTTTTTCTTTTTGTAAATGTATGAATGTAGATAGGTATGTTTTCTACATAAAAACATACTCTGTATTGCTCATTAGCACCTTGGTTTTTTAGGGTTTGTTTTTTACTTTTCCTTTCAGTTATTTCCTTTAATTACCCCATATCAGTCTATGTAAATCTCCTTCTGGCTGCTGTATGGAAAATGAATTATAGGAAAATCAGTGAAAGTAGCAACAAGTTAGGAAGCTGTCGCAGTTATTGTGGAGGTGTGGAGTATTTTGGCTTGGACTAGAGTGATTATACTGGAGATAGAAATATATGGATTAAATGGGACTGTGTAAAAGTTACTTTAAAAAGGTTTGTATCAATACAGGATAGTAATTACTGTCACCTAAAATATTAATTACTATTTTTTAGATGCAGAAGGAATTACTTGACACAGAACTGGATTTATATAAGAAGATGCAGGCTGGAGAAGAAGTCACTGAACTTAGGAGAAAGTATACAGAATTACAGCTGGAAGTATGTTTAATCACAACTACACAGTAGGCTTAAAAGAAGCAAATGTAGTTGTAGTGGTCAATTTAAAAATATATTCCCTTCCCTTCATTCTCATTAGTAATTGTTGGTAATCCCTGGCATACATATTGAGATGTTAATATAGGAAAGAGGGAAGAGGTCAACAAATTTTTCAGAGGTACTAGATAAAATCTTATTTAATGAGGAGTGGCAGTAATTCTGCCTATATCCCCAAGTTCCTCCATTTCTAATGAATTTTATTTCTTTTCTATTTTTGGTCTGTCCTCCCTGGAATAGAAAACTTATAATAAAGTCTTTTCAGGTATTCTTATGGAGATATTCTTTGCATATAAATTGAGTTGCTGTATGTGAGTTTTAGTTGGAGAACTATATTGAGAACTATTTTGAAGAATATGTTTACTTGAGTTTTGCCTATAGATGGTGCTGTGGATGTTTAGAAAAGAGAAATAAACTTCTTTCTTGTAATTTAGTTAGATGGTTATTTATATAAGAAACAACTCCTAGTGAAATTGATTCCTGTTATATGATATGAGAGAGAATTTTTGAATAGCAAAAAGAGGTTCAAAGATTGGAACTGTATTTTGAAATAGACATTAACGTCATTAATATAGTTGGCACATGTCTGTATTGTGGTTTGATACAGGAATTTAAGATTTTTATACTTTAGATTATTTAGCTTTAGCTGAGATTAATGCTTTTTTCTTAATTTGTTGGCAACTTGATCATTTTTTGGACACGGTAGAAATCTGTTTTGAATACTGCCATCCAGGTATTAAAGACTTAACATTTAGTAGCTACCATACTTGCCTTAAAGCTCTGTCTTCTCTGAAAGTCATAGGAAGCCATAGGATGTTGTCCTAAATGTTCATACCTTTGCATTCTCTGGAAACTTGATGTGGTTGCATGTGTGTCCTGCCCAGTATTTTTTTTGGGGAAAAAAAAAGTTTGAAAAATATTTCTTTTATGTTAATAGAGAAATTGTGTTTTTCCCATTGTAGCGATTTTATGCCAGTGTTGGTGGAATCTTTGAAACAAAATATCATTTTCAAAATTCTGGCCCATAATTTAAATAAATAATAGCATTAACAAAATTCCTTATTATTCTGTGTTTTGCTTTTTTATTATAACATAGTTAAACACTGAATGACATTTTCTGTTTTTCCTTTATCACGGCTTACGTTTAGTTTTCAGTGAATATTAGTTTTATGCAGTAATGCAGTACTTCCCAGAGTGTGTTCATTCACCACAGTCATTCCATTAGTTGTTAATAGAAAACTGGTGAAAAAGGGTTCTTAGGCTAAATAATACAACCTTAGAACAGGTTATACTGGATATGCGTTTTTACTGTGGGGTTTCTTAGAGGCTTTTAATTTCTGAATCTCTAAAAATACATATTAAGTATTCAGTGTTACTCAAGTTTATTTGTCCAAGGACCCTCCTTTTCAAGGAGCATTTTGAGGCATTAATATTCCTCAGAGCATACTTCCGTATATACTGTTCTATTACTAATGTTAATCCTTGAGCTTCAAAATTTATTATTACGTGTTATTTTGTTATATTGACAAATGAAGAATTATATATATGATAATCCAAAATGTTTTGATATATGTGTAAGTTGTGAATTGATTACGTCAAGCTAACATGTCCATCACCCCACATACTTGTGATTTTTTTGATGAAAATTGAACATTTAAACTCTGCTGTCTCAGCAATTTTCAAGTATACAATAATTATTAACAACTGCGGTCACCAACCAGTGCTGTACAATAGATCTCTAGAACTTACTCTTCCTATCTGACTGAAACATTGTACACTTTGACCAACATCTCTCCATTCTTCCTGTCCCCACAGCCCCTGGTAACCACCATTCTGCTGTCTGCTTCTATGAGTTTGTTTGTTTTAGATTCCATGTATAAGTGAGATCATACAGTATTTGTATTTCTTTGCCTGGCTTATTTCACTTGGCATTATTATTTGGATATTAGATGATTATTTTAGCTAATGCTAAGATTAACTGTCTTGAGATGCAGAAACTGAAATACCTATACTAGCAGAGATTTGGCAGCTGTGCCTGCTTCACACTTCCATTTGGGTATCTCACATCTAAGACTCAACATCTTCAAAATTTTGCTTATCTTGCTCCTACACCCCATCTGTACAGTTATACAAACCAGAAATCTGGCAGTCTTAATTGATTTCTCCCTTTGCTTCAGCATCTATATCTAATTAATTATCAAATTTTATATATGTTACTCCTAAATGTATCTTAAATGCGTTTACTTCTATCTCCATTGCCACTACTGTAGTCCAGACTTCCTTCTTCAGGTCTTTTGTAGTGGCATACTGAATGGTTTCCCAGCTTCTTTTCTTCCTTCTACTCTGTTCTTAAAACTCTAGCCAGAATATCCTCTTCAGCACTGATTTGGTTACATCACTCTTTTACTGCTTAAAATCTTTTAATTTATTTTCATGGCTGTTGGGATAAAACTCAGAATCCTTAACATGATCCTTAAAGTTATGTGTAATCTGACTCTGCCTTTCTCCAGGCTTATCTCTCCATCCAGCTACATTGGATTATATTCAATCTTTGGGAAATTACATTTCTTTCAGCGTTGGTCCTTTTTTTCATGCCGTAACCCCTACCTCATTCTTGCCTTTTTTCTTTGCTCCTCCTTTGATTCATTGAACAAGTATTAAATACAGTCCACCAGCTACTGCTGGGAATAAAGCGGAGAATAAAATGGAAAAAAAAATATCTTGAGGGAACATACATTCTAGTGGGTTATTCACTGCAAATCTTTGAAGTTCTTCTCGAATCTTAAAGCATTTCTTCACGTTTTGAGTCACTTCTCATTAATATAGTTAAATAACTTAGTTGTTCTTGTTGTTTTTTAAGATGGAATCTTGCTCTGTCGCCCAGGCTGGAGTGTAGTGGCGCGATCTCGGCTCGCTGCAACCTCTGCCTCCCAGGTTCAAGTGATTCCCCTGCCTCAGCCTCCCGAGTAGCTGGGACTACAGGCACAGTGCCTGGCTAATTTTCAGTATTTTTAGTAGAGATGAGGTTTTTCCATGTTGGTCAGGCTGGTCTTGAACTTTTGGCCTCAGTTGATCTGCCTGCCTCGGCCTCCTAAAGTTTTGGGATTACAGGCGTGAGCCACCACGCCTGGCCATAACTTAGTTGTTTAATGCTTCTTTACACTTACGACTTGGGTTTCATGAGGGTAAAGACTTGCACACAGAAAGTGCACATTAAGTATTTGTGGAATGAAGGAGTGGTGTGCCATCATCATACAGAATAATGTAGAATATCAATGTGTTACATCGGTTCTATAATGATGTTAGTGATAAGTAATTAAAATGATTTGAGATAACTGTACCTATTGAAGTCAGTTGGCAAACAAATAGAAAATCATAACTGGAAAAAATGTATTTATTGTGAATGTAGGTATTATCTGTTTATTATCCTGACTTCTGAAGTAACATTTAACACTGTATACTTGGAAATCAGGAGTTGCTGATCTTTTTGTGATATATCCTGATGTCTTAGAGAGCAAGAACTTAGAAAAAGGCACATTTAGTAATTCCAAGACCTCGGTGTTATTTTTTTGTTTCAGTTTACTAGCCACCTACATTTACTTTCACTAAACTAAAACCCCAATTTAAATTATGTGATCCTTTTATAGGGCATTTGAATACATTGTCAAATTGCATTAAAGTTTTATTCATCTGCCAGAGTGTAATGCTTGGCTTGTGTTAGTAATCACAGCATTGTTTAACCTGTGTGTCTAATCTCTTCTAGGCTGCCAAACGAGGGATTCTTTCATCTGGTCGGGGCAGAGGAATTCATTCAAGAGGTCGAGGTGCAGTTCATGGCCGAGGCAGGGGGCGAGGGCGAGGGCGAGGTGTGCCTGGTCATGCTGTGGTGGATCACCGTCCCAGGGCATTGGAGATTTCTGCATTTACGGAGAGCGATAGAGAAGATCTTCTTCCTCATTTTGCGGTACTTTCTTACTGCTCAACAAAACAAATGCTGATAATCATCATTGGGGATAGTAGACATAATTAAAGAGGAAGTTATGAAAAGGACATAAGTAATTTCAACTCGTTAATCTGAACAAAGAGTTTAATCTTTAATTTTTTTGTTAATTTAAAAACAAACTGTAGGATTTGTATAATTATCTAGAAGAGACATTACTATTCTTACACTTAGTAGGCCATGAAATATTGTGAAATGAACAATATAAACTTTGCTGTTTCAGAGAGGGAAGTCTTGTAGTTTAGTTTGATTTGATATTTACTTTTAAAGAAAAAGTTAACATATTGCATGGGCCATCCAGATTTTTAAAATAAGGTTTGTGTTTGTTAAAAATGTATTCTTGATCTACCTGACCCAGTACTGAAACAAGATAAAATTTTGACCTATGATCTTGAAGTTGCCTCCGTCAGTGTCAGGATGTAATGAAAAAGACTTTATATAATGGTAATATATTGACCTACAAGAAGGGAGAATGGGATTCTAGTCTCTGTTAATCCATTATTTAACTTGGACTTCCTGGGATTTATTAGGCTCATGTTCAAAATGAAGATTATACTTGCTGAATGGCCCTTTCATCTCAAATGCTGTGATTCTTAGTGGTATCCCAAAGGTTGGTTACTAAGCATCAGTTTTACCCTCAGCATTATATTTAATAGTAGTTGCTCTGGAGATATGAAGGAAATAATCAGTTCTTTATCCTCAAGGCTTTTACATGTATCAGTTTAACACAGAATAAACTACAGACATAATTTATAATCAAATTATAATTTATTAAGCACTATAAATACTTTAGTAACTTAGAGAAGTATCACGCTGGCATATGATGGAAAAAAGAACAATAGAGGAAAGTTTCATAAAGTAGTAAAACTGTAATTTAGATCTTAAAGAATAGGTAAGCTAGTAGGTAGGTACATAAATGATTTAACCTTTTGAAAATTCAGACTTAGGTGTTTAAAAATCATATTGGAGGCTTGCAGCAGTTACAGATATTTTGTCAGGACATAAGGAGATATTGACAGAAATGGCTTATGTTTAAGAAATAACCAAAATGATTAGTATTTAAGAATGAGGAGTCTAAAGTCCTGTTCTTGGTGGATTTAAAGGGATAAAGAAAGGAATTAAGAGAACTAGAAAGGAGCTTGGAAATAAATCTTGCCCATCTTTTCCCTGCTGTGTACCCCACTTCCACACCTTCCACAAGAGAAAGGAGAGCCAGATAATTTGTATGTTGTGTATAGTTTTACAGCTAATCAGGAAACTAACAATGAATGTGCTAAAATAATCCAAACAGACAAAGTGAGTTTGTTGTGATTTATGTTTTGGTGAGACTAAGGTGCTTTTGGCTGAGAAGTATTCAGAGCCTCTAAATGAAACTTCTGACATGCATTTGGACATTGAAATTTCACTCCAAAGTTCACATTTAAATTATTAGTCTTAAGTATGAGCACAGATTTAGTTGAAGTTTAGCTTCTTTTCTCTCAACCTATGATTTGAACACATGATGGATGTCAGAGGAAAAAAATTTACATTATTTAATATCTGTGATGTTAAAGGACCATTAACTATTACAAATTGTGATTAACAAAAATGCTGTATCTTCCAGTACCAGTAGTAATAGTAATAAAAATTATAACTAAAAACCTATAGAGCACTTACTTTGTGGCAGGTATGCCCTCTGAGTGCCTTACAATAATTCATTATGAGTTATTTGGATAACCCTGTGAGGTAGATACCTTTATTACGCCCATTTTAGAGGTGAAGAAAATGATGCATGATGAGGTTAAGTAACTTGTTTACACAGCTAATAACTGGCAGAGCTAGAATCTTAGTGGCTCTAGGACATTCTCTTTACTGTGCTCTACAGAACATTTCTATGATATGTGTGGAGCTAATGAGATTATAGTTATAATTTTTGGGGGGGATAATTAGGAAGGTATTGATAATGATATATAAAGGACTAGAATTTTGTGGGATAAAGGTTGCTGTTTGTAGAAAAATCCTCCCACACATGAGGGAAAAAAATCCAACAAACCAAAAACAGGGATAATATAATGTAGCTTTTAAATGTTCTAAACAACTATAAAGTACAGTAGAGTGTGTAGTAAGCAAAACCATGGTCAGTTAGGGTGTTAAACTTTTGAATCAAGAGACCTGGAATCTCTTCCCATTAATTAACAATTAACTTTGGGGAAGTTACTTAAATTTTCTTTTTCTTTCTTTCCCCATTTATTGGGAATGATACCAAAAACTCACAAATTCTGAGGATTCAGTATGTTGCTTAAGAAAGAGTTTATCTTGGGATTGGTTTAGTGAGTATAAGAGGAAAGTTAGTTAGCAAGAACGCTCAGGCTTTGACCATTATTTCCTTCATTTAAAGCATAGTTCAATCGAGTATAAGTTTTATTAATTCTGGGAAGTGTGAATTGTATGTAAGATTGGAAGACAGGACCACCTTTTATCTTATCAAGTACTAAAATAAATTACTCACCATACTTTTCTGTTAACCATTATGAATTGTTATGTATTCTGGGTTATATTTATTAGTATTTTAATGTTTTTTAATACCATTAGGATTTTTGGATATTTCAAAATATTTATTTGGAGGAAATACTTTTTTTTTAATTTAAAGCAATATGGTGAAATTGAAGATTGTCAGATTGATGATTCTTCACTTCATGCAGTAATTACATTCAAGACAAGAGCAGAAGCTGAAGCAGTAAGTTTTAAAAATAATTTATCAATTCAGATTTAAATGATTTATAAGTATTACTTTTAAGTTTTAATATAAATGAATTTTTTAACTTACTAAATAATATGCTTTGACAATAGGTAGAACACCTGAAGTGGAATTCATGCCCTCAAAGAATGTCCTAATGCAGTTATAAGCAATTCTGTGTGTAACATAATACAATTAAAATACATAGTCACCAAGTGGAATGTCAAATTGTGCTGTCGTGAGATACCAGGGATTCTCCTTTCTTTCTTTTTCATAGTAGATAGGGCCACCCCACTACCCATTATTCTTTTTTTTCAGCTGACCCAAAACAGGATCTGCTTTGGCAGAATGAGTGGTGAGGGATAAGGTACAAGCAGTTCTAATGTCTGCCCATCTTAGCCATTCCTCATCTACTGCTTCCTGGTCTCATCAGGTTGAACTCTAAAAGAAGTGTCCCTAGTTCAGCATAGCCCCAACTAGACTTCTATGATTTTTTGCCTAAGACATGGTATATACCTCTAACTTTGAGGGTACTCTTAGTAAAGTTACCTTAAACTATCAATCTTGAATTGTCTTTCCAAGGACTGACCTTGTCTTTCATTTGGGTTTCAAAGATTAAAAAAAAAGGAAAATGGGAGTGAGGTGTAGGGGATTCATAGGAGCCTTTTTTGCCCTGTGTGTTCTTTCTTCAGGAATTGTAGAGAAGACAGTGTCACTGTTTTGTCCTTGACATTGTTCCAGGGATGAAATAGTTTTCCAAATGAAAGCAATGAAAGAGTGAGATGCTTTTCAGAAGTTTTAAGTTGATTTCAACTTAAATAAGTTTTGAAAAAACCTCTACATTTATTTATCCTCTTTGTAGTGAATGTTCTCTGCCAGCACAGTGGTACATTGCTTACCTGGTAGAAGTTGCCCTTGGGGCATTGTAACCATAAGACTATGGGTCTGATAAGTCATTCAACTGGAGCCTTGAAAAAATCTAGTTTTGGGGGTAGAGGTAGGGGGTAGTACATTATTTCATAAAATAGGAATTCCTGATCTTAGGGTGTTCTCTTTTTAAAGCTAGCTTTGAATAATCATTTCTTTAATGTTCTTTTGTGAAAGTAAAAAGTAATTTAAAATTGATGAGATTTTAAAACTCATAAGCTTGTATGTGTGTATGTTATATTGAAAAAGGTAGATCTTTGATTAAATGTTCTCTCCAGGGTATTGTTAAGTGCAAGTTTAGAATAAGCTTCCTTTCAGTGGTGGCTTCAGTTGATAATTTTTAGTCTCTTGCTAGATAGGTAGTTTTATGTTTTATGTATTTTCTAGGGAATAGTGGTATTATAAAATAATGATAGTTGTTACTGTACAAATGGTTCAGATATTGCCAAATTTGTGGATTTATTAAGAACTTTAAATATGTACTACTTCCCTTGCTTGCTTATATGACTGAGAAAAAATTAAAACCTCTTCTTAAATAATTTTTGGAAATTTTGCTCGCGGAAAGACTTTTGACACGTACCTTCTTTCTTGGGTCTTGCTTTTTGTACCTTAGGCGTTTATACAATGTATTTTTCAAAGTTAATAGCAATAAAAAATACCAGGGATTAATGTATAAGGAAGACTTTAGCACTGAATTACATGAAGGTTGAATAAGTGACAGAATAACTAAGGCCAAGTTAGGTCTAATGAGAATTACCTATTTAGAGGAAATAGCTTTAGTTGGATTTACTTAATAGACTAAAAAGAAAGAGTAATGACCACTGCTATGATAAATGTTTAGATTTTTAGTTACAAAAGTTGTTAAAGCATAAGCATATCCTTAAGCCAGAAAGTTTCTTAAAATTTTGTAATGTTGAAAAGAATAGAAAATTAAGTTGAAGCTTATCTTATACAAGCAGGATACATATAAAGCAGTGGTCTTCAAACTTTTGGATTTCAGGGAACAGTAAAGTTTAGGAATTTAAAAATTTGTGTGTTTGTCATAGAGGTATCAATTTTTTATTTTGCCAGGGAAGAATACTTTAAAAATACAAAAAGATTGTCATGTTCTATCACCATTGTTATATAAAATAAAGGAAATTTTAACACTGAAAATGTAGGAGAACATGAACTTGCAGTAAAGGATAGGCCTTCCCAAGAAAAAACTGTCAGCCCTTGCCAATGTTTACTGTCAAACATTACATTGTTCTTGTTTTCTGGACCATTATCCTAGATGAGTGAATGAATTTATTTTCTATAATCAATAGATGCATAGTATTTCAAGGTGAAAGTACAAGAATAAATAAGGTAATTGAGACATTCAGATATAACTGAAAAGTGAGAAGTTTTCCTCAGGAAAAATATTGAAGCATTTTAAAGACTATCAGTATAAGCAGAACACTGTTAGCTTTAGGTTAAGATGGTTTATGGTTTGACTCTGCCTTGTTACCTAGAAGATGGTTCCTATTACCTTATTTTCTATTTTTTGTCTATCACCATGCCAAAGTACTAAAGTTGGATAAGTACTCAGACAAGAATAAAGCAGTCGTCTCTTCCATGACTGATTTGAATATTATCTTTTCTGCACTGAATTGTTACTGTACCTTTGTAGGAGCCCAAGATCCTGTTCAGAATAGGAATAATTAAGTTGCTGTTTTAGAAGAATCAGAACAAAAATGAAACCTATAGTCCCAAACTCACAGAGGTACAATTTTTTTTTTTTTTTGAGGCGGAGTCTCGCTGTGTTGCCCAGGCTGGAGTGCAGTGGTGTGATCTCGGCTCACTGCAAGCTCCGCCTCTCTTGGCTTCATGCCATTCTCCTGCCTCAGCCTCCCGAGTAGCTGGGACTACAGGTGCCTGCCACCACGCCCAGTTAATTTTTTTTTGTATTTTTAGTAGAGACGGGGTTTCACCATGTTAGCCAGGATGGTCGCGATCTCCTGACCTAGTGATCCACCTGCCTCAGCATCCCAAAGTGCTGGGGTTACAGGTGTGAGCCACTGTGCCTGGCTGAGAGGTACAATTTTTTATATCAAAAGGAAAGAGGGGCCAGGCGCAGTGGCTCACACCTGTAATCCCACCATTTTGGGAGGCCGAGTGGGGTGGATCTCTTGAGTCCAGGAGTTCGAGACCAGCCTGGGCAACATGGAGAAACCCCATCTCTACCAAAAAATTAGCCAGGTGTGGTGGTGTGCACCTGCAGTCCCAGCTGTTTGCGAGGCTAAGGTGGGAGGATCACCTGAGCCCAGGAGGCAGAGGTTTCAGTGAGCTGAGATCATGCCACTGTGCTTCAGCCTGGGCGACAGAGCCAGACCCTATCTTAGCAAAAAATAGGGGGAAAGAGAATCATGTTTTACTAAATGGATTCAACCAAAAGAAGTCAAATTATGTGCATAGCAGAGTGTGTGTGTGTGTGTGTATGTTTTTACTGATACTTAATAGTTATTAAGTGCTGCTATGTGATGGGCACTGTGCTACCAGAATTAGTAACTTGAGGTCTGAAGCTTGTGGGAAAGTAGCCATGTGCATTGAACTCAAGAGTTAAAGAATTGGAAGTCTTTCTTTGTAACTTCTAAAAATTAGATTTTGCATGTTTTTAAAAATGCATGGTCATATATATTATATAATTATATGTATTTGTGTTCATAACTCGTGCTTTAACATTCTATAACATTACAAATATTACTAAACTTGCTTTTAGCCTTCTTTTATATATTAGTTATATTATCGTTACTAAAAACATAAGGAACCATAGGATTGCAGTTTACTTTTCGGTAATTATCTGTATCTCAAGTCAGTTTTCTCCGTAGTTTTTGCAAAACACTGTTTCTGCAAGAGATCCCCTAACAAAAGATTCTCTTGTCAGATAAGTTTGTGAAAGGCTGCATTTTTATATTCCATTTAGAACTGTAGTCTAAATGGACTAAGTCCAGAGGTAAACAAACCTGTTTAATTTTGTTTCGCCCAACATTTTTCCAAACTTAATTGTTTCCAGAACATTTTCCACGTAAGATGTGGAATCCACAATTACTTTTCATAGTTTTTTCCTCCTTTGTTAGATCTTTAACCTTTGTGCTTTCTGTTATGTATATGCCATTCCTTAATTTGCTGTAAGCTTTGAATGAATGTGTGTAAGAATAAATAGTCAAAAGACTAGAGACAAGCCTCTGAATAAACTATTTCAGCTTTAAAACTCAAATTTTGTGTACATTTTATAGTATAGAAATTAGAATTATAAAATGTATTCACATATGCACATCATTGAGCTTCAGCAGTTACCGACTTAGGGCCAATCTTATTTCGTCTATATTTCACTCGCTACAACTTGCCCACTCCTTATTTTGGAGCTATTCACAGTCATTGTATCATTTCATCTGTAAACATTTTAGATGATAGAACCTTAAATGATGGAACCAGTTTCTGGAGTTTTGATTCCTTCCTTTTTCATTTAGGTTTTAACGTAGGTTGGCTCTTCGAATGATAGAGCCTTAAAAAAATACAGTACTACTATCACACCTAAAAATTATATTCCTAAATATCAAATATCCAGTCAGGGTTGACATTTGTCTAATTTCTTGTAAATTTACTTTTTAAAAATAAGGATCTAGATAAGGTTCATATTTTGATATAGCTTGATTGGTGTTATGCAGTCATAAATTCATATATAAACATTTTATGGGTACAAATCCATTGCTCTCAGTTATTAATGTTGAAGTTATTCCATCTTTGGCCAGGAGACTACAGGTTGGCTCCTGAGTGCTTTTGACAGGATCCTAGTGGTTCTGTTCCTTCTGGTATGAGAAGGTGTTCTAGGTTCATTTTAAACACTGTCTCTTCCAGACCTGGAATTGACCCTTTCTCTAAGGAGCTTTGGTTTATTTATTAGGCAAAGATATTTAGACACTACAGTTTGGGTACTAGGGGTACGCATTACTATTAAGTATGTTACCATCACTAATCCTTTTCAGTTGTCAGAACTGGGAGTGAAAAAAAAACACATATATATATATGTATATGCACATATATACACATGTATAAAGAAATTTAGAGCTCATACTGATACTTTGCATTTAATTTGGGGCTATAAAGTTTTTAATACATACACATATATACACACATACAAGTAGATAGGTAAAGATAAATTCAGAATTCACTCTGATACTTGTTAATTCTAGACTCTATGGTTTTTACTTAATCTCATGGGTCTTAATGTCTCTACATTTTTCCACCTTTCTCGCTGACACCAACATGTGGGTGAACAGATATGTACGTTTAAATTTTTAATGAAAATTGCCCACCATACAGGTTATACTTATTTGCCCACCAAAGATGTATGAGAATGCTTTTTCCCTACACTCTTGCCATAGTGTGTACGCTACATAGTGGTTTTACTACTTTTCTTATTAAAAAAAAAAAAATCCATAGGTATGTAGTTTGTCCTCATTTTTATCGGAGTGGGGTATCAGTTTTATCTTCAGTTTATCAAACTGAAATAGAAACTCATTTAGGTTTTAATTCACTTTTCTGATTGTAGTTGAGCCATTTTCATGTTTAATTAAATGCTGTCTGTTTTTATTGTTTGTTTTTATGTCTATCAACTGTTAATGTCATTTGCCCATTCTATTATTTTGCTGAGTAGTCTTTTTTTTTTTTTTTTTTTTACTTAATGCAGGGGCTCTTTGTATATTTGGAAATTAGCTTATAGCTTATATTTTTATGAATTTTCATTTATGCTGTATTTTCCACAATAATAGTTAATTGTCCGGTTAATCTTTTTTTATAGTTTGAAAGGCTTTCACCAATCTGAGATGAGAAACATTTTCCCTTGTTTTTTCTAATACTCTTAATAGGCTTTTTTTTTTCTTTGAAGACTTCAC
Source organism: Pan paniscus (assembly GCF_029289425.2). Classification (NCBI taxonomy): domain Eukaryota; kingdom Metazoa; phylum Chordata; class Mammalia; order Primates; family Hominidae; genus Pan; species Pan paniscus. The sequence continues at coordinate 80,911,916 of NC_073263.2, read as the reverse complement.
ATTCATTTTTTAAAAAATTTACGTGGAACTTATTTGGTCTAAGGAGTGAAATAGGAAGCCTACTGGGTTCATTAGTTAAATCTAGTTTTTCCAGGCTTATGTGAAATATATAAATTTCTGATATGTTTATTTGGGTGTGTTCCAGACTCTTCCATTGATGAGTTCTCTCTTCATGTGCCTGTTTCTCACTGTTTTAATTAAACTAGCTTTCTAAACTCAGTAGTTTGTCAGGGCAGTTTGGATTCCCTCTCACACCCAATTATTACTCACTTTCAGAATCTTGCTGGTATGTTTTAGGTGTTTATTTTCGATGTAAACTTTTGAATAAACTTAGTTTCAAAAAGATAGACTAAGTTATGGGAGAATGAACATAATAATACTAAATTTTCCTCAAATACTAAGTCTTCCTCTAAAACCTCATTGTCTTTGAAGTTCTTCAGTACTTTTTACATTGTAAGAGCATTTTAATTTTTTTTAACATAGCCAGTATATATTACTAGTGTTAAGGTTTTCTTTTTTAAAAATTAATTTAATTTTTAGATTCAGGGAGTACACATGCACGTTTGTTAATGAGTATATTGCATACTGGTAGGGTTTGGGGTTCTAGTATACCCATTACCCAAATAGTGAACATTGTACCCATTAGGTAATTTTTCAACCCTCATCTGTCTCCCACCCTTCCTGCTTATAGTTTCTTTATATAGACAACATACGTTGCTTATAAATTTCCCCATAATAATTCATCTTTTTATTGCTATTTTAAATGAGATCTTTTGTTCCATAATATTTTCTATTGGTTCTTCATATGTACGAAGACTGTTCATCTTTTTTTATTAAATGTGTAACTGCCATCTTATCAAACTATTTGATGGTTTTAATTTTGCTCTCTTGGGTTTTTTGGGTTTTCATTCAATTTATCTTTGGTTAAACATAGTTTTACCTCTCACATTTCTACACTTATACTACTTTCTGTTATTTCATCGTTTACCTTTAGAAAAATGTTAAAAACATCGGTAATAATAGTGACTGACTTTTTTGCAGAATGAAAATGCTTCTAGTATTTTCAGTATTATGTGTGATGCTGGCTTTTTGTCTTAAGGTAGAATACAAATGACTCTGTTTCATTAAGATTTTTGATCAGAAATGGATTTTTTTTTTTTTTTTTGAGACAGGTTCTCATTCTGTCACCCAGGCTAGAGTGCAGTGGTCTGATCACAGCTCACTGCAGCCTTGACTTCCTGAGCTCAGGTGATCCTCCCACCTCAGTCTCCCAAGTAGCTGGGACTATAGGCACACGCCGCCACAGTTGGCTAATTTTTGTATTTTTTGTAGAGATGGGGTCTCACCATGTTGTCCAGGCTGGTCTTGAACTCCTGAGCTCAACCAATCTGCCTGTCTCAGCCTCACAAAGTGCTAGAATTACAGGTTTCTGTCACTACGCCCAGGCTAGAAATGGATTTTTATAATGCTTTTTGATGTTTGTATAACAATGAATTTTTTTTTTTCTTTTTCACCTTATTTCATTGCACTGCTTCTAATCATTCTCTTCTGGTTTAAATCCCATAGTACTGTATTTTTAAAAATCACTAAAGTCTCTTCTTTTTCTTTCTATTTCTCTTTTTACTTTTTAAAATGATTTTCAAAAGTAAGATTGGTTTGTAAATTTTGGGAGGGATATTTTTGTCAGGTATCTCTATTACCTGTCATTGGAAAGTTTCCATTATTCTTTGCTTTCTGAGATAATTTAAGTTGCATCGGAAATATGTTTTTTAAAATTTTAATAGAATTCATTTGTGAAACTATCAGTATCTAATGATTAAATGTGTCTTTTTACAGGCTGTTTTGTAGAAATGATTTGTTTAAGTTTATCTTTGCTGGCTTTAGTTTGGTACTTTGGTAGTTTTTTCAAAAATTATCTTTTTAATCTAGATTATCAGCTACATTTGCATTGGGAAGCAAATTTTATCTTCATCTGATACTATTTCCCCCCCTTTCATATTTTGTGGATTTTTACATTTAGCTCCACTTTCACCTTTTTGACCACTACGTCCTAGCCCAAGTAGGCATCCTGTAGAGCACATTTAAACATGGTGTTCCTTAACATTTTATAAATGGCTATACAGTTCACTTTTAAATATATATTTTAATGGAATTTTAAAGTACATGCATAACTCTTGAAGCACTGCCATAGCATACTTTAAAAAGTTATTTGCATTAATTATTTGTACTGTTTAAAAGCAGTACAAAGCAGTACAAAACTTAGGTCTGTTTATACCTAAGTTTATACAATCATGTGCCACTTAAGAGGGATATGACCTGAAAAATGTGTTGTTAGACAATTTCATTGTTGTGTACACATCACAGAGTGTATTTACACAAACATAAATGATATAACATACTACACACCTACACTATATGGTATATAGCCTGTTGGTCTTAGGCTACGAAACTCTGGCATTGTGTTAACTATACTGAATACTGAGGCACTTGTAACACAGTGGTAAGTATTTGTGTAGGCAAACATATCTAAACATAGAAAAGGTACAGTAAAAATAGGGTATAAAAGATAAAACATGGTATACCTGTATGGGGTACCTACCATGAATGGCATTTGCAGGACTGGAAATTGCTCTGGGTGAGTTAGTGAGTGAATGTAAAGGCCTAGAACATTACCATCGTATTTTATAAACTCGTACTTTAGACCTTATAAACACTGTACACTTAGGCTATACTAAGTTTATAAAAACATTTTATCTTTCTTTAATAATAAATTAACCTTAGTTTGCTCTAACTTTTACTTTTAAACTTTACAATTTTTAAAAACTTTTTGACTCTTGTAACGCCACTTAGCATAAAACAGACATGTTGCACAGCTGTACAAAAATACTTTCTTTATATCCTTATTCAATAAGCTTTTGTCTATTTTTAACTTTTTTTTATGTTTTACTTTTTAAACTTTTAATTAAAAACTAAGACACAAACACATACATTAGTCTATGCCTAAACATGGTCAGAATCATCAGTATCACCGTTTTCTACCTTTACGTCTTGTCCCACTGGAAAGTCTTGAGGGGCAGTAACACACACACAGCTGTCATAGGCAATGTGTGTATTATAGGCTGAGGCCTACGATAACAGTTCCTTCTTCTGAAATACCTCCTGAGGAACCTGCCTGAGGCTGTTTTATAATTAACTTAAAAAAAATTAGAGTACACTCTAAAATAATGATAAAGAGTATAGTATAGTAAATATGTAAACTAGTAACAGTCGTTTGCCACCATATTCAAGTATTATGCTGTACATAATTGTGCGTGCCATACTTTTATATGACTGGACTGGCAGCACAATCGGTTTGTTTACACCAGTTACACCATGTGAGTAATGTATTATGATAGTTATAAGGTCACTAAGCAATAGGAATTTTTCAGATTTATTAAAATCTTAGGGGACCACTTTTGTATATAGTCATTGTTGACCAAAACATTGTTCTGTGGTGGCTGACTTTATGAGGATTTTAATGGATCACAAAGGACTTGTTTTAAATCAAGGAATAAAACAAGTTATTCAGTAAATGATGTTGGGGCAATTGACTAGCTATTTGGAAAAAAGACAGCATTATGTCTTTTTTAAATATCCAAATAAATTAAATTGGATGAATTTTTTTTCTTTTTTTAATACATAAAACATTTAATACATGCTACAAAATTCTTTTTTTTAAATAGTAAAATCCTAGGGATTTAAAAAAAATAGTCTTAATATTGAGAGGGCTTTTTAAGGTATGGCACGATATTCATAAAGGAAAACATTGGTAAATTCCAGTACATGAAAAATTTAAAACTTTTTGATGACAAAAACAAAAGAACAACAACAACCCCTTTCTCTCCAATAAAAGGTGCATCATAAAATCAAAATCCAATCAGGGAAAATATTTTGCCCAAAATATCACCAAACTTCATTCAATTAGAAAAATATAAGCAGGCCAGATTGTGAAAAAAGTCAAACATTTCACTTCTAATAGAAAGTCACACAAGATGTACAAATACACAAGATTGTTCATATCTGTAGAAATTGCTTTAATTATGCTAAATATATAATATATATGGCCATTCAAGAAAAGTGACATTTATTGGTATGGACATCGAGAGATATTTATGAAAAGAATTGGGTTAATAATTTAACCATGAAGTTATAAACTAGTATGTTTCCGTATACATACCATACATATTTGCATACAGAAGTTCTTTCAGTATGTGTGTAGAAAAATAAATGTAGGATTTAACTCCGAATTCCTCACAGAATGGTGGTTATCTCTTAGGGCTAGGGATAATCATGGACTGCTTTTTTACATTATGTGGCCTGAAATTTTGAATCTTTGTAAAAAGTGAAATGGGTGGGTTACAGAAGGAATTGTTTAAACTTTAAAGATTTTATGTTGCAATTACCTGAAATACTGGTTTCTTGAACTTTTCTAATATAAAACATAGTTTTATCAAAATGAAAGTAATTATGGAATATGTTTCTTATAACATCAGAAGTTCTTAGTTTTCCTGAGTAAATTTACATCTTTACAAAGCAAAAACTCAGTTCTTTCAAAAATTTACACAGCCTAATTCTCAAGTTTGTAATGGAGCAATGTTAATAAAAAGTTTGTAAATCATTTTGTAATTAAAGTTGAAACTTTAGAAAGTTGTAGCCTCATCTTACAGATTTGAGGAGCTGTGTGCTGAATATAGAGATGTGTAAAGTTAGATCATCAGAAATTTTTGTCAGTAACTTATTTTTGAAAATGTCAGTAATTCTTTTGCTTTTTAGGTGAATTTTTTTTAGCTGAATGTAAGGATGAGTTTTATGAGTAGGTATTTTTGCATTAAACAGTTGGAATTCCTTATAGAATATGATACATTTTTATGTAACAGTGATAGCTTCAAAAAATTGCAAATTGTCCTGGAACTAAAATACATATAAGTACTTTTTAAAAAAATTCTAGTTGTATGACATTGTGACAAAAATTCTCTGAGCAGCATTTGAACAGGCATGAAATCTTTTAAATTTATCATAAATTTATATGTGCAGGTTTAAAATTTATACCTGGGGATTTTAATACCACACAACTTATGTCAAATATCATTGAATATGTAATTGTTTCTACATTTCACATTATGCTGTACTTTGAGATTGTATTATAAATCTTGTGTGAGTGTAAGTTATTGGCAATATGTTGCTAACACTGATTTACCGTAGTTCATGTTACTCTAATTTGAATGCAGTTTCCAAACCAGCCACTTAATATAGCAAGTACTTAGACATGACTATTTTGTAAGTTCACGTTTTATATTCAGTTATAAAAGTTTGGTAGGAAAAACTGTTTTTCAATAGAAGAGTTCAGAGGGGTTTTTTTTCCTTTCATTGAGACACTTATATTTTGTTTTAGTTTTATAATAAACATTTTATGGTAGTTGGTCATTTGATGTAATTTGAAAATAATATACTTTACACATGCAAAATTATTATTAAAGATTAATAATTATATACCATTTATAAATGAACAGTAATTGAAATAAAATATATTTAGCATATTGATCCTAATTTAGACATTGATTCAGACATTAAAACTAGGATCTTGAAGTACCTTGGGATTGTCATCTTAAACAGCAGTTGTCATTGTGTTATAAACATGTAGACATACTTCTTTTAGTCAAATATTGGCCAGTAGTGAAATAGCTATATTTTATTATGAGAAATTATTCTTGTTTTCTTTTTGAAGGAATTTGCAATTACTAGTCTGATTGTAGGAGTAAATAACCATAAAAAGTAAAGTGTAAATTATAATAATAGTAAATTGAATAGTAAATAATCAAAAAGCAAATGGGCAGATAGCCATCTTCAGTTGTCTTTAGCTATTTTAATTTTAATGTTAGGCACTATGACATTTATTTTTTTCTTCAGAAATTTTTAATGTCTTATATTCCAATATTTTTAATCATTTTAGGCTGCAGTTCATGGAGCTCGTTTCAAAGGGCAAGATCTAAAACTGGCATGGAATAAACCAGTAACTAATATTTCAGCTGTTGAAACAGAAGAAGTTGAGCCTGATGAAGAAGAAGTATGTTATTTTTTTTCCAATTATTTTTACCCTTAATCGTTCATAGCTTTTATATAAAATGTGATTTTTATGGCCATGATTTTAACATAAAACTTTTATTCCTGACCCATAGTCCAGGCAGGGGATATCAGATAAATGCAAACAACTTTAAATTTTCTGGATAATGAGAAGAAATGTGGATTGCTAATTCAAAAAGAATATATGAAAATCATATATATATACTCAATTTTTATTTACCCTTAGAGACAATGATTATTCATTAGATTTTTATCCACAGGAAATCTTGTAATATTTTAAGTTTTAGGATAATCTATTCTCAGTTGCTTTATTAACATTTCAGCTTTCCTTTATTTTAATTCATTTATCATTTTAGTCATTAGAATGAATGCCTGTTATATGGTAGATACTGTCATAGGCACAAAAATGAATAAGACACGGTCCCTATCTATCATCAAGGAGCTTATAATCTGAAAAGGGGGGTGGTGGCAGACACATAAGAAACTAGTTACAATAAAAGGCAGACTGATAACGCTGAATAAAGATTTGAACAACATGCTCTGGAAACTCAGAGGAAGGAGTGATTGTTTCCATCCCAAAAATTTTAAAGGAGGTATTGATAGTGGAACTGGGCCCTAAGCAGTAAAACAGCTTCATAAGCTAGAACTGGAGCTGGTAATATAATTGAGAGGTATTTTAGATGGAGGGATAAGCATCAGGAAAAATGAAAGTGTGCATTTTTCTTTGAGTAACAGCAGTTAGTCTGATGGCTAAGAGGTACGGGCCAGTGAAGTGTTAGAGGCTTTTGAAACCAAAAACTTAAAAGTAAGCAACTCTTACTTAATCACAAAATAAACTTTAGGAAAAAGTTTAAGTTAAGAAATAAAGGTAAGGTGGGAAAACGAAATAATTCCATGTTTTACCTTCATAATGGCACTTCATTTTGTTTGAAGAGCATTTCAAGGCTGTTATACATATCCATAGTCAAATGCAAGAATAAAAATGTATATTTTGAAACTCATATACATGATTTGTCATTTTATATTTTAGATTATACCTTTGTCCTTCCATGAGTTTGAATTGAATGGGGAGAAAAGCAGGAGAGCTCCTGGTATTAGGTATTTTGAAAAGTTTGAAATAGCAGTCTGAGAAGTGTTTATGAAGGGAATGGGGAAAAGAAAGGAATGCAATAATAGAAAATGTTTGTTGCATACAGCAGAAAATAAATATAAATATAAATCTTGGTAGAATTTTATACAAGTCTTTGGTTGATTTTAGTATTCAAGGTTAGGAGGGTAAATTAGAGAAAACTTACTGTTTTCTTTTTTAAAAAGTTTGACCAATATTTTAAAGGTACAGAAGATGGCGTAATTTGCTAAAGAGAGGCAGGAAAAAATGGCATGTACAAAGGCTTTATTTGATATTTGTTTAGTGTGTTTCATGCAAGCAATAGAATAGATCATATAGAGAAACCATTGAGTGGTTAAATGTTGCTTTTATTTGTTTTGTGAATGTTCTAGCTATAAAAATACCTTTTGTATTCAACTCTGTTGAGAGGATGAGTATTTAAAAGTGTCACCTTTTTTTTCTTTTCTTTTTTTTTTTTGGGTAAATTCCTAAATACATTTTAACCTAAAGTTTCAGGAAGAGTCTTTGGTGGATGACTCATTACTTCAAGATGATGATGAAGAAGAAGAGGACAATGAATCTCGTTCTTGGAGAAGATGATTTGACTGATCATTGATCTACATATGCTAGAACTCTACCTGTGTTTCATTAGTATTATCTAATGTACTTTTACATATTTGTAAAAACAATTTTTGGTAAAATGTGATGAAGATGGATTTCACAAATAGACAAAAAAGAAGAAAACTACCTTCTGATCTTGTATTTTGAAAGATTGATGTTTGCATTTTATTTCAGTAAACAATTGCTAAAGACATCACACTAGAAACATATGCAATGTTTTTATTACATACTTCTACTGGACATCACAGAATTCTTTGGGTTCTTTGTAATTTAATGAATAGGTCTGAAAACTTATGACCAATACTTGTTATAACTTAGAAGACTTTGTTTTATTCCAAATAAGGAATGAATTTGCATTTAAAATCTTAATGTTTTCAAAACTGAATAGATAACATAGTACTCTAACTAAAGTCTCCAAGTTATGTATTATAATATTACATAGTAGTATGCTTAGGCTTTACTATGTATTAGCCTTTTGTTGGACTGTGTATGTATTTTACCATATGGGTTTTAATGATAATGGTGTATGACTGCTTTACATGAGTCCTTATGCATCCAGATGTTATAATAAAGTGGAATGGTCTCTTTAAAAAAAAAAAAAAAAAGGAAAGAAAAGAGAAAAGCAATGACAAAAAAAAAAAAAAAAAAAGCCAAGACAATGTTCCTTGATTTTAAAAAAAAAAGAAAAGAAAAAAGAAAGAAAAGAAAAAAATTAAAATAGACCATTCCAGATGGTGATCTACCCTTCCCCCCAATTATCACAAAAGGAGCTATAATCACTAACTTATTCTTAATAATAATGGTTACTGGTACCCTTACAATAATGTACAATCCAATGTTTAAAAATTATACCACTTGAGTTTGGTTTGATCCTATAAATTTTCAACAAATGTCTTAAAATTTAAAAGCAGGCTGATTAGTTTGGAACCAGACTGCAAGTAGAGCTAACATTTGGTGAATAAGAAAACATCACATTACATTTTGGATGTATGAAAGAAAACTTGACCATTTGAAGATATATGAATAAAGAAATGTACTATAGATACTACTTTAGGAAAACACTGTTTGGTAAGTGTTCCAGTCTGATATTTTAAGTGTGTACTTCCTATACTTGTATAAAAATCTTTGACGTTTGCAACAATACTGTGATTTTTTTAAGTGGATTTCTTTTGCAAGTGAACATGATCATTGAAAGTTGATATGGCAGTTTCCAGGAAATAAATGCATTCTTTGTAGAATGGGGGTGGGAGATTACATATTTATATTTTCAAATTCATCATTTCGATTGCAAGTGTTTCTGCCTCTCTTGAGATTATAGTGATAATATTAAAAAATCACATTTAAAAAATTACTTTCTTCCATATTGGGGTCCTCACAATCAAAAGCTGTTGTTCCACCACCACCATAGTCTTCTGCCAGTGGAGTAACTTAAGGATGCTGTTCTTTTTCTTCTTCCCCATACCCCCCTAATTGGGGTTGAAGTTGTGTGTATTTTCTTGATGGTAACACTATTTCATAGAAATGCTTTGCCTTGCAATTCGTGTCTACGTTTATATTTAAAATTTCAAAATCAGATTTCAGTTGTCAAAATAGTGACTTTGCTCAAAAAGTCACTATTTTTACTTATATATTTAAATCAAAGATCTATTTTTATGTAGTCTCTTGTATGTTGACTATGTGCTATTCTGATTCATTAGGTAAGTTTGTTTTCTTTTCTTTTTAGTAGTCGTGAAAGGTGCCAAATTGGCAGAGGCTCACGTTTCTTCTCTTTACACCAAACAGGTATTACAAAGAAAGTAAATCTTTCAAAGGCCAGTTAAATCTCCATGCTGATTTTTGGCTTTATAATTTGATTAGTATGTTTTAGCCTGATATTTCAAAAATTATAAAATTCCCTTACAATGTAACTGAAAATACATATTCTGTTTATTTCAGTCCATGAATAGCTAATCAGTTTTCCTAGAACTTAAAATGTTTTAAGCCATGTTGCTTTGAATGAATCAGAAGACAAATATGTTTCAGCGTGATCCCAAAGAATGGAGATTAAATCTTACCAACATTAATTAGGTTTAGAATTATATTATTCATAGTATTAATATTATTTTAATTATAAATATTACTTAGTATTAAGTTGCTACTGAATTTTTTACTTGTTTATAAATACTAGCACTCTACATGTACTTTCATATGTTTTCATTTAAAACTTAGGAAGGAATTGTTCATTTCCATTTTACAGATAAGGAAACTTAGGCTAATAGAGATGGAATGATTTGCCCAGTCATAGCTAGTGGGTGAAAATAGATTTGAATGCAAGCATTCTGATTTCAGTGCCAATTTTTTTTTTTTTTAACTCTACGTTGATGCTGCTGCTTTCCTAATTATTGATGGAGTGGAACATGAGATTGTGTTTATAGTAAATATGGTAGTTCTTGCCTCAAAGATACTGCACAAAATTAGCAGACTTCTTGGTCATTCGCCAGTTCATACTTATACCCTCCCTTTTAATACAGCACTTTGTTCATATCTCTGTTACAGTACTTACATTGTAATATAATTTATCTGGTTTATGTCTGTCTTCCCCACTAGATTACAAGCTCCTCTAGGAAGGTGGACCATGTCTTATTCATCATTTTATCTTTAGTGCTTATCACAAAGCCAGGCTTATAGTGGGCACTCAAATGTTTGTTGGATGAATTAATGAATGAATGAATGCATATTTAAATATCCAATCATAGAGTGACAAATACCTCCCTTGTTAATTCTTATCAATTTTCCAAAAATCTCTTGAAGATCTCCTCAGTCACTGGGAGTATTTTGCTAAGCAATTGATACAGTTCGAGTTTGTCACTTGTGGGGTTACAAGTACTGATGGAGGTATACACATATGTAGGCTTAGTGGAATTTCCACAACATTTAGTAAGGCATTAATATTTTGGACTAATAAATGTTGTAGTCTGTTTCAGAGGTAAAATACACTTTTGGTTTCTGTCAGTGTATATGATTAGAAATGCTAAGAGCCACCAGTCTAGTCCATCCCACTAATTTTTATATCCAAAGGTGATCTAGTTTAGAATACTAGACAAGGTTTATATGAGATTTAGCTTTTGGTCCCAATTCTGCAACTAACTCTGTGGCCTTAGACAAGTCTCTTGCCTTATCCAGGGCTGTTTCCTTGTCTGTAAAATAAAGAGTTGGACTAGATGATCTCTAAGGTCCCTTTTACATCTATAGTTTCCTTGGTACTATATTAGTGTTTGATACAAAACAATTTAATATATCTAAGCCAGTTCTCCCTGTTATCGTTGTTGTTTTCTATCATTTTATCATTGGAAACAACTTGGATTTGGTTATGATAATTTATATGATGCCTCTTGGTACAGTTTTGTGTATAGTGTTCCTACATGCTTGCATTTGCCAGTACAAATTACATTCAGCCTATAAAAGAGAGATGAACTTCTGTATTCACCAGCACTTCCTTTTTCCAATTGTAACTTTTCATTTTCCTTCTAAATTCAGAGTTTTAAAGTAGAAGTACTTGCTAGTAATGCAGATAGAGTCAGTTCTCTCACCAATATGGATTTAAATTGTCCTTTCCATCTCAGTTTACTCTTTTTTAAAAAAAAAAACAAACCAATATGCTACCTGAAACTAGAAACACATTTTTAATTCTGCAGCTCTCCTAACAGATTATTTTGCTTTAGTACAGAGCTGGGCTGCAGGCTGAGTTGGGAGTTGGTAAAGGATTGAGGACAGCAATGTAGGTCGCCTCTTCCTACAGGAAAAAATTGAGGAATGTTGTGTATTACTGGTTAAAAGATTGATTAGGATTATTTCAAGGGATGGTTGAGTTGTCGTTTTACGTATTTCACCCAATATTTTGTGTCTCTACTTAAGCAGTGTTGTTTTAAATGTTACTGGATAATTGTAACATAATCAAATTAAATTTTATATTTAACTGATACCCAAGCATTTGATGAAAACATGTTGCAGGAATAGGAGAGTATTCCATAGCTTTTGTTTTATTGTGATTTGATTAAATGTGACAACTAATAGTTTAAAGACAGGACTTCACTGTTTTAGCTGATTTCCTGTAGAAAGTGTGGCTAAGTTTAATTGAAAGAAATGTCTTCTTACTAGAACTGATTTTGGGGGACTTCATCCACTCTTACTTGGAACACTAACTGTTGGCTATAAGGGTTCAAAAAGGAAGCAACAGTTGCTTATTTGGTATGTTGAAATATCACTGGCTATTTTAGAGTATGAAGCAAACTTTATCAATATGTTTTCTTTTCCCCCCTTACACACAATGTAGACTAATGGTAGAAAATTAGTTTTAGTTCTTCTAGAATTTATATAAATTTTGTAAGCTCCACCCAACACACACACACACACACACACACACACACACACACACACACACACACACCTGCCCCACTTACAAAAGTCTATATTAGCCTTTTAAAACAAAAATTTCCTGCGTGAAATTCTAGCTTAGTTAACTTTTTGGTCTTTCTCTCGGGGCTTTTCTTGTTCTTATAAAATACTGTAAATTACAAATGGAAATTTAATGCAGAATTAAATTTCTAGTGTACAATATTTGTAAGACAAGAAGAAAATTTCCTTTTCCCAGATCTCAGGAACTACCTTGTTCCTGTTAACTTCTTGAACTGGCTAGTTGCTCAAAGGTATGTATACAGGCCTTTAGGGAAGAGCAGTTTTTAAATTTTTCCTTTCTGATCATTATATACCTGTCAGATGACAATAGATAATCTTCCAAAGTTGCTACCTAAAAATCCTAGGAAAGAAACTTTGGTGAACATGACTGCCATTCCCATTAATTGCTAATGAAAAACATCAAACTTGCTTAGTAGAAAAACACCTAATTTGGTATAACTTTCTTGCAGTTTATCCATATTATGTGCTTGTTACTTAATGTAATTAAAAGCATTTTAAAATTCTACTTTTTTCGTATCCACTTTTTATACTTGCTACTTCCTAAATCCTCCCTCACTTTATTTCATCCATCTACTCATTTCCCATCATCCAAAGTTAGCCTCTCCTTGTATACCAGGCACTGTCTGATTTCCATGTATTCCTTTTATTTTTACTGTGGGCCTTTGTGCTTAGTATACTTTTACTTCATATAATGTGATTAACAAATGAAGTGATTATCATATGGAGTTTAAGGAAATTAGATGTATCTTGCAATTACTTTGAAATCTTTGGGAAACCTTAAGAAAATTGTATCTGTTTTCATTTTTATTTACAACATCTTGGAATTTGTTCATGATTTCCTAAAATTTCTTTGCCTACCCACATCTCTGTGAAAATTTTCCATATCAGTTAAGTAGTTTTTGCAATGAAAATTTTAGACCATAGATATGTTGTATGCTGTGATCTTTTGCAGCCTAATGTTTGAAGGAAGCATGATGCAGAGAGGTTTTGTTAAAATCATTTTAGCCCAAAGCTTTGTGTAATTTTCCTGCAACTTTGATTTTGATTTCTTTCTCAAATAGACTTTTTTAATGTTTAGAAAAGTTGGAGGTCAATTTATGATGTGATTCAAGTTTTAGATTTATTTGCTATTTTCAAAGTTTTTTTTAATAGTCTTCTCTTTTTCCAGCAGAGAGAGATCATCATTGCCTGAATTTAGCTTTGTGACTGCAAGAGCAAGACCAGTTCCTGTCTGGAGACGACTGTTACAATAATATCATCCTATTATTTTATGTTCACTCTTTATCAATTTGAACAGATGTTTACATGTACTATAATTAGCATTTTATCTCTACAGTTCTCTAAGAGTACATCTGAGTCCAAAGTGTATCTGAATGTGTGCTCTGACCTTATTCTTAAATGTTTTCTCCCCGTACTTTATAGCCATTTATTTTTTAAACACGTTAAGAAGGAACGAAAAAGTTCTCTTGGATGACGTATATTCAAGTCTGAGCCAAATTGAGGATTGTGTCTAGGAAATCTGTAAAGCCATACTACTGTGTTCATTAGCATGAGCAATTTAAAATGAAAATGAATTAAAAAGTTAAACATGAGTTTGGTTTTAATTTTGGGGGGATCTTAAGATATATTTCTGGGAGTAGGATAGCCACTGAAAATAATTTTGAATAGATGATAAAGTACTTTTTTATGTACTGTAATAGCTTGTGCATTTCTTCTGAATATACTTTCTGATGTTGCCAAGGTCATTTACCCAAATATTTTTTAAAAAATTCTTAGCCCTTCAAAGCCAACAAAGAAAATAATTTTCTTCCAAGTGACAAATGATGATCTGTGGATTATAAATATTTTAAAAATTATATGTCTTAACATAATTTTTTCACATTTTTTTGACTTTCAATCAAGACATCGAAGACGACCTTTAAAGCAAGAGGAAATAGTGTTGTGTGCCTAACATTGGTAAAGACTAGTTTTTAACCATTTTAAGAAGTGTATGTCCAAATTATTTATAAGCAGTATGACTTAATATGGCTTAGAATTACTTATAAAGAATCTGATTAAATCTCATCCTAAATATGTACCCACAATATCCTTTTTATAATGGGCACTATAAGAAATGTTTGCACTTAGTTTCTGAGTATTCCTTCATAGATTCTCAGGAGGCATTTAAAAGGTTGGAAGCTATACTCGGTAGTAACTATATTAGAAAAGTCCAATTGACACTGATTTTTATTCACCCTTGTTTTATTTTTATCCAGCCATACTACCTTTATCACTTTTTTTTTTTTTTTGGTGCAAAGCTGAACATTCTGCAAACTTTTTTTCCCCTTGAGTATGCATTGCATTTGTCATGAGTAGTAAAAAGAATGTAATAAACACATCAGTCATAATGTAAATTAACTGTTTTGATCCACATTGGTTGGATACAGCATGGTTAATTCTAGGCTTGGTTAAAAATACATAATTTGGAAAGTCTTCTAATATTTTAAAGACCTAGTAGTTTACAAGGCCTTTTTTTGTTGTTGTTGTTGTTGTTAGACTTTTGGTTCACATTTGCAAACTAGCCACAGGGTGTTCATAAATATTTCCCCAAATTAGTTGAGTATTTTTAATTGTAAACAAAGAATTTTCTGCCCCTACTACACTGGTTTACTGCTAGGGTAAAGACCATTGTCTGAAGACACTAAACTTGGTGTTAACAGTGTTGATTGTTTAATGGATATGGACCACATGCCACTACCTGCAACTTTGTCATCCTGGAGTTTTTGTTTGGTTTGGTTTGATTTTTCATTTTTTGCTTTTAAAATTAAAAACAAAGCAAAACAAAATTGAAGATACCATTGAGAATCAGAATTCAAGATGACTTGATTCTCACTAAGATCACTGCGCTTTTTGAAAATTGCTTTGAGATCTAGTCAGTTACATATTTAAAATCCCCATGTTGATTAAAGATAAGGTTTTCATTATTTTCCTAAATAGGATTCTCATGGAGCTATTGTAGATAACTGTACAGAATCACTTTTGTGTAATTGAATGAAGCAGTATCCTCTGCATGATTGCATAATGAAAGCCTTTTATATATCTATATTTTTCAATATACTTAGATTTTACACTATTAAGCTGCTCTAGTCATGCTATATTTGTTTTTTTAATAGAGTTTATAAATATTTATGCTCAAAATACAGATCAACTGAATATTTTTGGTCTTGTTTACAAGATAAATCATACTTTAAAATGATACAGGCCCCTCAAGTGTCTTAGGAAAAAGTCATTGGTGCTATAAAACCTTTCAGTATCATTTTTGAACCCATTGTTCAGACTTTGCTAGGTTTTAATCTGATTCCTTGTGATTTATTATAATGTAGCAGCATACTTATAAAAGTGGTCTGTGCTGAGTCAGATAAAGAGCCCAGCCCATTAGAAACACATCATAATTTAAGAATATGATGCAGAATGCCCTTACACTTATTTGTGCCCAGCTTCCCAAAAAGAAAATTGTTTTGTTAAGAGGAAGGCAGTTAATTTGGCTAGAATCCAAAAGCTCATTCAGCATGGCTGTTTTCCCTTATTTCAAATGAAAAACTTTTCTAATAGTAAAATATGTAATCCTGCTTTGCTTTAAATTCCCATGTCTGTCACTCAACAGGAGGCATAGTGATTCTTAAATATTTAGGGAACATTTGGTGAGTTGTAAAGAGAAGTATTATTGCATTGTAGGTTTTTGCATTGATGTGTGGATTTTTTTGTTTTGTCCCCAAGATTTCCTTCCAGCACCTTAATGAATGTTCATATGATAGAATGTTTTAAGTATCAGCAAAGCATTCATGGATGCCTGCTTTTCATTCTCAGAAGGCTAAACCTGTTTTGGGTATGATGCTACTTCAGAACATATTGTCTGGCACAAGATTTCTTCTAATAAGTGGTTTATTTAAACTCAATTTCGGTGGACTGTTGAGTTGAAAAACACCAAAGGAGTCTTCTTGTCTGGAGACTGGATTGTTCCAGTTTTAAATACCTGTGCCCATAAGTATCCCATTTCATGAATGTGTGTTGGCATGGGGAAAAAATTTCCCTGCTCTTTGAGTGGAGCGAAAGCAATTGGTTAAGCTGTAGCAGCTTTTTTGTTTATTTTTTTAAAGTAATAATAAAACTTGAACTGAAAAAAGATAAAACTTGAACTAGAATACTACTCTTGTATGCTTAGAATGTTTATAGTATTAAATGTTTATGTGGGGTTGTCAACATTTTTATTATTTATAGTTGAATTATGTTTTGTTAAATCCATATTATTTTTTTATATTTTGAAAATTTTTAAAATAAAAGTCTTACTAAAAACAGTTGTTAACGTTTTAAAATTGTCCTACATCTTGCATCAGTTAATTTATACTAGAAAAAAATTGCATTCATTAGGCATTACATAATTGAGAATTCTGAAAATGTTTATACGAAGAAATGACTCCACATTTCCTCTTCCCCTCTTTACCCTCCATTTTAAGTTGTATTAAGTCAATCTTGGCACCAGTATGTCACTGGCTTTATGTCTCCTCCTTTCACAGATACATAAATCCTCATGATCCTTCCCCCAAATTCCTGACTCCTTTCCTGCTTGGAAGTTTTTCTCTTTATTCTGCTTGGCAGCCAAAAAATTCTCTTTATCATAAGTGATAAGAATAAAAATACTATTCTGATGTTAAAGAAGGAATGCCATAGTTTCTGAAGTGAAATTGGACACAAAGTGCTTATAGTGTCAATTTGCAAAGCCGTTGAAAGTTTTCAGAACTTCTGTAATTTCCACAGTTCATCTGAGCCATTTTTTCCCCCAATCTGATTTGGCCTGCTTTTCCAGCATTCAGCATGTTCATTTCTTATTTAATAGTTTTATTGAATGATGAATTTGAATTATTTCGATTTTCATCGCATATGTATCTTCTGTCATCTAACATGGTAACGTGACACTGCTTCTGCAAGAAAATACATTCTCATCTACAGATACACAAATTTTGATAAAAATCTAGTTAAAAGATCTAGCAAAGTAGAGGACTTTGGTTAATAATGGTACAATTATTTTAAAAAGTTATATGTTTGTGTATATGCACACAAACATGTATGGCCAGCCCCCGTGGAGTATTTGCAGATTAAGCATGTTGTCAGCCTTCACTTATCTGAAAAGTGTTTCTGCACAATGAAGGAATTTTTCCTTTAATCTTTTTCATCATGTAATATTGCGGAGAAGCTAAAAATTTTTAAAAGCGTGGAGGTACTATGATAGCCTGTCATTTATAAATGATCTCCAGACATTTTAAAAATGGAATTGTATAATTTTTACTGCCTTGTAACCTTTTTTCCCTTATGATATTGATACTATTTTTAATGGTACCTCCATTATTTGAAGATGAATCAATGTAATGAATCAATTCTCATTTTGGGAACTTAACCTTTCCACTTTTTAGTATAAACAATGCTGTGAACATCATGCCTTTGATTATTCATGATATATTCTCAGAACTTCCTGGTCAGTATATATAGTTTTTAAAACTCATGATACATTTTGAATTTTCTTTTAC
The DNA here is from genome assembly GCF_029289425.2 of Pan paniscus. Lineage (NCBI taxonomy): Eukaryota > Metazoa > Chordata > Mammalia > Primates > Hominidae > Pan > Pan paniscus. Next base: position 80,894,051 of record NC_073263.2, on the reverse strand, counting down.
AAAGCAGATATGTATAAATAAGTAATAATTGTGCTTTGTGAACAGCCTGTTATTTTCTCTGAAATACGTTAGAACTTAACTGAATTTATTCCATATTCATAACAGAAACCAAATTATGCCTAATACAGTAGTTAAGCTCTGCTGCAGTAGTGACACTCTTATGGATATTTTCCACAATATGTAATTGCCAGGATTTTGTATACCATAGCAGATTTTTTTTTTCTTGAAACTACAGATGTTTTATAAGTTTTTAAGAAACTCCATAGTCTCATCATGAGTCTCTATTGAAAGGTATGGGAGATTATTTTTATTAAATAAGGTAAAATAAGTGTCGGAATCTGGACTGGAATTTTCATTTTTCATACTATGAGAATTCACAGAGCCGCCAAATAAAAACTCATAAAAACGTCCCCATATTTTTAATCAACACTCCAAACGCCTTTTCTCCAGAAAAGCAATTTATGTTTTCCCCATGAAGTTCATACTGATACAAATAAAGCATCAATTGGCCCATGACAATAAAACTAGATAATGGGAAAATAGTTTTTCCATCTTTTTTTTTTTTTTTTTGGTCATAAACAGAAAAGGCTTTTTTTTTTTTATTCCTTTTTTTTCTTTTGAGGCAGGATGTCATTCTGTAGCCCAGGTTCGAGTGCAGTGGCTTGATCTCGGTTTGCTGCAACCTTGACCTCCCTGGGCTCAGGCAATCCTGTCTTGGCTTCTCGAGTAGCTGGGACTATATGCATGCAACAGCACTCCTGTCTCATTTTTGTATTTGTCGTAGAGACGGTTTGCCATATTGCCCAGGCTGGTCTCGAACTCCAGCTCACGTAATCTGCCTGCCTCAGCTTCCCAAAGTGCTGGGATTACAGGCGTAAGCGGCGGTGTCCGGTTCATTTTTGAAAGCTTAATTCATTTCATTGGAAAGAAAATTTCTTGCAAACCATGATATTTTCGTTAGCTATTCATATAGTGGCCGTGTTTTTATTCAAATGGAAATGGGAACATTTTGTACGCATATGACATTACTTTCAATATTCAAGGGTTTGCAATACTATGACAGTTTTCTTAAATTCTCAGTCTTTGTTTCACTTTATAAATCTAAGATGTGTATTATTGAAGCAGTAGTACATTTTATATTCGATGCTCTGAATCATGAAACTGATTATCTAGTATGCAGTGTATTTGTTTGGGGGATTTTGAATTTAGGACATAGGTTAATGAAAAGACCATTTCGTACTTCTGATTTTTAAGAAGAAAAAGTACAGGTGACAAGCCTTTGAAGTCTGACATTTTTGAACTTTTAATGTTAAAATGTTTTTTTTTATCCCAAAGATATATAAATCAAATTTGTCTGGAAATACAGGTGAATATTCATAATGTCAAGAACATTTCAAACCAGTTTTTAAAGGTTGTTATCTATGACTTCAGACTTGACAAATTTCCAGTACTTTTTAATTGGAAATGTTAAGAAATTCACACTGCATAGTGTAATCACCTGGGGAGATTTTTAAAATCCCAATGCCTGGGTCATGCTACATGCTAATAACATCAGAGTGTCTGGGGATGGAAGAATTACTGGAGAATTCTACCAAATATTTAAAGAAGAATTAACACTAATTCTATACAATCTCTTCCAGAAAACAGAAAAGGAGAGAATACTTCATTTTATGAAGCTAGAATTATTCTGTTACCAAAAGCAGAGACAGCACAACGGTAGAAACTACAGGCCAATATCCTTATGAATATAGGTGTGAAAATCCTTAGCAAAATACTAGCAAGTAGAATTTAGCAATACTTTTTAAAGACCAAATAAAGGTTATTTCAGAGATACAAATCTGGTTTAATATTTTAGAATTGACTACTGTATTATCAGGCTGAATAAAAGTAAATCACATGATTGTATCAGAGAAGAAGCACTTGACAAAATTCAGTGTTTGTGATACAGAAATGATAAAACTTCTTAGGAAATTAGAAATTAGAGGGTAACTACTTCAACTTGATAAAAAGCACCTACAAAAAAGCTACAGATCATGTTCATTAATGATGAATGACTGAATTACTTCCCTCTGATAGGAAAACAAGGCAGAGATGTCTGCTTTTACCACTGTTAATTAACATAGTGCTGGAAATTGTAGCTAATGGGATAAAAAGCAAAAAGAAAAAACAGAGATTGGAAAGGAAGAGTTAGGACGTTAAAACTCCCTATTTGCAGATAACATTGTCTACATACAAAATCCTATATATAAAATAAATGAGCTCAGTAAGATTCCAGGATAAAAGATAAACATACAGGTCAGGCGCAGTGGCTCGCGCCTATAATCCCAGCACTTCTGGAGGCCGAGGTGGGTGGACTGCTTGAGTATAGGAGTTCAAGAGCAGCCTGAGCAACATAGTGAAACCCTGTCAGTTTCATGACTATGCCAAATGTCATGCCCAGGGTCAGGTTCCAGCCCATGCTGAGGTTCAAGGGAGTGGGTAGATGAGCAGAAAGAACCCTTGGGGAACCAAAGGCAGGTGAAAGATGATTTTATTCAGCAGCAGCTCTCATAAACAGCTCTCTCCGCCCTGTCTCGGCTGCTTAGTCAGGCAGCCCACACACACAGCTGTGCGGCCAACTCTCCCTTGCCTTCAGGGTGAGCAGGTAAACTCTCTTTGGGCACGAGCAGGCCAAGCTGTGTCCTGGCTCCCCTCTGTCTGTCTGCAAAGACAGACAGCTTTGGCTCTCTGTCTTTCTCTGGGTACCAGTGTGCCTCCACAGTGTCAACAGGGCAATTATATATTTTACAGGCAATAGTGGCATACAGCCAAGTGATGAACCTTCCCTATGTTATGGCTATGGTGGTGAACTTCTCTATGTTATGTCTATGTGGCTATGATAACAAGTGGAATTATACACCTGCACTCTAGACTCGCTGAGTCACTCTGGATGTTTACTTCAGCCTGTCCTTGACCAAAGCACTTCCATGTTCCTTACACCACCTCTACCAAAATAATACAAAAACTAGCTGGGTGTGGTGGAATGTGCCTGTGATCCCAATTACTTGGGAGGCTGAGGTAGAAGGACCACTTGAGTCCAGGAAGCAGAGGCTGCAGTGAGCCATGATCGCACCACTGCACTCCATCCTGGGCAACACAGTGAGACCCTGTCTAAAAAAAGCAAAAACCCCCAAACAAAAAAAGATAAACATACAGAAATAAATTATGGAAGTGAGAAACAGAGTCGTGGTTGCTAGGCTTTATGAAGGTGGTGGGGGTGGGAAGGAAGTAGGTGGGATTGTAGAAGGGCGACATGAGGGATCCTTATGGTGATGGAAACATTCTGTATCTTGACTGTATCACTGTCAGTATTTTGGATGTGATATCGTACTACAGTTTTGCATGACAACACCATTGGGGGATATTTGGAAAAAGACACATGGGATCTCTCTGTGTTATTTCTTACATCTTTGTGAATTTAAAATGTCTCAAAAAGTTTAATTTGGAAAAGAGAAAAAAGTAATCAAAGGCAGAATAACAGCTAACTAGCAACATATTGGACATGCAGAAATGCCTTGGAGGGATGTGTGCTCCCTGTTAAGAATGAACTTGGGAAAGCAAGGATTGGAGGTATAGAAAAGGAATAAATTGAGTTTGCTCACCTGAGAGTTTCTGGAGGCACTGCAGACTCATTTCTCCCAATGGTTTCACTGCAACCTGTGCCAGTAAGTACCACATGCATGTTGCTTCTTTTATTCTTTCACCAGTATTGCTAACTGAAAGAGACTCTAGACTGAGAAATGACAGATCTCATCTACCTCAAAAAGGTGGATGACAATGAAAACAACTAATGTTTACTTTGCTCTCTCTGCCTTTAACATAGATCAGGAGGGTTGAAATCATCCGAAATGGGAGGAGACAGAACAAACTCATAACTGTAAATTAAATTCTCTGAAGGAAAGAGACAGTGTTATGGGAGTGCAAGGCAAATGAACCTGACCTAGGATGATGTGAGAAAAGCCTTCTCATAAGTTCAGTTGAGATGTGAAAACTGAACAAGAGTTTACTAGGGGGGAGCATATTCTTGATACAATGAACAGTTTGTGCAAAAATATAGGGGGACCAAATATGGTGCATTTGAAGAGCTGAAAGGCCAGTGTGGCTGCAATGCAAAGGCATAAAATTTGAGAATTATTGATATGGAAATCTAAATTTAACTGATAGGTAAGGATTGGACTCTCTAGAGATCAAATATAGAATGAGCAGCTCTCCATTTAATCTAGGTAATATAGGCTAATTCTGCAAAGAAGAAGTAGAAGGGGCAGCCAAAGAGGTAGGAAAAAAACAGGAAAGGGAGTTAAAGAGGCCAAAGTAAAAAAATAAAATGGCTTTAGGAATGAGGGAATGATAAACAATGTCAAGGATTGCAAAGTAAGATAAATGCAAAATATACCTTGGATTTTTGGATAAGGAAGCCATCGGTAACCCTGGAAGGTGGTTGTTTTGTTTTGTTTTGCCTGCTTGCTTTATTATGTGATGATGATGATGATTATTATACTTTAAGTTCTAGGGTACATGTGCACAATGTGCAGGTTTGTTACATATGTATACACGTGCCATGTTGGTGTGCTGCACCCGTTAACTTGTCATTTACATTAGGTATATCTCGTAATGCTATCCCTCCCCCCTCCCCCAACCCCACGACAGGCCCCAGTGTGTGATGTTCCCCCCCCCCCCGTGTCCAGGTGTTCTCATTGTTCAATTCCCACCTATGAGTGAGAACATGTGGTGTTTGGTTTTCTGTCTTTGTGATAGTTTGCTCAGAATGATGGTTTCTAGCTTCATCCATGTCCCTACAAAGGACATGAACTCATCCTTTTTTATGGCCTGCATAGTATTCAATGGTGTATATGTGCCACATTTTCTTAATCCAGTCTATCATTGATGGACATTTGGGTTGGTTCCAAGTCTTTGCTATTGTGAATAGTGCCACAATAAACATACGTGTGCATGTGTCTTTATAGCGGCATGGTTTATAATCCTTTGGGTATATACCCAGTAATGGGATCGCTGGGTCAAATGGTATTTCCAGTTCTAGATCCCTGAGGAATTGCCACACTGTCTTCCACAATGGTTGAACTAGTTTACACTCCCACCAACAGTGTAAAAGTGTTCCTATTTCTCCACATCCTCTCCAGCACCTGTTGTTTCCTGACTTTTTAATGATTGCCATTATAACTGCTGTGAGATGATATCTCATTGTGGTTTTGATTTGTATTTATCTGATGGCCAGTGATGATGAACATTTTTTCATGTATCTGTTGGCTGCATAAATCTCTTCTTTTGAGAAGTGTCTGTTCATATCCTTCGCCCACTTGTTGATGGGGTTGTTTGTTTTTTTCTTGTAAATTTGTTTGAGTTCTTTGTAGATTCTGGATATTAGCCCTTTGTCAGATGGGTAGATTGTAAAAATTTTCTCCCATTCTGTAGGTTGCCCATTCACTCTGATGGTAGTTTCTTTTGCTGTGCAGAAGCTCTTCAGTTTAATTAGATCCCATTTGTCAATTTTGGCTTTTGTTGCCATTGTTTTTGGTGTTTTAGTCATGAAGTCCTTGCCCATGCCTATGTCCTGAATGGTATTGCCTAGGTTTTGTTCTAGGGTTTTTATGGTTTTAGGTCTAACATTTAAGTCTTTAATCCATCTTGAGTTAATTTTTGTATAAGGTGTTAAGGAAGGGATCCAGTTTTAGCTTTCTACATATGGCCAGCCAGTTTTCCCAGCACCATTTATTAAATAGGGAATCCTTTCCCCATGTCTTGTTTTTGTCAGGTTTGTCAAATGGTTGTAGATGTGTGCTATTATTTCTGAGGGCTCTATTCTGTTCCATTGGTCTATATCTCTGTTTTGGTAGCAGTACCATGCTGTTTTGGTTACTGTAGCCTTGTAGTATAGTTTGAAGTCAGGTAACATGATGCCTCCAGCTTTGTTCTTTTAGCTTAGGGTTGTCTTGGCAATGCGGGCTCTTTTTTGGTTCCATATGAACTTTAAAGTAGTTTTTTCCAATTCTGTGAAGAAAGTCATTGGTAGCTTGATGGGGATGGCATTGAATCTATAAATTACCTTGGGCAGTATGGCCATTTTCACGATATTGATTCTTCCTATCCATGAGCACGGAATGTTCTTCCATTTGTTTGTGTCCTCTTTTATTTCATTGAGCAGTGGTTTGTAGTTCTCCTTGAAGAGGTCCTTCACATCCCTTGTAAGTTGGATTCCTAGGTATTTTATTCTCTTTGAAGCAATTGTGAATGGGAGTTCACTCATGGTTTGGCTCTCTGTTTGTCTGTTATTGGTGTAGAGGAATGCTTGTGATTTTTGCACATTGATTTTGTATCCTGAGACTTTGCTGAAGTTGCTTATCAGCTTAAGGAGATTTTGGGCTGAGACAATGGGGTTTTCTAGATATACAATCATGTCATCTGCAAACAGGGACAATTTGACTTCCTCTTTTCCTGATTGAATACCCTTTATTTCTTTCTCCTGCCTGATTGCCCTGGCCAGAACTTCCAACACTATGCTGAATAGGAGTGATGAGAGAGGGCATCCCTGTCTTGTGCCAGTTTTCAAAGGGAATGCTTCCAGTTTTTGCCCATTCAGTATGATATTGGCTGTGATTTTGTCATAAATAGCTCTTATTATTTTGAGATACGTCCCATCAATACCTAATTTATTGAGAGTTTTTAGCATGAAGGGCTGTTGAATTTTGTCAAAGGCCTTTTCTGCATCTATTGAGATAATCATGTGGTTTTTGTCTTTGATTCTGTTTACATGATGGATTATGTTTATTGATTTACATATGTTGAACCAGCCTTGCATCCCAGGGATGAAGCTAACTTGATCATGGTGGATAAGCTTTTTGATGTGCTGCTGGATTCAGTTTGCCAGTATTTTATTGAGGATTTTTGCACTGATATTTATCAGGGATATTGGTCTAAAATTCTCTTTTCTTGTTGTGTCTCTGCCAGGCTTTGGTATCAGGATGATGCTGGTTTCATAAAATGAGTTAGGGAGCATTCCCTCTTTTTCCATTGATTGGAATAGTTTCAGAAGGAATGGTACCAGCTCCTCTTTGTACCTCTGGTAGAATTCGGCTGTGAATCTGTCTGGTCCTGGACTTTTTTAGTTGGTAGGCTATTAATTATTGCCTCAATTTCAGAGCCTGTTATTGGTCTATTCAGGGATTCAACTTCTTCCTGGTTTAGTCTTGGGATGGTGTACGTGTCCAGGAATTTACCAATTTCGTCTAGATTTTCTAGTTTATTTGCATAGAGGTGTTTATAGTATTCTCTGATGTTTGTATTTCTGTGGGATCAGTGGTGATATCCCCTTTATTATTTTTTATTGTGTCTATTTGATTCTTCTCTCTTTTCTTCTTTATTTGTCTTGTTAGCAATCTATCAATTTTGTTGATCATTTCAAAAAACCAGCTCCTGGATTCTTTGATTTTTTTGAAGGGTTTTCTGTGTCTCTATCTCCTTCAGTTCTGCTCTGATCTTAGTTATTTCTTGCCTTCTGCTAGCTTTTGAATGTGTTTGCTCTTGCTTCTCTAGTTCTTTTAATTGTGAGGTTAGGTTGCCCCTTTTAGATCTTTCCTGCTTTCTCTTGTGGGCATTTAGTGCTATAAATTTCCCTCTGCACACTGCTTTAAATGTGTCTCAGAGATTCTGGTATGTTGTGTCTTTGTTCTCATTGGTTTCAAAGAACATCTTTATTTATGCCTTCATTTCGTTATGTACCCAGTAGTCATTCAGGCACAGGTTGTCCAGTTTCCATGTAGTCGAGTGGTTCTGAGTAAGTTTCTTAACCCTGAGTTCTAATTTGATTGCACTGTGGTCTGAGAGACAGTTTGTTATAATTTCTGTTCTTTTACATTTGCTGAGGAGTGCTTTATTTCCAACTATGTGGTCAATTTTGGAATAAGTGCGATGTGGTGCTAAGAAGAATATATATTCTGTTGGTTTGGGATGGAGTGTTCCGTAGATGTCTATTAGGTCTGCTTGGTGCAGAGCTGAGTTCAAGTCCTGGATATCCTTTTTAACTTTCTGTCTCATTGATCTGTTTAATGTTGACAGTGGGGTGTTAAAATCTCCTATTATTATTGTGTGGGAGTCTAAGTCTCTTTATAGGTCTCTGAGGACTTTGTTTATGAATCTGGGTGCTCCTGTATTGGGTGCATATATATTTAGGATAGTTAGCTCTTCTTGTTGAATTGATCCCTTTACCATTATGTAATGGCCTTCTTTGTCTCTTTTGATCTTTGTTGGTTTAAAGTCTGTTTTATCAGAGACTAGGATTTGCAACACCTGTTTTTTTTGTTGTTGTTTTCCATTTGCTTGGTAGATCTTTCTCCATCCCTTTATTGTGAGCCTATGTGTGTCTCTGCATGTGAGATGGGTCTTCTGAATACAGCACACTGATGGATCTTGACTCTTTATCCAATTTGCCAGTCTGTGTCTTCTAATTGGAATATTTAGCCCATTTACATTTAAGGTTAATATTGTTATGTGTGAATTTGATCCTGTCATTATGATATTCGCTGGTTATTTTGCTCGTTAGTTGATGCAGTTTCTTCCTAGCATCGATGGTCTTTACAATTTGGCATGTGTTTGCAGTGACTGGTACCAGTTGTTCCTTTCCATGTTTAGTGCTTCCTTCAGGAGCTCTTGTAAGGTAAGCCTGGTGGTGACAACATCTCTCAGCATTAGCTTGTCTGTAAAGGATTTTATTTCTCCTTCACTTATGAAGCTTAGTTTGGCTGGATATGAAATTCTGGGTTGAAAATTCTTTTCTTTAAGAATGTTGAATATTGGCCCCCACTCTCTTCTGGCTTGTAGAGTTTCTGCTGAGAGATCCGTTGTTAGTCTGATGGGCTTCCATTTGTGGGAAACCCAACCTTTCTCTCTGGCTGCCCTTAACATTTTTTCCTCCATTTCAACTTTGGTGAATCTAACAATTATGTGTCTTGGAGTTGCTCTTCTGGAGGAGTATCTTTGCGGTGTTCTCTGTATTTCCTGAATTTGAATGTTGGCCTGCTTTGCTAGGTTGCGGAAGTTCTCCTGGATAATATCCTGCAGAGTGTTTTCCAACTTGGTTCCATTCTCCCTGTCACTTTCAGGTACACCAATCAGACATAGATTTGGTCTTTTCACATAGTCCCATATTTCTTGGAGGCTTTGTTCATTTCTTTTTACTCTTTTTTCTCTAAACTTCTCTTCTTGCTTAATTTCCTTCATTTGATCTTCAATCACTGATACCCTTTCTCCCCCTTGATCAAATCGGATACTGAAGCTTGTGCATGCATCATGTAGTTCTCATGCCATGGTTTTCAGCTCCATCAGGTCATTTAAGGTCTTCTCTACACTATTTATTCTAGTTAGCCATTCTTCTAATCTTTTTTCAAGGTTTTTAGCTTATTTGCAATGGGTTCAAACATCCTCCTTTAGCTCGGAGAAGTTTGTTATTTCCAATCATCTAAAGCCTTTTTCTCTCAACTTGTCAAAATCATTCTCCATCCAGCTTTGTTCTGTTGCTGGCAAGGAGCTGCATTCCTTTGGAGGAGAAGAGGCACTCTGATTTTTAGAATTTTCAGCTTTTCTGCTCTGGTTTCTCCCCATCTTTGTGGTTTTATCTCCCTTTGGTCTTTGATGATGGTGATGTACAGATGGGATTTTGGTGTGGATGTCCTTTCTGTTTGTTAGTTTTCCTTCTAACAGACCCTCAGCTGCACGTCTGTTGGAGTTTGCTGGAGGTCCACTCCAAACGCTGTTTGCCTGGGTATCACCAGCAGAGGCTGCAGAACAGCAAATATTGCAGAACGGCAAATGTTGCTGTCTGATCCTTCCTCTGGAAGCTTCTTCTCAGAGGGGCACCCCACTGTATGAGGTGTCAGTCAGCCCCTACTGGGAGGTGTCTTCCAGTTAGGCTACTCGGGGGTCAGGGACCCACTTGAGGAGGCAGTCTGTCCGTTCTCAGATCTCAAATTCCATGCTGGGAGAACCACTATTCTCTTCAAAGCTGTCAGACAGGTATGTTTAAGTCTGCAGAAGCTTCTGCTGCCTTTTGTTCAGCTATGCCCTGCCCCCAGAGGTGGATTCTACAGACGCAGGCAGGCCTCCTTGAGCTGCAGTGGGCTCCACCCAGTTCGAGCTTCCCAGCCTCTGAGCCATGCGCGGGATATAATCTCCTGGTGTGCTGTTTGCTAAGACCATTGGAAAAGCACAGTATTAGGGTGGGAGTGTCCCGATTTTCCAGGTACTGTCTGTCATGGCTTCCCTTGGCTAGGAAAGGGAATTCCCTGACCCCCTGCACTTCCCAGGTGACGCAATGCTCTGCCCTGCTCTGCAGGCTGCAGCCACTGTCCGACAATCCCCAGTGAGATGAACCCAGTACCTCAGTTGGAAATGCAGAAATCACCCGTCTTCTGCGTCACTCACGCTGGGAGCTGTAGACTGGAGCTGTTCCTATTAGGCCATCTTGGAACATCCCTCTGCCTGCTTGCTTGTTAGTAATGAATATGGGAGTCAAAGGAAGGTAAGGACATAGAGAGAGAGTATAGACAAGTTTTTTCAGAAGATTTTTTAAGGGTGGAAGAGAGATAGGATTGTAGTTTGCAAGTCAGGGGGGATAAAGGGAAGCCATGGAATTATGTTTAAATCTCTACAGAAAGGAGTCTCAAGACAGAGTGAGCAATAATAATAGTTTAAGGCAGCCAAAAAGATCAGATGAGAAAAAATCTGAAGCACAATTATAGGAACTGCCCTTAGACAGAAGTAGAAACAATCAAGGTGAGGGGAAAAAAAGTTCATTCCGCTTTTAGGTTTGGCAGTGGAATTAAGGGAGTCCCCATCAGATGTCTTCAGTTTTCCTTGCAACCCAGTAGACACGTAATTTGCTGCCTAGTCCCCACCTGCATAACTCCTGAATATCACCCCTCTTTCGCCGTCTTTCCCAGTTCTACCTGGTAATCCTCTAGAATATCTGGTCTCAACTACTCCCCTCATGTTCTTCCATTCCAAACTCATCAGGAACCTTCACCATGGTCTTCACTCCAATCATAGTGGCCTCTGTGAAAGCACTGCTGTGCTGGGGTTACTCAGCCCCCATTATCCCCCCTACCTCTACCCTATACCTTTGGGGCACCAGGGCTGTGCTGTGGTCTGAAGAAGTCAATGACCCATCCCAACTCTCTCAGTCTTTGTTGCTGTGACCCAGTGTACAGCATCTGTTCAGAGCTCAAGCATGATATGGCTGACAGATATGGTCTTTTGAACACAGCTCCTATTTTCTACCTAAACTTCTGTAGCTAGTGGGTAGACAAACATCTTGCCATCCCTCCATAATTCTTTTCTGCTTTATCCACTCTCTTTCCTAATATCTTATATTTTTAAAGTTCCCTATCAATTCATGAAAATAAGTACTCAGAGGAGTGGCAAGGATCATGAAGTGATTAAAATGTAAAGGATTTTAAGGAAAACAGGAGAAATTAGGACAGGAGTCTGAATAGCAAAGTTCAGAGCATGGTAAGAACTTTGAACTTCATTGTGAGGTGCTGGGGAGCCACCTAAATGTCTGAAAGTTTGAGAGAAAGAGGCTGGGACACAAGAAGGACAGGGATGAGGAAGGGGAATAGTAAAATGATTAGATTTGCAGTTTTTAATGATCTCTTTCACAATGGTGAGGAGGATAAATTGGAAGCATGGAGAACATTGGGCATAAAAGGGACAGTTAGGAGACTCCAAGTCTCTGGGCTGAGCAACAAAGTTGATGGCTGTGTGATATACTGAGATTGAACATGTGGGGTTGGGAACAGGTTTATAGGACAAGAGAAGGAGTTGAATTTGTTTTTGACATTTTAACCTTGTGGAATATCAAAGTGGAAATATCCTGTAGGCAGATATCTGCTATCTGAAGCACAGAAGAGACATTTAGGCTGCAGACATAGGTGTGAGAACCACATATATGAAAGAGATTCCTCAGAGAGCACATGCAGCACGTGAAGAGGGAAGGCTAAGGATAGAATCCCGATGAACCCCCAATATTTACAGGACCTAGAGGAGAAGGTACACATGAAGCAGATGAAAAAATTGCTAGAAGAAAAGAAGAGCTAAGTGAGGTGGTGTCACAAAAGCCAAGAAAAGAGAGAAGTTCACAAGCCAGAGCTTGATCAAGTAAGAAGTCAAATAAGATCAAGATGGAGAGGATCTAGCAACTCATAAATCCATATGCAGTTTCATGGGAGGAGAAGACAGACTGATGTAGAATGAAGAGAAACTGGGAAGTTAAGTGGAGACTGAATGTAGGGAACTCAACGTGAACAGTGGAGAGAAGGCAAAATTTAGTATGGTAGCTTAGACTTTGCTAGGTAAAGGAGTGTTTATTTCTTTTTGGAATGGTGGCTACCAAAGACTGAGGGAACTTCATGAACATGTTTTATAGACTGAAAGAAAAGAGACAGGGGAAAGGAAGAGGTTAAAAATGTAAAGGAATTTGTTTATAATGGACAGAGATTTCAGGATGCACCATGGGAAGGGATGGAGAAAAGAGGTTGCGAAAAGAGTAATGAGAGTGTGCAAGAATATGGTGCTCAAGGCCTGATGGTTCAAGGACTACTCAAGCATGGTATGGCTGGCAGAAATGCATGGAACTAACTGGACTGTGTTTTTAAGTCAGTTTTGAGAGAAAGTTCTTTTGACTGGAACTGGGGCAGGTATCAAGTACTGGAGTGTGCTGATTGCCATTGGCAACCAATCCCCAGAAATACTAACACAACTGAAATGTTATAATTGTCCATTACAAAATTAAAATGACTTGCCCATAATAAGCATGCATAATATTTGTAAAATAAATGAATTAAGCTGCTCTGGATTTTTTGAGGGATTGGGAGAAGGGAAATGGTGAATACTAAAGGTATAGAAAGGAGTACTGGGGAGAGAAAGAATCCCAGGGGAGAAAGATGAGATAACAAAGCCCAGCAGAGAATAAAAACACCTGATGCATGGAAGAAATGCATTTTGTCCATGTTTGCTATAAGTAAAGTACAAAAAAAGTATTTTTTTCTTTGCTCTGAATTGTTTGTTTATTTCAAGGACTGTATCTTCTTGCCTAGGATAATGAAAATCTGTCTAGGGCAGGAGTTGGTTTCTACCACTACTTCCTAAAAACAAGTAGCATAATATGGCTAGAGTAGAGATGTTAAGCATCCGGGTTTACTAACTGTGTGGCCTTAAGCAAATGACTTAGGATATATATTTTAGTCTCCTCATATGTAAAATGTAGCTAAAAATAGCACCTTTTTCACTGAGCTGTTGAGAAAAATCAAATGAGATTATGTAGGTTAGAGATTTACTTGAGAGATGGTAATAATTCAATGGATTAGTAATTTTCATAAAAGGCTCACCTTATCCTATGAGCTCTATGTCTTGGTGAAAAGGAAAGGCCCAGACAGTTCTAATTAAAGTGGATGCTGCGTAGTTACACCATCCACTCCTAGGGCCTCATTTGAAATGGTGAATTGAATTTACCTTCAGGCCTAGTTAGATTTAGATATAGGGACTCCTGTGGAAAGTCTCAACATTTCTCCATTTCCACTCTAACTACTTCTAATATACTCTGGAGATCCAACCTTCACAGGCATGAAGGCTGTGGAATAGAGACAGTGAGCTCTTTAATGTTTCAGAGAATTCAGGCTGCTGCAAGCAAAAAAGGCTGGGAAGTCCAAACTTATTCCAGGTGAAAAGCAACCACTCTGTGTCTCTTTTTCCATAGCACCTCAGCTTTGTCTGTGTCTTTACTGCATTTCCTCTCTCTACCAGCTGGAAAGTCTTTGTGTTCTTCAGTATAACTTTTGGGGGGATTTTCTAATTAGCTTCACGCATACTGTTGCCCTGTATTCATCAGCTATTGCCAAAAAAAAAAAAAAAAAGCGTAATGAAACATTCAACAACTCAGTGGCTTACAATAAGCTTTCATTCTGCACATCTGCAGGTTAACTGCAGTTCAGCTGATCTACCCTGGGGTCAACTGAGAAGATTTGCTCCAAGCCTATGGGGCTTGCTTTACTTCTGTCCCACGTGTGTTCACACTGGGGCTCAGGCAGGAGGGGCAGCAGAGTCTTGGGCATTCTCCTTTCCTGCATGTAGTTGTAGAATGAGAGGATGACTAGACACATGTCATATCTCACGAGGCCTCAGTCTGGCACATGTCACATCCACCCATAATCCATCAGCCAAGCCACATACACTCTGCCTACTCTCATAAAGCAATGTCAACTGGCAAAAGCCATGGATGCAGAATTCTAAGGCAGGAAATTTTGAAGAATGGCAAAAGAGGTTTGAAACAACTGTAATCCATATGCATGAGGTGCCCACTCTCATCTAATCTTTGTATGTACTTACACAGAAGGCAGCTGAGTAGCACAGCCCACAGTGCCCATGGGCCAATGCGCATGATGCAGCATCACTCACATATCTAGTGTGTGAACACAAGGAAATGTGTAAATAGCATGAGGAAAAAGAATAGAAGGGAACAGATTGCTTTTATTACTCATAAAACTTGACCATGAATTTGTTTCTAAAAGAAAAAAGACCAGTCAAGTCTGTTTGGAGGTACATTTATTGAAGAAGATGAGTTATAATTCAAAAGGAATAAAGTTATGAACCCCCAAAGAGTTGAGACTTAACAAATAACTGTGGGAGATCCTTGCTGTAGACGCTTCTCATGTGCACGAATTTCAGTTACCAGTTTTCGTAAATAACACCAGTCCTTCATGATTAAAAATCAGTTACCATAGTATATCAACTGTGGTTAATTGTATAAAGTACAAACTTCATTATTAGCTCTTTAATCTGCAAATCACTGTGTAAATAAGAGACCTGCATCTTGATCACTGAACAGTCATGTTGCTTCTTTCAAAGTCTGTCAGTGATTGGTTACTGTGCATCTTTTATTCAGTTCGTGCACATACAGCAAAGCATGTAGTTGTGTAGTTTTCTTGTCTCCCAATTACAAATGCATGTAACATTTTACAAAAATGGTTAATGCGATGTTAGTTACAACAGCTTAGAAGTTAAGGAGAGGGGTTGCTGCTGCCTCAGGGGCTAAGAATGGAAGGGAACAGACAGCTGTCATGGAAGAGCGACCAACTCAGTGCTGGTGCCTCGACTTCTGCGGGGACCACACCCACCTGGTTCTAAAGGTGATAAAAGATGCTGGAGGGATGCACACAAGAGATGGAAGATGCTCCCACTGGAGCAGCCTCTTTCTTCCCCACCTTGCAGCTTCCCACTGGTGCTTCCCACTGGTGGAATCTGACTGAAAGCCAGTTGTCAAGTTAGTGTGGGAAATACAGTTTTCAGACACCTAGTTGTGGCATTTACGGAGTTGAATATAGAAGGGTTGGATTGGGTCTGAGAGACAGTAGGCAAATAACTACCAGAACTGCCATCACCATTTCTCCCAGGGATTGTTGGCAAACTAGGATTGCTCTAGTACCCCTGGTCTCTGAAGAGGCATGTCTACTGGGCCACTGTCATAAGTCTGCTACACCTGTAAATCAGGCAGTGATACAAATGGACACATGTAGCCCAAATATCAACCAGAAGTCAGTTACAACTATTTTTTCTTGGTCCACAGAAATCAGACTTCTTTTTCCCCTCCAAAGGCTACCATTGTTATTTGCTAATAGTTTATTTCATTTCTTATCCTCAAATGGCTAACATTTGTGTGATTCCGTGTCCAAGACCTCTGCTTGTCTTCTTTTATCTATTCTCAGGCTGTGGGGCTGCTTATTCTTTACCTCCTTTCTCATTTGCTTCTCTATCTCTGGTAATGAGGTATCCTGGGTGTTGATTCTTCGAGAGTATCTTGCAGTTTGCCATGCAAAGAAAAAGAGGCTACAGAATCTGAGATTTTATTTACTTCAACTTTTTCTGTTTCTTTCTCATACCCCTGCTGACCCACTTGGAAGAAACAACTCTATCCCTTTGGAGGATTTTAAACTCATGCTCTGAAAAAGAAAACAATGGTTTGTACTCACTTCTTAATATTTTCTTGTTTTCTCTAACATACATTCTTTTACACATTTGTGTGTGATAAACAGAGATACTTCTAGCATTGGAGTTGCCTAAACAGTAACATTAAGACAGTTCCGGGATCCTCCCTGATTCCCCCTTGTATTGGTGGCAGTGTCATCACATGGAGGAGGATGAGCGAATTTATACAGTGAAAATTAGTATATGTTACTAACTCCATAACCCTTGACTAAAATAATATACATAACCAGCCTTAAATTCTAATTTCCACAGCTATTTTTTTTCCAAATAGGTCTTGCATATGCTAAGAAGCTATAAGAAAAATACCAAAGAGTTAAATTGACCAATGCTTGTTTTTCATTGTATTTTTTTGGGTTTTACTGTTTTTTATGGCACACTTTTAGAGCTACCTCACTTTTGACTGAAAAACATAGATATTATAATATGTAATATAATATATAACACACACACAAATGTTATGTGGCTATATTATATATTATGTAACATACATATTCTATAGCTGATTAATAGGAATAAACAATTCATAGAAAATATTGGTTTTGTTCATAGATATACACATACATATGTATATAGTGTAAAAATGTCGGTTTTTTTCATCATTGTATATACATAAATATATACATATATACATATAACGTGATGACCACAACTAACATTTTCTATGAAGTATTCAATCCTATAGCTATAAAATTAAAGTGTATTCTGGTGGAAAGAGGCTTAGGTGACCTGGGTCTAGTTCAGGCTCTAATAATTAGCTTTGGAATCTAAGCATATTCATTTAACCTTTCTGGACCTCACTCTGCTTATATGCAATAAGAGAGAATAAACTAGGTCAAGGATGGCAAGCAGGATTCATCTTGACTACCAACTCCAGAAAGCAGCTTGTTAAGTGCTGAGTTGAGAATTATAGGCTGAGTATGGGCTTAATAAGGAAGTACACCATGATCCATTAGTGCTGTCTGCTATGGATGCAGGAGGTGGAGAGCAGGCCATGAGTGCCATATATTAGCTGTCTCCTTGGATGAGATTGCCTCCAAGGTCACTTGTACTATGCCATATAATTCAAGATATTTATCACTTAAATTTAAATTTATAAACATAAAACAAACTGGAAAAACAAATCTTGAGGGTCCCTATCTAAGTATGGATTTTGGGAAAACACTTTTTCCTTGGAAGTAGACATAAAAAAGGAAGTTTCTGCCAGAACTTTTTTGAAAGAATTTTTAAGATAATGTAAACTTATCTTCCTTCACTCTTTCATTCTCTCCTGAAATATTTATTAAGTACTAACTTTGAAATTGACACAGTGCTTGGTGTTGAATATTTGCTGAATTGAATTGAAATGGAGGATTGAAAGATGAATAAGACATAGTTCTCGCTCTTGTGGAGTTCATGGCCCAGTGGGAAAGGCAGACTTCCTAGCAGGTAATTATAATACAACGTGTTAAATGCTACAATGATCTTGTGAAGCCCAGAAAATGAAATGACTAACTCTGTCTCAAGGAATTTGCTGCAGGCTCCACAGAGGAGGTGACACCTGAGCTGAGTGTTAAGAATGAATAAAAATTATCCTTGAGAGAATAGTTTAAGCATTTTGGTCCTATTGGCAAAAGAATTTCTTCCCAGAAGTTGTTTGTAATTTTTTGTGTGTTGTTTTGGTTAAGATGGAATCTAGAAAACTGATGTATCATTGTTAATGATTATTCTGATGTTTAAGAAATTAATCAGATGATGTGGGCCTGGAAATGAGATTTGACTGCCTAGGAGAGGAGGAATGATGCATTTCAGATGGAAACTTACATATCCCTGGATGATAACCTTGGGAACAGCTTGGAAGGGGGAGAGCAGAACTGTGCTGACCAAAACTGGATGCTCAGAGAGAATGGAGGTGGGTGTGTTGGCTGAGAAGGGGGCACTGGGGCTGCTCCTCAGAAAATTCGTGTGAGGTTTTGGGAAGGAGTGACTTCCCAGAAGAGGACCTAGCTTCTCCAGGGAGGTAGTGATGGAAAGAGTGTCCATGCTGGAGAAGGACAGTGAAGTGTCATGAGGGAACATGGAGATGGAGGTCAAGAAGAGGAGTCTGTCCCTCGAAGAAAGGTGATGTGGAACCTGTGGAGGACAAGTTGATTGGGTACTAGTGAGTGAAGACTTCACTATTAATGTGTGTGAAAAGCCAAAACCTAAGACACAATTAAGAAAAAAACAAAAACAATTAAGGAAAAATACCGTCTTGGTTTCTGGAGAGAAGTAGAATTCTCAGGCCTGAGGCCTTTGGGAAGGGATGAGATGCAGATTCCAACTCCTTCTCCTTATGAGCTGTTGAAAACTGCTGGGGAAAAGAAGCATCCACTGCTCTGAGTCTTATCATCATATATTAGTTTTGACTACTCATATACTCATACATAGTTTTGTCAACTTCATATACTCATATATAGACTTCCCAGACTCATACTTAAAAAAAAACTACGTACATAGACTTCATAGACTCATGCAGTTAAAAAAAGGAAAAAAGATAATATGAATGGTTGATTATACAAGGTAAAATAATTACAAATATGAATATGTATAGCAGATGACACATGATTTATGTTTATTAAAAAGTTATAGCTGATCAAGAAGGTAATACTATAATTAATGTATACAATATTTTATTTGTCATATTAAGTTAATTTTATTTTGAAACTATAGCCAAAAAACTTTGAAGCTGTTGCCTATCTGTATTTATATATCCATGTATGACTAAATATGTACATATGAAGTTATATTAATAAATACTTTACTACAAGTAACTGTATGAATAATGAACAAAAGAAGTAAAATTAGATTTTTGTTTTTTTTTAATAAAAATAACTAAATTATTCTCTTCCCATATTAGTAGAGGTTTCCCTTTGTCACCAAAATAATCTGTTAACTGTTGGTGGTTTTTCATATATTCTTAAATCGTTTTTGAAAACAGTTCTTACCTTTATTTAATTAGTTTATTTATTTTGAGACAGAGTCTTACACTGTGGCCCAAGCTGAGTACAGTGGCACAAACACGGCTCACTGCAGCTTCAACCTCCTGGGCTCAAGTGATCCTCCCACCTCAGCCTCCTGAGTAGCTAGGACTACAGGCATGTACCACCAGATCTGGCTAACTTGAGTCTTTGCTATTTTTTTTAAAAAGGTTACATTTCCAATAATCATTGTTGTTTGTTGTGTGATTTTGCAATGTTAACTGTAAATATTTCTTGTGTTTATATACTTATGACAGATTTTGTCTCCTTTAACAACCGTTTTTGGTTTTTGCCTTCCCCAAACTCAGAATAATAAAATCAGTGAAATGTCAAGAAAGAAAGGAAGCAAGGAAGGAAGGAAGGAAGAAAGAGAGAGAGAGAGAAAGAAAGAAAGAAAGAAGGAAAGAATGAAAGAAAGAAAGAAAGGAAAAGAAGGAAAGGAAAGAAAAAGGAAGAAAAAGGAGGAAAAAGAAAACGGAAAACTGTTGGGCAGAGCAAGGTGAACCCGACTGCAAATTTCCCTGACATAGACTTCACCATTGTCTGGAGGGTTTCATTGCTGATACTCGGAGCTGTCGCCATGTGTTAGCATGCCCAGCAGATAAAGTTAGCAATTGGATTTGCATCTTAAACTGCGGTTCCCATCGTGGCAGCAGAGCAGCCTGCTTAGGCTTCTCGAGTAATCTGGGCCCTCTCTTGGGTAAGCATAGATAAGAGGCTGAACAGTGAGCACTCTGCCCATTTAACCTACTGGAAAAGCACATTTACAGATTAAGACTGCAACAAACCTTTTGTTGTCCCAAAAAGATAAAACCAGACGTGTTAGAGGAATAAAAATGTGATCCATGTTCTGAATGCTATAGATTGGGTGCTACGTCTGCCATATAAGATTAGACTTTGCAGGCGGATATATCTAGTTTTAGCCTCATAGCACTTTTCGAGAGGCCCCTCAACAAGATCATCATTTTACAGTACAATTAATGAACTCCTTAAGCAGATTGCATCAGAGTTGACAGCAAAACTACCCCTCCTATCCTTTCACAGTGAGACATACACAGTTGGGGCAGGGCTAGGAGAAACTAACATTTAGGTTTTGATTTAGGCACATTATTTTCTAAATTTGAGTTGTGCATGTCATGTGTGTAGTTAGTTTTGGCCAATTTTCTTTTTCTTGCTGGTTTTTTCTTTTTGTAACCTTAAAGAAAATTTCACAGGGTACAGTGTGTTTCTTTACTATATAGAGTGCTTGGTTCCATTTTAGAAAATTGCTATGGAGAATCCACTAATGCTATAAATTCATATTAAAATATATTTGTACATCCACAGACTCAGCAATCCCACTCCTAGGTCTATACTCTGTAGAAATGAAAATACATGAGCACCAGAGTAAATGTACAAGAATGTCCATAGCAGCATTTGTAATAGCCCTAAACTGAAAATAACCTAGGTGTTCACCAATGGTAGAATATTCTGTAAATAAAATGGAATGTCATGCAAAGCAAAAGAATAAACTGCTGCTACACAGGAATATGGATAAATGCCACAAACATAATAGTAAAGTCAGACACCCCCCACCCCAACACTCACACACAAAAGAAGACCAGCACAAAGAAAAGATTTTATGTAATTTGCTTTGTATGAATTTCAAAAGCAGGCAAAACCGAGCTGCACTGACAGAATTTAGAGAAGGGGTTACATTCGGAGGAGCCAGTGACTGAGAAAGGACATGGCAGGGACTTCTGCTCTACTGGGGACACTCCATTTCTTGATCTGGATGGTGGTTACACAGTGTGTTTACTATGAAATGTCACCACTAGACACACTTATGATTTGTGCACTTTTCTGTGTATATATTTTTACTTCTATAAAAAATTTTAAAAGTGGTTTGCCCTTTTATTTGTAATATTCAGATGTCTTAAATGTGAGACACATTTAATTACTTTGTACATATTAGCACATTGCACAAGGTATTAGTATTTTGATTTTGATGTTCCTGTAAATATATATGTGTACCAATTAACATTTTCTGAATTTTGTGACATTCTTTATGGCGGCTAATACTGTGGCAAACATTGATAAATTTTAAGAATGGACTAACAAATTATGTCAAAGATTCTTCTAGAATGGAAAAACTGCTATTCGCTAATAGCATCAACTATTGAGGAAAATTATATTTTATTTTAACATGTATGTACTTATTTTATTGAATATAGGCATTACACAACTCATTCAAACATGGTTTGACTTTGCTACCATCTTCACTTTCTGCCTCCCTTCATATTGTATTGTACTGTTTGGCATCCTCCCTTTCTCTAAAAAGAATTTAAGATTACATTCTCCCTTTATGTCTGTGTTACCTACTTATAAGATACATACATGTGGACTTTTCCTGTCTTTTTGTCTAAAATCATTGATGTCTTCTCAGAATGTTGTGTGTGTATGTGTGTAGTGATATTAATAATATAATAGAGAAATTGCAGTCATGTTGAAAAGAACCAAAGACAATAGTTGAGATTCCTGTTTTCAGACAGGCAGTTGCTGTCTAAGAAATTTAGTGTTTTAAAGCATTCTATTAAGAACTTGGAGAGATGGTAAAATCATAAGATCTAGGTGAAGCAAACAAGATAACAAGCCCTACTGTTTTTCAACTTTTTCAACCTGATAGAATTATAGAATGTTAGTGCTGGGTGGGACAGAGGACAGACACTCAACAAATTCATAAAAATGGTCCCTCAGAGCCTGCTCGGGGCTGGTGTGTGTGCTCCCAAGGCCCTATATGTAAAGGAGATGCCACCCTGAACCTGCCCCCTTTGCAAAATCACCTTAGTACCATGGAGTCAAGAAACAGTTAAAGATGAACGGGCTATACCAACTTTGTAGAGGGGACGCTTGCCCTCCTAGAGATGGCACCCCATTAAGAAGGCTGGATGCCTGGAATTCCTTTCCATTGTGCTTCACTTGTAAATTTTTAAACTTTGCTTCAGTCCTAAGGCCTGTGGTAGAAGAACACAGCTTTCCAATCTTATCTATTTTCCAGTGTAGGATAAACATGTTGGGTTTAGTTAAATTATGAATGCTGATAATATTCATTTGGTACAATTTATATTCTTCTTTTATCTTTTTATTTTTGACAGTTTAGGCCGGGGCATAAAGCATAATTATATCCTTGGCATCCTCCCTTAGAAGTTTTAAATCAGTTCATGAGGCTTTCAGCGTGGCTCATGTCATTTATCCATCAGCATTCAGTCCATTTAATCCGGGCCTCTCAGCCGCTCAGCCCTAGCCCCTGTTGTGAATGATTGGCCTGCTCCAGTGCTCCCAGCTTCTCCTGTCACGTCGCATTTGCATAAAAGAGGACAGATAACCAAATTTGAGCACACAAATGAAAATGCTAAGCGCTAAACCTGTCACAGTTGTTGTTCAACTAATTGTGAAAAATGTGATTTGCTCGCCTTTCACTGTTTGTCATGCGGACCCCCTTCTCAAAAGTGCCTTGGCTTCTGCCTCTGTCTATGTAGCTTTTAAACTCTTGAGCACAAGCAGCCCACCCTGGGGATTACTTACCTCTCCTACCAGCTTTTAATGTTGGCTCATCTTCTTGACTAAATTAGGCCACCATGGCAAACAAACACATAATTAAAAACCCAGGAAAGACAACTGCAGTTGCACTTCTTAAATTGATTTTTACAATGCTGGTGTATGCCTCCATGTGCTCTTCCATTTGATCATTTTATTTCTTTATATAACCTTTTGATAGAAGAAATTTAAAGACGGGTGGTGTTGCAAGCTTTATGTTTTTAAAACCTATGTGTTATTTTTTTTCTTACTTTCTGTTTCTCAAATAACAAAAATTGTATAATGGGTCTTAAAAAGCACATTCCTCTTCCCTAATATCTGACCTGACATACCAGTATACATTTTTAATCAAGGTTTCAAATGATCCCGTTTGAAGTAGTATTAGAAACAATGGATAAAATTCCTTTGCCTACAACACTCAATCACAGGACCCCTTTTAAATGGTATGTAATATGGGTATTTAAAAAAACTTGCATGTGTTATATGCACAATGCAGTTCAGTATTTGCTATATAGGAGATTTAACTGTTTTCTTTTTACGGGCATTAAGTTAGTAATTTCTTGATGTCCATTAAAACAATACACATATGGTTTGTCTAGTGTCAAAAACTCATTTTCTAAAAGTCATGCAAGAAAATGTCTCCTTTGTTTATAACAATATCACTGACTGCTTTGCTGCATTAATTTGCTCCTAATAGTTTAGGTTCAGGCAACAATGAAGATGGCATTAACTAAAGTTGAAACCTTTTAAGCTTGAGTATAGCTTAAATCACCTTTGAGAATTGGAAGGGTATAGTCTTGAAATTGGGTTGAAATGAAATGTGACATTACAGTGACAGTTTGCAGTTTGCAGAAGTTGGATGTGGTGTCATTTATTGCAGTATGCCTTTGGGATTTATCTTTAGTAGGTCATATGAAATGATTAATGGAAGAAATATTTAAATAGATATACACACGTATATACAGCATTTAGTGTGTGTGTATATATATATATACAAACAAATACATAACTCTTTCATTTTACACAGTCACATCCTAAAGAGAACAATATGTCTTTCTGTTTGCTACAACCTCCGAAATGCTGAGAAATTAAATCCAATTTGAAAATTTGAGTGTGCACACATCTTTTTACAATGTTTCATCCCATTTTATTTTAAAAAAGATTATAGTATGAAATGCTTACTACTTTGAAACATAAATGATACATTTAAGAGGTGAATTTTTTTTTTTTTACAGAGCTAGGGAAATATTTCACTCCTGGTACATTTTGTGTAGGCTTTTTCTACAGGCATACCTCAGAGATATTGCAAGTTTGGTTCCAGACCACTAGAATAAAGTGAATATCACACTTTTACATTTCTTGGTTTCCCAGCATGTGAAAGTTATGTTTACACTATACTGTAGTCTATTAACTGTGCAATAGCATTATGTCTAAAAAGCAGTGTACCTTCTTTAATTTAAAAATACTTTATTGCTAAAAAATGGTAACAATCTTCCAACTCTTGTTATGCTGATATTTTGACCTCCTTCCATGAATCATGAATGTTCTTAATGGAATCTAGAATGGTGAATCATATCCAGAAGATTTTCAATTTACTTTCCCAGACCCATCAGAGGAATCCCAATCTATGGCAGTTATAGCCTCACAAAATGAATTTCTTAAATAATAAGTCTTGAGAGTTAAAATGACTCCTTGATCTATGGGCTGCTGAATGGATGTTGTGTTACAGGCATGAAAACAACATAAATCTCCTTGTACAGCTCCATCAGAGCTCTTGGGTGACCAGGTGAATTGTCAATGAGCAGTAATATTTTGAAATAAATCTTTTTGTTTGAGGTTTCAATAGTGGGCTTAAGATATTCAGTAAATCATGCTGAAAGCAGATGGGAGGTAGGCTTTGTTGTTCCATTTCTAGAGCACAAATAGAATAGATTTAGCATAATTCTTAAAGGCCTCAGGACTTTTAGAATGGTAAATGAACATTGGCTTCAACTTAAAGTCACCAACTGCGTTAACTCTAACAAGACACTCAACCTGTCCTTTGAAGCTTTGAAGCCAGGGACTGACTTCTCTGTAGAGATGAAAGTCCTAGATGGCATCTTCTTTCAATGGAAGGCTGTTTTGTCTAAATTAAATATCTACTATTTAGTGTAGCCACCTTCATCAATGATCTTAACTAGATTTCCTGGAAAACTTGCTGCAGCTTCTGCATCAGCACCTGCTGCTTCACCTTGCACTTTTGTGTTACAGACGTGTCTTCTTTTCTTAAACCTCATGAACCAACTTCCAATAGCTTCAGGCTTTTCTTCTACAACTTCCTCACCTTTCTTAACCTTCAAAGAACTGAAGTGAGTTAAGGCCTTTCTCTGGATTAGGCTTTGGCTTATAGGAATGTTGTGGCTGGTTTGATCTTCTTATCCGGACCACTCAAACTTTCTCCATATCAGCAATAAGGCTGTTTTGCTTTCTTATCATTAATGTGTGCACTGGAGTAGCACTTTTAATTTCCTTCAAGAACATTTTATTTGCGTTCACAACTTGGCTAACTGGCACAAGTGTCTTAGCTTTTGGCCTATCTCAGCTTTGACATGCCTTCCTCTCTAAGCTTAATTATTTCTAACTTTTGATTTAAAAGGAGAGATTTGTGGCTCTTCCATTCACTTGAACACTTACAGGTCATTGTAGGGTTACTAACTTGCCTAAATTCAATATTGTTATTTCTCAGGAAATAGGGAGGGCCTGAGGAGAGAGAGAGAGACAGGGGAATGGCTGGTGGGTGGAGCAGTCAGAACACAGACATTGATTGGTTAAGTTCACCACCTTATATGGGTGTGGTTTGTGGCGCCCCCAAACAATTACGATAGTAACATCAAACATCACTGATTGCAGATCACCATAACAGATATGTTAATAATGAAAAAGTTTGAAACGTAAGATTTACAAAAATGTGACACAAAGACACAAAGTGAGTACATGCTGTTGGAAAAATGGTACCAACAGACTTGCTCTGTGCAGAGTTGCCACAAACCTTCCATTACTTGTAAAAAATGCAAGGTCAGACCAGGTGCAGTAGTGCATGCCTGTAGTCCCAGCTACTGCGGAGGACTGCTCGAGGCCAGGAGTTGGAGGCATGAGCTATGATGGCGCCTGTGAGTAGCCACTGCACTCCAGCCTGGACAACATGGTGAGAGCTTGTCCTTAAAGCAAACCACCACCAACAACAGAGGCCGGGTAAGGTGGCTCACACCTGTAATCCCAGGACTTTGGGAGGCCAAGGCAGGCAGATCACCTGAGGTGTGGTGTTCAAGACCAGCCAGGCCAACATAGCGAAACCCTGTCTCTACTAAAAATACAAAAATTAGCCAGGTGAGGTTGTGGGTGCCTGTAATCCCAGCTACTTGGGAGGCTGAGGCAGGAGAATTGCTTGAACACAGGAGGTAGAGGTTGCAGTGAGCTGAGATCGGGCCACTGCACTCCAGCCTGGGCAACAGAGCAAGACTCCATCTCCAAAAAAAAAGAACAAAAAAACAAAAAACCAGAAAAACACCATGTCTGTAAAGTATAATAAAACAAAGTTGGCTTGATTTTTATGTCGTTGTTACTATAATTTCTTGTTTTGTGAATGAAAGTCTCTGTCTGCAGGTATATATTTCAACTAGTTACATATGAACAATATTGGTAAATATTACTTATGAGGCGTTTTTATGTTTTGAAACCAAAATTGTGAGAAGACTGCAGAACTTAATTTAACATCCCAAGAAGGATTGAAAGAAACCATCACCAGGGAAATCTCTTAAAACGCTACAAGGCCTTATACAGAGTAGAAACAAAATAGTCTATTCCACTTATATTCTACTTCTAAGTCATGCTAATTCCTCTTCAGTAATTTTTGGTTTCCTTTCTTTTCTTTTCTTCTCTTTTCTCCTCTCCTTTCTTTTCCTTTCCTTTCCTTTCCTTTTCCTTTCCTTTCCTTTCCTTTTCCTTTTCCTTTTCCTGTCCTTTCTGTGATAGAGTCTTGCTCTGTCACCCAGACTGGTGTACAGTGGCATTAATATGGCTCACTGCTGCCTCAACCTTCTGGGTTCAAGCAATCCTCCTGCCTCAGCCTCACAAGTAGCTGGAATCACAAGCATGTGCTACTTTGTCCAACTAATTTTTAAATTTTTTGCCCAGACAGGGTTGGGTCTTGTCATGTTGCCTGGGCTGGTCTTGAACTGCTGGGGTCAAGCAATCCTCCCCACTTTGGCCTCCCAATGTGCTTGGATTATAGGTGTGAGCCACTGCACCTGGCCTACTTACTAACTTTCGGTGAGTTAATGCATGTAACACTTTGGAACAGAATTCAGCAAAGAGTAATTGTCCAAAAATTGTAGCTAGTATTATAGTGCATTCAATATTAATGCTTTACTTTTCCCTTTGACCAATTTTAAATAGTTTCTGAGGTTTCTAAGCAGTCACATTTAGCATTTTCATAGCTTTATATAATATTCTGTAGTTTACCAAATATTTCCACAACCATTTATATTATTACTAGTTTTTGTTTTCTTTTATAAATACATGCAGCTGTCAGTATCTTTGTTCAGTCATGCTCCTTTACCTCTCTGCACCCCCCTCCCTGCTTTTTTTATTATTCTTCTGAGTTAAGTCTCCAGAGGTGAGATTCCCATTTCATATGGCATAATCATTTTATTGATTTTGAATCCTATTGCAAAATCATCATCCAAAAAACACTGAACCGTTTCATAATATCAGCTGCAACCTCTGCCCTCACCAGTGATCTTGCTAGCATTTCCTGTCTTGTGTCTCCCTCAGCTCAAAGTCAAAGCCCAGACTGAGCACTCTGTAACCTACTGCCATGGTCTTTTCTTGTAATACCATGTCTATGTCTAGCACCCCCTTTCTTATTCATTTCACATGACAATGGTTCTTCTCAACCATTGTTCATGTCATGACAGTGTTAGAAGCATTCTTCTGAATTACGTACTTCTTTTTTAAATAAACTTATAAGTTTTTATTAGTTAAACTAGTATATGAATTGTCATCTACTAAGCCTACTATTTCTATTTTATTCTATTGGGACACTGTGTATTCTAGTTCTAAGAATGGAGGCTTTTGGGTCAGATTCCTGTTTAAATCCCAATGCTATCACTTATCAGTGGTGTAACTTCAGGTAGATTCCGTGAACTTTAATTATTTATCTTTGGAATGAAAACAATCATACCAACGTCACATGGTTACTGTGGTATATGGTCTGTGAAATCTTGGCTGGTATCAGGCACTTCATATATAGTAGTTTATTGACTATTTTAATCGTTACTATATTCCTACTGCTGTTCTTTTCTCAAAATATTTCCTGCAAATATTTTTTCATTCCCATCTTCAAACCATTGTAAACAACTGAGATTCTTTGCTTCCTTCTGCTGAATTTGATTTTTTTAAAAAAAATAATCTTTCCTCAATTTTTCATATTGGACTTACCTGCTTAGACACCTACTTCTTTTATTTGGAATTTGAAGATCTCCCAAAGGAATGTTTTTACATGAAAAATTTTTGTTCGAGTAATTAAGTTTAAACGGGAGTAAAAAGCTGAAGGAATCCATAAATTAATATGAAAATGAGTGTTTTCAGTTTGGTGCAAAGCAGAGGAAAAAAGAGAAAACATTTATTTCTCTTCCCCAGTGACTGAAACCATTTCTGTACCTGAGTGGTTCTAAGATACCCTCCTGGTCTTAGTGTTGAAGGGCTTGGAATAAAAGAGATGTAGCACTCAGCAACTCTTTGGCTAATTATGTTTACAAAGTGCTTTCCACTCCTCTTGCCCTGCTTAAATTTTTAATTGTATAAAACATTTCCCTGACCTTAGGAAACATACAAGTTAGTCAGAAAAATAAACAATACATTTTTAAAATTTTACAGATAAAAATCATGAAATAATGCCACCAGCATGACATGACATAGACAAGGGTTTTTGAACTCAAGTGCTAAGGGAACTGAAGAGTATACGTGGTCCCTGAAAGCATTAAAATTTAGTTTAAATAGCAGCAAAAACACCATCACCATGTTGACCAAGAAAAAGACATCTGAGTGGCATTCTGTGGGATGCTGTTCTGTGACTACTCGTACACAAATGATGTTATATTTATAGAGCTAACCATGGTTCAGAAAGAGTGTAGGGAGGCACTAGGACTAAGCTGTAAATGACAAAAGGGATTTGTCCAAGTGAGGATGGGAGGCCACATGCCAGGCAGAGGGATGGCTGGGGAAAGGCAGAGAATGAGAAAATAGATGATCCTTCTTAAGGCCAGTGAGCAATTTGATTTTATGTAGGAGGAAATTCATGCCCAAGACAAAAGCTCCAATGATGAAAAGGGGTTGGTATTTACGCTGTATGTAGCGGCAGGCTATAAAAGGGTCCTTCCCACCCCCGCTGGGAAATTAACATAACAAAAGTGATGTTTTAGGATGATTGTGCAGGTGGCATGCTGAAATCGGAAGATGCAGAAAAGCCTGCAGCAAAGGAGACCAGTTAGAAGAGGATGTGGATGGTCCAGGTGTGAGGTACAAAGCATCACACTACGTATAATGATGGTGAAAAATTGAAAGGGAACAACATACAAAAGAGACATTTCATAAAAAGAATTAATAGCTTCTGTTGATGGATACAATTTAGGGCTAAAATGGATGAAGATTTCAAAGTTTATTGACGTTTCAAACTTGGGCAAAATATTAACTAAAATAAGCAACCAAGAGTACTGGCTTGGTGGGGAAAAGTATGAACGTGATTCTAGATATGTGAAGTGAGATACTCAAGTGGTGCAGTGTGTCTGTAGCTGGGGTGATTAAGATTGGATGCAGATTTGAAAATCAAATTTGACAATTACATTAAATAAGGAAATAGAAAATGATGAACAAGAATTAGAAGATATTACTTGTTTCAGTAATTTGACAATGGATGAAAAAAACAAGCTAAAGAGGCAGCTTAAACACGTCAGAGAATTAACCAGAAAGTTTTTATTTTTCAAGAGAAGGGAGGAAAGTTGAAAGAAGCCATTGAAATAGGAACATCTCTTTCTTCTGTAGGTGATTTTCTGTGGGTTGTTCCTCTGCTTAAAAAAGTCATATAATGATATGGATTAAAGTCCAAATTCTACATTGGATTGGATCCAATAATTAGGTCTCTTTTTTTGGTGCTGTGAGGACAGGGAGGTAGAAACTTATTTTCTTCTAGTATGGGGCGAGATCAGCGTTCAGAGTGGGAAAAGAAGCTACCACAAATCCCTGAAATTAGGTGGGAATTAACAATGTTTTAGTAGAGCTCTCCTTTCATGACCTTTAACACCTGCTATGGAATTTTGTTAAGTGTTCTATTGGATTTGTAATGTAACGATAGCTTTTTATTAAGAACTTTGAGAAATTACAACAGCCAAGCCGCAGTCACTGGAGAAGTGATTAATATGATCCTTTACAATCATGGCAGGAATTACCACTCCTCTTTGATGTCTGCTTTTCCTCCACTTTTGGCAGGTGAGTGGGCTGCTTTTCCCCACCTGCTGCCCCTAAAGGATAAGCATGCTTTGCGATATGCTTTGGCCAAGGCGAGTGAGGGGAAGTATTACGTGTTAGTCATGACTGCCTGTTAGCCTGCTCTTCCCTCTCACAACAATTGATCAGGGATGTGCATGTTGCTGTGGAGGCGCCCTGAGACAGAAGCAGGAATGTATTAGTTTGTTCTTGCATTGCTATAAAGAACTACCTGAGAATGGGTAATTTATAAAGAAAAGGGGTTCAATTGACTCACAGTTCTGCAGGCTGTATAGGAAGCATGGCGGGGGAGGCCTCAAGAAACACGATCATGGCGCAGGCAAAGGGGAAGCAGGCACGGCCTACATGGTTGGAGCAGGGGGAAGAGAGCAGCGGACGGTACTAGACAATTTTAAACAACCAGATCTCATGAGAACTCACTTACTATCACGAGAACAGCAAGGGGGAGATCTGCCCCCATGATCCAATCACCTACCACCAGGCCCCTCCTCCAACACTGGAGATTACAATTTGGCATGAGATTTGGGTCGGGACACAAATCCAAACTTTCACTCGCGTCCGTGTGAAGAGACCACCAAACAGGCTTTGTGTGAGCAATAAAGCTTTTAATCACCTGGGTGCAGGTGGGCTGAGTCTGAAAAGAGAGTCAGTGAAGGGAGATAGGGGTGGGGCCGTTTTATAGGATTTGGGTAGGTAAAGGAAAATTACAGTCAAAGGGGGGTTGTTCTCTGGCGGGCAGTGTGGGGGTCACAAGGTACTCAGTGGGGGAGCTTTTGAGCCAGGATGAGCCAGGAGAAGGAATTTCACAAGACAATATCATCAGTTAAGGCAGGAACAGGCCATTTTCACTTCTTTTGTGGTGGAATGTCATCAGTTAAGGCAGGAACTGGCCCTCTGGATGTGTACGTGCAGGTCACAGGGGATATGATGGCTTAGCTTGGGCTCAGAGGTCTGGCATTCCTGTCTTCTTATATTAATAAGAAAAATAAAATGAAATAGTGGTAAAGTGTTGGTACGGTGAAAATTTTTGGGGGTGGTATGGAGAGAGAGAATGGGCGACGTTTCTCAGGGCTGCTTCTAGCGGGATTAGGGGCGACGTGGGAACCTAGAGTGGGAGAGATTAAGCTGAAGGAAGATTTTGTGGTAAGGGGTGATATTGTGGGACTGTTAGAAGAAACATTTGTCATTTAGAATTATTGGTGATGGCCTGGATACATTTTTGTATGAATTGAAAAACTAAATGGAATAAGAAGAAAAACAGGTATTAAAGGTCTAAGAATTGGGAGGACCCAGGACATCTGATTAGAGAGTGCCTAAGGAGGTTCAGCATAGCCTTGCCAGCAAAGATTATTTATTTCCTTTAGAGTTAAGAGTGGCGGTTTGGGGATAGCACCAGGAGATATCAGCTGTGATGGCTTGGAGAAACAGTGTAAACTGGCAGTGTAAACAAGAGCAGGGCATGTATGAGTAGTTGAAAACGGTGAATAGGAGTATGACTAGACAGAAGACAGTAGGGATGACAAGTTTTTTGGGGCACAGCCCAAGTTGGTCTGGTGTCTGGAATGAGACTGGGGCTTAATAAAAAGGAGCTCAAATAGGCTGTACCTTGTAGCATTCCGAGGACAGGCCTGAATTCTGAGAAGCGAAAGTGGTAAAAGTATTGTCCAGTCCTTTTTAAGTTGGTGGCTGAGCTTGGTGAGGTAACCTTTAGTCTGTTCTACTTTTCCTGAAGACAGAGGACTGTAAGGGATATAAAGGTTTCACTAAATACTAACAGCCTGAAAAACTGCTTGGCTGATTTGACTAATAAAGGCTGGTCTGTTATCAGACTGTATAGAGGTGGGAAGGCTAAACTGAGGAATTGTGTCTGACAGAAGGGAAGAAATGACTGCAGTGACCTTCTTAGACCCTGTAGGAAAGGCTTGTACCTATCCAGTGAAAGTGTCTACCTAGACTAAGAGGTATTTTAGTTACCAGAGTTATCTGACTCGGGGCATGTTGAATAAAGCTAATTTGCCAGTCCTGGGTGGGGGCAAATCCTCAAGCTTGATGTGTAGGGAAGGGAGGGGGCCTGAATAGTCCCTGAGGAGTAGTAGAATAGCAGATGAAACACAAAGAAGTTATTTCTTTGAGGATAGATTTCCACGATGGAAAGGAAATGAGAGGTTCTAAGAGGCGGGCTAGTGGCTTGTACTATAGCATAGCCTGCCTTTGCTGGTGTGTGGCGATTAGGCCTGGTGGAACTGCCATCAATAAATCAAGCGTGATCAGGGTGAGGAACAGGAAAGAAGGAAATATGGGGAAATGGGGTGAATGTCAGGTGGATCAGAGAGATACAGTCATGGGAGTCAGGTGTGGTATCAGGAATAATGTGGGAGGCTGGATTGAAGTCCGGGCCAGGAACAATGGTAATTGTGGGACTTAACAAAGAGTGAGTACAGCTGAAGGAGCCAGGGAGCAGAAAGTATATGCGTCAGGTATGAGGAAGAAAATAGATTTTGGAAGTTATGAGAAATGCAGAGAGTAAGTTGAGCATAGTTTGTGATTTTGAGGGCCTCTGAAAGTATTAGGGTGGCAGCAGCCGCTGCACGGAGACATGAGGGCTAGGCTAAAACAGTAAGGTCAAGTTGTTTGCACAGAAAGGCTACAGGGTGCGGTCCTGGCTCTTGTGTAAGAATTCTGACTGCACTAACCATGCCTAGGAAGGAAAGGAGTTGTTTTGTAAGGGATTGGGGTTTGGGAGATTAATCGGACACGATCAGCAGGGAGAGCACGTGTGTTTTTATGAGAATTATGCTGAGATAGGTAACAGATAAGGAAGAAATTTGGGCTTGACTTAAGTAATGGGGGCTGTCTGTGAAGCTCTGTGGCAGTACAGCCCAGGTAATTTGCTGAGCCTGATGGGTGTCAGGGTCAGTCCAAGTGAAAGTGAAGGGAGGCTGGGATGACGGGTGCAAAGGAATTGTAAAGAAAGCGTGTTTGAGATCCAGAACAGAATAATGGATTGTGCAGGGAGGTATTGAGGATAGGAGAGTATATGGGTTTGGCACCATGGGGTGGATAGGCAATACAATTTGGTTGATAAGGCATAGATCCTGAACTAACTTGTACGGCTTGTCTGGTTTTAGGACAGGTAAAATGGGGGAATTTTAAGGAGAGTTTATAGGCTTTTAAAGGCCATGCTGTAGCAGGTGAGTGATAACAGGCTTTAATCCTTTCAAAGCATGCTGTGGGATGGGATATTGGCATTGAGCAGGGTAAGGGTGATTAGGTTTTAATGAGATGGTAAGGGGTGCATGATCGGTTGCCAAGGAGGGAGTAGAGGTATCTTATACTTGTGGGTTAAGGTGGGGGAATACAAGAGGAGGACGCAAAGGAGGCTTTGGATTGGGAAGAAGGGCAGCAATGAGATGTAACTGTAATCCAGGAATAGTCAGGGAAGCGGATAATTTAGTTAAAGTGTCTCAGCCTAATAAGGGAACTGGGCAGGTGGGGATAACTAAAAGGAGTGCTTAAAAGAGTATTGTCTAAGTTGGCACCAGAGTTGGGGAGTTTTAAGAGGTTTAGAAGCCTGGCCGTCAATACCCACAACAGTTATGGAGGCAAGGGAAACAGGCCCTTGAAAAGAAGGTAATGTGGAGTGGGTAGCCTCCGTATTGATTAAGAAGGGGACGGACTTACCTTCCACTGTGAGAGTTACGTGAAGCTCAGCGTCCGTGATGGTCTATGGGGCTTCCAAGGCGATCGGGCAGTGTCAGTCTTCAGCTGCTAAGCCAACATCTGGGAAGCAGTCAGAGAGCCTTGGGCCAGAGTTCCAGGGACTCTGGGAGTGGCTGCCAGGTGAGTTGGACAGTCCGATTTCCAGTGGGGTCCTGCACAGATGGGAGGTGGCTTAGGAGGAATCCTGGGCTGCAGGCATTCCTTGGCCTGGTGGTCAGATTTCTGGCACTTGTAGGAAGCTCCTGGGGGAGGAGGTTCTGGAGGAACGCCTGGCCGCTGCGGTTCAGGCGTTTGGAAGTTCTTGTGTGCTGGACATGTGGCTGGGGTTTGTCTCACAGTGGAGGCAAGGAATTGCAACTTTTTTCTATTATTGTACACCTTGAAGGCGAGGTTAATTAAATCCTGTTGTGGGGTTTGAGGGCCGGAATTTAATTTTTGGAGTTTTATTTAATGTCAGGAGCAGATTGGGTAAAAAAAAATGTATTTTGAGAATAAGACTGCCTTTGGACCTTTTAGGGTCTAGGGCTGTAAAGTGTCTCAGGGTTGCTGCCAAACGAGCCATGAACTGGGCTGGATTTTTATATTTGATGAAAAAGAGCCTAAATGCTATCTGATTTGGGATAAAGAAAAAGGAGCATTAACCTTGACTATGCCTTTAGCTCCAGCCACCTTTTTAAGAGTAAATTGCTGGGCAGGTGGGGGAGGGCTAGTCACGGAATGAAACTGTAAGTGGGACTGGGTGTGAGGAGGGGAGGTGATAAAAGGATTATAGGGTGGGGGATCGGAGGCTGAGGAAGAATTGGGACCTAGCTCTGCCTGGCGAGGAGCAGCCTGGGGAGAAGGGGAGAGGTCAGATGGGTCTGTAGAAAAGGAAGATTAGAAAGACTCAGCAACACTTGGGGTTGGGACTGAGGGGACAGGTGGGAGGGAAAGAAGGAAGATTTGGGATGAGTTGCATTGGGAACAGAGACTAGAGAGGGACTGATGTGTAAAAGAATGCCTGGACGTCAGGCACCTCAGACTATTTGCCCATTTTACGACAAGAATTATTTAGATCTTGCAGGATGGAAAAATTGAAAGTGCCGTTTTCTGGCTATTTGGAACTACTGTCGAGTTTGTATTGGGGTCAAGCAGCATTGCAGAAGAAAATAAGATGCTTAGATTTTAGGTCAGGTGAGAGTTGAAGAGGTTTTAAGTTCTTAAGAACACAGGCTAATGGAGAAGAAGGAGGAATGGAGGGTGGAAGGTTGCCCATAGTGAAGGAGGCAAGCCCAGAGAAAAGAGAGAGTAGAGACATGGAGGGAAGGGGTTTGGGGGTTCTTACTCTCCAGAAAAGCGGGAAAGGGGTCGGGGCACAGAGATATGAGGTTGGGGCATGGAAATAACGGATTGGGGCACAGAGATAAGAGGTTGGGGTGTGAAAATAAGGGATCGGGGTGCAGAGATATAAGAGGTTGGGGCGTGGAAATAAGGGATTGAGGCGCAGAGATATAAGAGGTCGGGGCATGGAAATAAGGGATCGGGGCACAGAGATACGAGGTTGGGGTACTTGACCCTCCCCTAGAAAAGCGGGACTTGCTGCTAAGGGTGAAGGAGAAGGGGTTGGGGGTTTCTTGCCCCCCAGAAAGGCGCAGAAGGGGTAGAGACATGGAGAGAAGGGGTTGGGGTACTTGCCCCTCTCCCAGAAAAGCGGGACTTGCCGCTAAGGGTGAAGGACCAAGGCAGGCATCCCTGTGTGGTCTGACACCTCTGAAACCTGGGTGAATAATCAGAGAGGTGTCCCTGCAATGATTAAACACCAAAGGAAGGCTGCCTTCCCAGTCCGTGACCGGTGCTGGAGTTTTGGGTCCACGGATAAAACGTGTCTCCTTTGTCTGTACCAGAAAATGAAAGGAATTGAAATTAAAAGAAGGGAGAGATTGAAGTGTGGTGCCAAGATTGAAAGGAGAAAGAGGTTGAGGGACAGGGAGGTTGGAGAACAGAGTAAAAAGAGGCTGCTTACTGGATTTGAAATTGGTGAGATGTTTCTTGGGCTGGTTGGTCTGAGGACCTGAGGTTGTAGGTGGATCTTTCTCACGGAGCAAAGAACAGGAGGACAGGGGATTGATCTCCCAAGGGAGGTCCCCTGATCCAAGTCATGGCACCAAATTTCACTCGCGTCTGTGTGAAGAGACCACCAAACAGGCTTTGTGTGAGCAATAAAGCTGTTTATTTCACCTGGGTGCAGGTGGGCTGAGTCCGAAAAGAGAGTCAGTGAAGGGAGATAGGGGTGGGGCCGTTTTATAGTATTTGGGTAGGCAAAGGAAAATTATAGTGAAAGAGGGGTTGTTCTCTGGCAGGCAGAGTGGGGGTCACAAGGTACTCAGTGGGGGAGCTTTTGAGCCAGGATGAGCCAGGAGAAGGAATTTCACAAGACAATGTCCTCAGTTAAGGCAGGAACAGGCCATTTTCACTTCTTTTGTGGTGGAATGTCATCAGTTAAGGCAGGAACCGGCCATCTCGATGTGTACGTGCAGGTCACAGGGGATATGATGGCTTAGCTTGGGCTCAGAGGCCTGATGCAAACCATATCAAAGAGAGAATGAAACCAACAAGTGACCAGCTGTCCTGGACTGTTGTGTGTCATCTGGACCCATAGCAGACCTGGAAGAATGAGTGATACACTTTTGTCAGAATCATTTTTATTTTTTTCAAATCACAGCATAATCTAGCTTATCCTGGTCAATAAAATGAGGGAATTGAAACAAAAATATAAAAAAGACGGTTGTAGGATGCCCAAAGCTCTTTCTTTAGCTGCTTGAAATGTTACAGTGATTCAATGTATGAATTCTTATACTTAGTTAGCCAGCTGCAGTGGCTCACGCCTGTAATCGTAGCACTTTGGGAGGCTGAGGTGGGCGGATCACAAGGTCAGGAGATAGAGACCATCCTGGCCAACATGGTGAAACCCCGTCTCTACTAAAAATACAAAAATTAGCCAGGTGTGGTGGCACACACCTGTAGTCCCAGCTACTCGGGAGGCTGAGGCAGGAGAGTCATTTGAACCTGGGAGGCAGAGGTTGCAGTGAGCTGAGATTGCACGACTGCATTCCAGTCTGGTGACAGAGTGAGACTCTATCTCAAAAAAAAAAAGAAAAAAAAAAAAAGAAAAAGAAAAAAAGAAAAAGAATTCTTACAGTTAGTCAGAATCTAAATTTTTGTAATCATAATCATCAGGTGTAAACAGAATTGTAATAATAGTTAACATGTATTAAGCTCTTGCTATGTCCCAGACCTGTTCTAAACCCATTTAAGCTCTGTTCATTCTCTCATTTGATCCTGTGTCAATTCTAAGAGACTGCCATTAATAAGGCCAGAGGAGAAAACTAAGGACCAAAGAGGTTGTGTAACTTGTTCTTGAACCTTGGCACAAACCATATTTGTCCAAGTTTAGATTCTGTTTGCTTAAACACTTGAAAGGTGAGCAGTAATCAACACTAAATGTTGTGGACTCTGTGGTTTCTGTAAGTAAAATCCACTTTTCCTTCTGTTATAATTACATTCATCAAACCTTCAAACTTGAGATCCTTTCTGCTACTAATTAGTAAATCTTCAAACTAAAAGACAAGATACAGATTTGTTTTGAGAAATAATAGCTTGAAAAGAAGATAACCCTCAATAAGTCTATGACCGAGAAGCAGGCAAACCCTAGTCAAAGTGGATTTACCTACAAACCAATTTACCTTCAGAACCAATTAACTGGTTGGTTGATTGGATACATATGGGGATGGAAAAAAAACTCCACAGACAAGATGGGAAATCATTGACTATGCAGACTATTTCAATAAACATTTACTTGGCACCTCCAACGTGCAAAAGACAGCACTGGGTGTTATGATGTCCCACAGATGAATAAACACAGGACCTCAGGGAGCTCACAATCTAGCACTTATGGGACATCACTGACAACAACATCTGATATTTCTGAGCATTAAAAATGTGCCAGTATTCTAAAAACCACTGAATTGTGCACTTAAAAATATGTGCCAAGAATTTCACATCTATTTCTCATTTAATCTGCAAATTAATTTTATGTAATAAAATTTTATAGTTTTCCACTTTATAAAATAGAGATAAAAGTTTTCCACTTTATAAAATAGAGATAAAATATCTGAGGCTCAGAGAAGTCAGGTAACTTACCTGAAGACACAAAGTAGGTGGTGAAGTTGGTACTAAAACAATTATTTTGGACATCAAGGACCATGTCTGTCTTTTCTGGACCAGCATTTCTAAGAGTGTATTAGGTCTACACCGGTGGTATATCAGAAATTTGAAGGTGTTACGTAGATAAACACCTTATTTTAAGAGTTATAGTTTTTACAATCAGTTTCTACTTATTGGAAGTAATACTGGTTTTCAATTTCCAATAGTAATATGAAATTTATTTTAACATAAATGTATTTAGGTAAATAAATTTAAATTGATGGAAGTGAAGACAGTATTGAGGTATGTAAAAAGTTGTGAAGATGGTACTTGAGTGCCCAAGTATGGAAAATATTCCTCTGGAAACACTAGACTATTGTTGACAAAGAGCTAAGGGAGGCTAGGCTATGCTGTTGTGACAAACAGCCCCTGAATCCAGGGGCTTAGGAAACATGATTGATTTATGGCTCACATTATATATCCAACATGACCAGAAGGACCAGTGGTGGAGGTGGGGGTGTCTCTGTTCCATGTAGTCACTCAGCAACCAGGCTGACAGAGGTGCCACTATTTTATGTCACTCAATCAAAGCCTGGAGGATTAAGCAGGGACCAGATCCATGAAAGGTTAAGGAGCTTGGACCTTATCCTGAGGGCAAGAAGGATTAGTGCTTTTAATGTCTTTTCTTCTATTCGTTGCTAGCACAGGCAGTGTCATGACCCAAAAAGACAATACAATACGTTGCCTGGGGACCTATCACTAAGATTTTTGCCATTGAAATCTAATATATGAAAATCCAGGCTTATGGTGCAAATACATATGGAGATTGTTCATATTGCAAAAGGGTTCTTTGCTTAAATAAAGGATTAATTGAAGGGTGCTTTTTAAGAGTAAATATCCCTTAGCATGGGATGTTTGAAATGAATATTTATTTAATTCTGTTTAAACTCAATTTAAAAAAAAACTTCCCTATGATGTGGTGTTTCATCTGTTTTACAATGAACGTAACAATGTTACTATTTAAAATGTGAATATTGATCCCATTAACGTTAATAGCAAATGGATTTTTTTCCCCCTGAGAATGCAATGAAAGCAAGTGTAATTTAGATTTTATGCCTTATAACACGTATAATTTTGAGGGACGGGAACATTTCTTTAGTGATTATTTGAGCTCCCAAACTCTTGGTTTATGTTTCTATACTAGTACCTGGCAAGTTTCATTAGCTGCTTACGGAGCAGAGCTGTGTCCTCCAGTAACTCCTAGAGAGCAGGGGGCTAGTACTAGGTTGGTGCAAAAATAATTGTGGTTTTTGCCATTAAAAGTAATGGCAAAAACCTCAATAACTTTTTTACCAACCCAGTATCTTTGTCTTTCTGTAAACAGCATCTGACTCAGTTCGTAATAGGTGCTCAGTAAATATTTGCAGAGTGAGCAAAATAAACATTTTCTTGCATTTTTCAAGCCAAATTCCAATACAAAAGACTTTTCTAGTGAATTTTACCTCCGCCATTCATAACACCCTTTACCTCTTCAGTCTTTCTCTTTGGATTGCACCTTTGCTAAACGTAACAGTTAAATAATTACTCTAAGTAATCTAAGATAAACAAGAAATATGCTTCAAGAAAGCCAGTGTGTTCTTAAATTGTTGATTCCTGTGACTTAGTGAGAAAAAATGAGTGTGTCTGTGTAGTCAAGAAGTAATTTCTAGGCAACCTTAGCATAGTTGTCTAGTTTTGAAACATTAAGGACAATTTATCAGCCATTATACTTTAGTTAAGTGCTAATCAAGTTTATGTTTCTCCTCCAAGCTAAGTAAAAGAGAGGAACTCTGATTGCAGAGGAACACTAAAACTGTCTATTACATGGTCTTGAAATGCTTGTGACTTTAATTTCAATGACTAGCATATGTTTATTGTGTTTAAATGTCAGTTTCACAAAAGCCTTGCTTCTTAAGTGGGACAGTCAAGTAACTGGAAAATAATTGGCAGAAATTTGAGTTCTCAATTTATCCTCCCACTTTCCAAACATTTTTTTTCCTTTAGGTAAATTACTATTACATGTCTTTATGTCCTGAAGGGTACGTACTGATATAGAGTCCAAATTCTCTACCACTTGTGCCACTGAGAGTTCTGATTCCCAAACCATCCCATTCCCTCTACTCAAGCTTACACCTCATTCCTTACCCTTGAAATTTATGTGACAACTCAGAATTGTGGCCATATTTACATTTGCTTCTGAGACTGCAAAACTTACAAAGAAGTAGAAAGCAGATGCACTCGGGGCTCAGATTAGTACTTGAGCTCAGTAATAAAAGACTTGCCAGTAATTAGCCCACCTCTCAATAACGGAGTGATTGTACCCAGGACCGAGAGAGGCCTACCGTTAGATTGCCCATCATAGCTAAAGGAAAAGCAGACCTGGGCTTTGAGGGAAGCATTTACCTTCCAGATGTTTTCTTTTGATACTTGTGAAAGATAACATTATTCAGAGGCATTTAAATAAGTGCATCTTTGTTTAGATGAAATACAATGCTAGGGTCACAATATATTTATGCTTCCTATGTGTTTTCAAGCATTCAAGTCTAAGGACCAAATTTTTTGGAGTTCTTTGTTAATCAAATATGCACTGTGTCAACCAGAAGGAATTTCTGGGGGGCAGGGGTGGTGGGGTAGAGACCAGCCATTGTCTAGCGAACAGTTGGAGTGAGTCTTCCTCCCCAGCTCATGTTATTGTAGTTCCATTTCAGAAAGCAACACTTAAAGCTATTTAGATGGAGGAGAGTGAATAGGGATGAAGAGACCAATTAACCAATTTTTCTTGGCCTTTCCTCACACATAGACACATTCTGTACAACACCCCAGTTTTGATGTATTATTTTAATTAATCCCAGTCTTTTGATTCCTGCAAAAGAAGGTTAGCAAATGTAACAATGCTCGGGAGTTTCTTTATCGTAAAAGACACATAATTTCAAGCATTTAATAAGGTAGATTTATTCTGGGTAGTTTAGCTTGCACATTCACTCAAACAGCCCTCCCCAAAGACAACATTAAAAATGTGATTAGTTAGCTGCCATCAATAACACAAAATAGGAAAATGCTCTCTGAAGGGACAGCTTTGTGGAGGGCACTGCACAGTGTGTAGTAAAAATATATGGCCTAATAAGTTTACATTTGCAGGCTCATTTGTTAAAACTCTTGAATTTCTAATTTGTGTCGGAAAGATAAATGGATGGAGCCACAGTAGAGTGTGAGATTAATACTGATGGATGGGGATTCAGTTTTTTGCTAGCCTCTTGAGTTCCACACAACCCAGTAGGCAGTTTATAGAAAAACCAAATGTAAATAAAAGGAAGGACATTATTTACTCTGGTTGAGACCAATTACCAGTTATTTTGTTCCGTTCAGCACCATAGTTAAGGACATTTCTATATAATCTAATTATTATACTTTAGTAATCAAAAGGCCTACAGTTTATAACCGGATGTTTCTAACATCGGCCCCCAGAAGCTCTATTATGTAAGGAGCAGTTAGGGATGGTCTTTCTCGTTGTATTTCACAAAATATTTCCTCAAATTGTCCCTAAAAAAAATTTCTGGACACAACATGGAAAGAAGACTTAGGTTCTTAGGAAATACTTAAAAATAATGAGCTTTTTTATAGCCAAGGATTTAGGAAAACAAGATAAGATTTCTGTGGAAAATCAATAGCAAAAGGTAAATTTAATGCCTCTGTTTTGCATCTTCACCCCCCATCACCTCCACCACCAGGACATAACACCCAACGCCTTAAGCAGTCCCTTGGAGTGGAGTTGCCACCATGCCTCATGGATTTCCTGCCTCTGTGTCACTGATGGCCGTCATGTCAGAAACACAGCAGCAATGTCCAGTGGCAGAGAGAGGCAAATCAATACACACAACACTTGGTTTGGCAAAAGTCACTCTAAAATTATGAGATGACTTTCCAACACATTTGTAAATTCTAGCTCCTTTGACTGAAGCTAGACATATTTCTCATTGTGAAAAATGCTGTACGTTTTGTGCAAATATATTATGAAGTCTACTTGGAGAAGTAGAGGAAAGAGTAGGTTAAATTATCTCTCCTCCTCTTCCCTTCAATCCTCTCTCATTTCCTTTTCTTTTTCTCCCTCCTCCTTCCCTTGCTCTCTTCCTCTGTCTTTCCTTCCCTCCCTCCTTCTCTCTTTTTTTCTCTCTCTGTGTGTCATCACACATCTGAAAGCAGTCTCCAGGAGGAAATCTCTAACCATCCTTGAATTCCTCACTGACTTCCCTTTCTTTTCTCGGACTACCCCAAGTGGTAGTTTGCCACAGAAGAAAGAGCTTTGGCCAAGGGCACAGAAAAACCTAGGAGGTGGCTCTGGTTCCATGGCTTCAAAAATGTGTGATAGGCGAGTCACTTACCTTCTCAGAGTTTCATTTTTTCATTTCTAGGATGGAGATTATTATTTATTATAAGGGATATATGAAGATGAAATGAGATGAACATATAACAGTGCTTTAGAAAGTAGTCCAGTTCCCTATCTTTCATTAATCTGAAAACTACCCTAAAAATATTAACAATTGCGAGGGAGAATTTAAAAAAATTTATGT
The DNA here is from genome assembly GCF_029289425.2 of Pan paniscus. NCBI lineage: Eukaryota > Metazoa > Chordata > Mammalia > Primates > Hominidae > Pan > Pan paniscus. The sequence goes on along the minus strand of NC_073263.2, from coordinate 80,851,342 downwards.
GGAGTAATTGTGTGGCCTTGTCAGTAGCTGTTGATGTTAACCATGGCACCTCCATAAATATAATGTCCTGAGTCATTGTTAACATGTGCTGGCTGACTCAGAGGGGTAGCTTAGGTCCCAGTTCTCTACAGTATAAGAAGCTGAGGCTGTAACTGTGCACTGGCCTCAGACCCATGGCCTCCAGGCCTGGACTGGCTCTCTCCTGAGCCCCAGTAGCAGTTTTTAGCCACAGGTTCTCTGGAGAGATTTCTGGATAATCTACAGCTGTTGATCTGGCACTGTACAGCAAGGCTCTTCAAAGAACTGTCTTTAACCAGCAGTGTAACTGAGGTTAATTTTAGTGCTGATTGGTTTTGTGTGCTCTGGTTAGATCAGTCCTAGGAAGGTGGCCTTGCTTGGAGATTTGTTGTGTCTCTAATCTGCTTAGAAATTAGCAGGAGGTGCTCATAAGTCAGGCAGTCAGTGAACATTTGTTGAACATTTATTATGTTTCTTAAAAGAATCTCTTCTCATAGGAATGCAAGAAAATGATCTTCACCTGTGTTTAAGATGTGACCCAGAGTCAAGTGTTTGTGGCACAAGTGGAGTGATAAGGAATGAAGGTGTTGCCATGCTGGGTAACCACATGTCAGATTAGTGAAAGGGCAAACAATTCGAAGTATATTGACTTCTTAAAATTGGGAGATGTATGTCCTAAAAACCAAAGCAATATGTAGAATAAAGATGAGAGGCTTTTGAACGTTTTATCTGGTGAGTATTATTTGTAGAAAACTCAAAGCTGCAAATTACTTTAGGAAATTCTAGGAATAGATTTAGCATGCACTTAAGGCCCCTTTGCTTAGGGATAAGAAGAATTAGAAAGGGTATAAAATACATAGAACAGATGTATTCTCTCTTTTTATGGGCTTTTGATCTAAGACCAATAGAGGAATTTGTGTTGGTTGGTGAATCCTCCTATAAACTCTGAAATGGAGATAAGAAACTTCTCAGAGTCTTCTTAGGTAGGTGAATATGTGATAGAACATGAAGAAGCAGATTCATTTTGAAACTTCCAGGACTATATTCTCTTACTTCAAAATTCTGAATGGTTCCCTGCTACCTACAAGATAAAAACCCAAGCTTCTTAGCCCAGCATATGAGGCCCTTTGCAATTTATCCTAAACTTTGTACCTTTCCATTCCCTACTTACCTATTTCAGCCTCAGTGACATGAAACCCAATTATAGTTTCTTGAAAACACTGTCCTTCCAGGTTCCAGGCAATGCCTTGCTCTTCAGATGCTGTTCCCAGGACTGGAATGTTGCCCTTGGACTTGGCTGATTGCTGTCCTCCACCCCACCAAAATTCAAGGCCTCGCTCCAATGCTGCCTCAGATGGGGCCAGAGTGAGCATCTCCCTTCACTTGGCTCGTCCTTGTGCTGACTTCTCTGCTAGTCCTCATTCAATACCTGGCAATCATCTTTGTGGCTGTTGTTGCCTTCTATAAACTATGAGCCCTTTAAAGAAAGAAATGCAGCTATTGTCCCTACACACAGTGTGAGGACAAAGGCACAAGGAGTCTGAAGGAAGGAGAGCCATCTTTCCCAATTAATGTCCCAGTGTTTTGTGGCTGGGAGTAGGATCAGGTGGATTGAGGAGGGTGGCTGCTGGGAGAAGCCACTCACCTGTATGTCATGGCTAAACATACACAGTGTGTACAGCCGAGTGAGGTTGGGGAGGAGTATGGTGTTGACACAGCCAGAAAGCAAAGGCAATGTAAGTGCTTGGGATGAGTGATCAGCATGGGGTCTGGGCTAACATTTCCCATCATTAGTTCAGAGGGTTTCTTCTGTGTTTTCAAGGGTCTTTAAGACTCATTAATAAGCTGTTTGTGGCTTTTTGCTCTTTAATGTGATAAAAAATAAGACAGTGCCTCAGGTGACAGCTCTCAGTCTGTTATAGGTCAGAAGGAAGTGTGTAATGTTAATATGAATAAAGCACACTATAAATGAATGTCCTTTATTTGGAAGCCACAAATTTTCAAATCCAAAATTCCATTTGGTGAAATATTCAGGGGATCCAGTTCCTATGTCAATAATCAATAACCCAAATCCTCAGAATCAAACAACCTGTCGGTCCCTTGTTTAATCAGAATTGTTGGAAGGATTAAATCTGTAATGAATCCTTGCACATTTGCTTTCAATCTTCTCCATGTTGATGACATCCTTGCATATGTATATCCACATTTGCCTCTCAGTGGGAGTGCATATCTGACATTTCAAAGACTACAAAATGTGATCTGGAAAATAAACACTGCTGTAGTAATTTTGATGGTTGATCATCTGTTTAATGTAATGTCACCTAACTTCGAGACTGTAAATTAGGCTGACTTGATTTGTTATCAATTTTCAGTACTATTTAGCACCCTGAACAAAAAACCAAACCAAAACAACCCCCTCACCTGTAGCTTTTTTGATTCAATTTTCCCAAATATCATGTTCTCCAATAAGCTTTCTTGAGAAGTTGGGAGGGGTGGTCATTTGACTTCACATAATAGAGATATGTTATTTAGGCTTTTCATTGATTGCCCCTTTTTCAGCCCTGTTTTTCACCTCCACTTGATAAGTATTTGATACCTCCAATTATGGAGTCTTTCTGGGGCTCTGTGACTGAAGACAGCTTGCTTCTTATTATTAGAAGATATGCAGGTTTTAACTCCTATATGTCAGATTAAACACGTGGAAAAACTTTTACATTTCAAAATTTGACGTGATCTGGTGTGCTCTTTTCTTCTCTCCTATTATCTTTGTCCCTGCGTATTTCTGATTTTTTTTATTCTTTACTGTTGCTTTAGTGTGATTTTTGGAGAGAGTGAAGATAAATGCATATGTTTGAACTGACACGTTTAAAGAGAGGTCCAAACACTTAATTTAGTAATTTTACTTGTACTCTGTAAGATACTTTATAGTTATCTCTCATTATCACAACAATCTTCAAAAGGAGATATTAGCATCTTTACTTTGTAAATAAGGGACCTGAATTTCAGAAAAAACAAGTAATGGATCCAATAGCATCATTTGACAGGCAAGTCGCTGAGATTGAGTTTGAACCCTGTCCATCTGACTCCCAAGCCTCATCATTTTCTGTGGTGCCATAGGGCCTCTTCATGTGAAAGACATTTTATTAAGTCATCATGTTAGGACATCCAAGGCCTCAATAGCACCCTAGAATTTTAACTGCTTATAGGAAGCAGAGCTAAAGTTCTGTCCCTAGACAGGCAGCCTTGTGATGGACTTGAGCATAAGAAGGCCATCCTCCTTCTTGTTCTGGCACTCAGTTTGCTTCCCTATGCCTCTCACATCTTCTTGTTGTAAATGTCTCCTTGGTGAATCGTGAATTCACAATCTTTGTTTCATTCCCAGTCTCGATAACTTCTCTTCTTAAATATGGCTGTAGTTCCTGCCTCCCACCCTTCCAGATGGCTATTTTACACTCACTCTGATCTCCTCTAATTTTTACACTCTCTTTTCCCTACTCATGCTCAACTAAAGACCTGTTTCTTCTGTCACTGAGAAAATGGAAGCGATCAGAAAGGAACTTCCACATTCCCCTTCTACTCAACCCACCCATGTGTATCCATACCAAGCACCCTGTGCTTCCTCTTGTTGCACTGGATAAACTATCCCTTCTCCTAACTCAGGCCAACTCCACCTCAAGGTACTGGATCCTAGACCTTCATACCTACCTGAAGACTCTTGCATCATCACTTTTTCCCTCTGTTGCAGTAGAATTTATGTAACTATACATCATGGCATAATAGTCTCCATTTTATTATTTATTTATTTACTTATTTATTTGATATGGAGTCTCACTCTGTCACCCAGGCTGGAGTGTAGTGGCCCGATCTCGGCTCACAGCAATCTCTGTCTCCTGGATTCAAGAAATTCTCCTGTCTCAGCCTCCTGAGTAGCTGGGACTACAGGCACCACCACCCCGCCTGGCTAATTTTTGTATTTTTAGTAGAGATGGGGTTTTACCATATTGGTCAGGCTGGTCTTGAACTCCTACCCTTAGGTGATCCACCAGCCTCAGCCTCCCAAAGTGCTGGGATTACAGGCTTGAGCCAGCGTGCCCAGCCAATAATCTCCATTTTTTTTAAAAAAAAATTCCTGCCTTGAATCCTGATCCCCCATATAGCTACACTTCCCTGTCTCTCTTCCCTTTTATGGAGAAGTTCCTTCAGTTGTCTATATTTGCTTTCTTCACTTTTCATCCCACGTTATTTCTTGAAACTTTTCAAATCTGTCTTTTGCATTTAGCACTCTGTTGTGACTACTTTCATCAAGAACACTGAGGACTGTCCCGCTGCCAAGTCCACTGGACAATTCTCAGTGCTCATTTACTCAGTCTACCAGCAGAATTTGGACCTGTTGGTTTCTCCCTTCTTCTGGAAACACTATCTGGTATTTGGCTGCACCCTGTTGACCCTGTTGGTTTTTTTTCCTCTTTGGTAGACCACTCATTCTCTACTCCTTTTCCAGATCATCCTCCTCTTCTTGATCTCTACCTATTAGAATGTTTCAGAGCTCAGTCACTGGACCCCTTTCTGTGAACATTGATTTCCTAGATGATACATACACTCCTGATGCTTTGATATCATCTATTTGCTGATAATGCCAACATTTGTGTCTTTAGCTTGAATTTTCTTTTGAGTCTCGGACTGGCATGTTCAACTACGTCCTCTGCATCTTTACTCAGTTGTATAACAGGCGTCTGAAATTTAAGAGGCCCAAAAGAACTCTGAATATTCCCCTGTATACCTCCTCCTTTATTTATTATTATTATTATTTTTAATTTCAATAGTTTTGGGGGAACAGATGGTTTTTGGTTACACGGATAAATTCTTTAGTGGTAATTTCTGAGATTTTGGTGTACCTGTCACCTGAGCAGTATACACTGCACCCAATGTGTAGTCTTTTATTTGCCACCCACCATCCCCTCCAGTTCCCAAAATTTATTATATCATTCTTATGCCTTTGGATCACCATAGCTTAGCTCCCAGTTATAAGAAAGAACATACAATATTTGGTTTTTTATTTCTGAGTTACTTCACTTAGAATAATGGTCTCCAACTCCAGCTTGCTGTGAATGCCATTATTTCATTCCTTTTTATGGCTGAGTAGTATTCCATGAACACCTACTCTTTTCTTAATGTCACTTACTTTAAATGGTTTCTTCTTCATTCAGTATTTTTTCAGTCTCCAAACCTTTAAATCATCCTTTTTTTTTTTTTTTCAGTATTTATTGATCATTCTTGGGTGTTTCTCAGAGAGGGGGATTTGGCAGGGTCATAGGACAATAGTGGAGGGAAGGTCAGCAGATAAACATGTGAACAAGGGTCTCTGGTTTTCCTAGGCAGAGGACCCTGCGGCCTTCCGCAGTGTTTGTGTCCCTGGGTACTTGAGATTAGGGAGTGGTGATGACTCAACGAGCATGCTGCCTTCAAGCATCTGTTTAACAAAGCACATCTTGCACCGCCCTTAATCCATTTAACCCTGAGTGGACACAGCACATGTTTCAGAGAGCACGGGGTTGGGGGTAAGGGTATAGATTAACAGCATCCCAAGGCAGAAGAATTTTTCTTAGTACAGAACAAAATGGAGTCTCCTATGTCTACCCCCCTCTACACAGACACAGCAACAATCTGATTTCTCTTTCTTTTCCCCACATTTCCCCCTTTTCTATTTGACAAAACCGCCATCGTCATCATGGCCCGTTTTCAATGAGCTGTTGGGTACACCTCCCAGACGGGGTGGCGGCCAGGCAGAGGGGCTCCTCACTTCCCAGACGGGGTGGCCGGCAGAGGCGCCCCCCACCTCCCGGACGGGGCGGCTGGCCGGGCGGGGGCTGCCCCCCACCTCCTGGACAGGGCGGCTGCCGGGCAGAGACAGAGACGCTCCTCACTTCCCAGACGGGGTGGCTGCTGGGCGGAGGGGCTCCTCATTTCCCAGACGGGGCGGCTGCCGGGCGGTGGGGCTCCTCACTTCTCAGACAGGGCGGCCGGGCAGAGATGCTCCTCACCTCCCAGACGGGGTGGCGGTCCTCACATCTCAGACGGGGCGGCAGGGCAGAGGCTCTCCCCACATCTCAGACGATGGGCGGCCGGGCAGAGACGCTCCTCACTTCCTAGCCGGGATGGCGGCTGGGAAGAGGCGCTCCTCACTTCCCAGACTGGGCGGCCGGGCAGAGGGGCTCCTCACATCCCAGACGATGGGCGGCCAGGCAGAGACGCTCCTCACTTCCCAGATGGGGTGGTGGCCGGGCAGAGGCTGCAATCTTGGCACTTTGGGAGGCCAAGGCAGGCGGCTGGGAGGTGGAGGTTGTAGCGAGCCGAGATCACACCACTGCACTCCAGCCTGGGCAACATTGACCACTGAGTGAGCGAGACTCCGTCTGCAATCCCGGCACCTCGGGAGGCCGAGGCTGGCAGATCACTCGCGATTAGGAGCTGGAGACCAGCGGGGCCAACACGGTGAAACTCCGTCTCCACCAAAAAAATACGAAAACCAGTCAGGCGTGGCAGTGCGCCCTGCAATCCCAGGCACTGGGCAGGCTGAGGCAGGAGAATCAGGCAGGGAGGTTGCAGTGAGCTGAGATGGCGGCAGTACAGTCCAGCCTCGGCTTGGCATCAGAGGGAGACCATGGAGAGAGAGGGAGAGGGAGAGGGAGAGGGAGACCGTGGAGAGGGAGAGGGAGAGGGAGAGGGAGAGGGAGAGGGAGAGGGAGAGGGAGAGGGAAATTATCCTTGACACCTGTCTGTCTCTCTCACTCCACATCCAATCCATTAGCAAATCCTGTTGCTTCTACCTTCAGAATAGATTCCACGTATAACCCTTTCTATGGCTTTCATCAATAATACTCTACTTAAAGCTGTCCTTATTTCCTGTCTTATCTAAGACAATACCATTCTAGCTTGTCCTCCACAGTTGCTTACTGCAGTTTATTCTTTACATAGCAGCAGAATGATATTTTAAGTGTAAATCAGATTACGCTGCCCTCTGCTTAAGAGCATTACATTGTTCTGCTGTCTTTACTTCACAGCACTCACCACTACTGGACATTATATAACTACTAATTTGTAAATTTACATTCTTTACTGCCAGAATGTAAGCTCCATGAGAGCAGGGACTTTGTTGGTCTTGCTCACCTCTGTATCCCCAGTGCCTAGGAGAGGACCTGGTACTTAAGAGGCATTAGTAACTATTGAATGAAAGAGTGAATCATCGATATAAGAAGAAACCCCTTCCTGGGATCATGTAATTGTTTCTTCAAATCCCACTGCTTACTTTGTCCCCCTTTGTCATCCTAAATAGCCACTGTCCCAAAGATCTGCTAGATATATAAAAATTTAATGTCATGCAATTTGTTCTATTGCTCTATTCAATTTATTTCAGTATGGCTTAGAATGCTAGATCGTAAAATAAAGTACATAATAAATAGACAATTAAATGACTTAAAATATGGCTAATGTGCACTTTTCTGTGAAACAGTCTTTGTGTACGAACAAAACTCTATGACAACAGTTTTAGAGAGGAAATAAGTTTAAGTTAATTATTTTATCTTACAGAAAATTTTTAGGCCAGTGTCTCACACCTGTAATCCCAGCATTTTAGGAGTCTGAGGCGGGTGGATCACCTGAGGTCAGGAGTTTGAGACCAGCCTGGCCAATATGGTGAAACCCCATCTCTAATAAAAATACAAAAATTAACTGGTCACGCTGGCACACACATGTAATCCCAGCTACTCAGGAGGCCGAGGCAGGAGAATCACTTAAACCCAGGAGACAGAGGCTGCAGTGAGCCAAGATTGTGCCACTGCACTCCAGCCTGGGTAACAGAGCAAGACTCCATCTCAAAAAAATAAAAATAAAAAATAAAAAATAAAAAAAAAGTTCTCTTTGAATATGGACTGTGGTGAATATTTAGTTACCTGTTTTGTGCCTTGCACTGTGTGTGCTTGTGTGTGAGAGTGTATGTATGTGTGAGGATGTATGCATAAGTATGTTTTAAAAGCTAAGATAGCGACACAGTTAAAGACATAGTCTTTGCCATCAGGACCCACATATCCTGTGTTTAATTGCTAAATTTTCTAATAAAAATAATGTTTCATTACCTAATGTCCTTCATGTAAAACAGAGAACATGGCCATTGTTAGAACATAATCAAAGACAAACACAAGATTATTTACAGCTCTGTTGAGACAGGTACAAAGTTTGCTTGCTACTTTCATGTGATACTTTTTCCTTTTTCTTGTAAGTGTTTGTGCCATGGGTTGTTATACACATTTACAACAAAATGGCAAGTCTTTCATAGACAGGATTCTATTGGTTTAACCTAACAGCATATGGCAATTTACACATAAACTGCTCTATGTTTGGAATAATAAAAATGTCAGGACAAATAAGAAATGTTAAATATGCTGATATTTTTATACCACTTAAATTTATTGCCCCATTTAAAAATTAAAATTATTAAAAACTGTGATTGATACTGCACAAAGCAGTTGCCAGAGAGACTATGCAACATCGCTGGAATTGTGTGTTCACTTTCTGAGTGAGTGCTGTTTTATTTGGTAAATAATTTGACTGCTGCAATGTACTTTTGTCTTGTAACCCCATAGGAAGCCTACCTAGAAAGTGTAAGAATGTTCTGGATGTATTGACTTTTGTGTAAACAAGTTTTCTTCGTAGCCTTCCTCATAGGAATGGAATAAAATATTGGCTGACTTCTTCATTCTATTTTGCTTCCCTCCGTGGAGTTTGCTGTGATTTGGTGCTTCTGAAGTCCCGAAAGATGACTGGTTTTCAGATTGCTTTCCCAAGTTATACAGTAAGAGTACGAGGCCTTAGTGCAAACTGAAGAGACTTACACTGGCCTTTTCAAATGGAATAAAATAGGCTCAGCAAAGAAGACGATGCAGAAAGGAGACTTGTCTGAACAAAGAATGTGCCAGACAGATAGTAGATTTTGTATGATGTACTCAAGGCTCGTGTTTTTATTCCTTCTAAATTTTGAAAGAGGTGAAAGATATGTGTGAACACCTAGAAGTATATATAAAAACAAATGTGTGCATAAAATTTTGTATCTAAACCATCTGAAATAACTCAGTCCTGTCAGCTGGATTCCCTTGAAAAAAGAATTGGTGGAGAGAAATTCTTTAAAGTAGTTATAGTCTCTTTTGGGATCAGAGAATGAATTTTGACTTGTGTTTAGAGACTACATTAATATGAGCAGTACAAAGATCTAGATAACATATCCCAGCCATAAAAAAAGATAAAATCAGAAAAATAGAAATTTTTGCATTAACTCAAAAGTTGGGCAGGGGTCAATAGGGAGTTGTCAAGCTGTGCTTTTCAAGCACAGAGGTGTCTATTGCTCTTTCTTGATGAAATGCTGGAATGGAGGTAAATCATGTGCATTTCATGCCTTTGGAGCAGACAGGTGTCTAGTCCTACTGGCACTAATTATAAATAATGTACTCCCAGAGTGGCATGGTACTAAGTCTTGGCAATTACTCACACTGTGCTGTCTCTCACAGCCCAACTATGGATATTTCAGACTCTGCCCTTCATTGCTGGGAGAATCTTCAGGAGGACTTCAAGCAATTCCTTCCTGCAGCATTACTCTTCTTCACAGCACTTTTTCCAAAACAAGGCAAAAGAAGTAGCAAGGGGGACAGGGCAACCCAAACCCAAAGTCCTTCCAGGTTATAATTCAAGCGTTTTCTAAAACCTTCTTCCGTGAAGTATTCAAGGCTAATATGAACATCCCTTGCCTCCACAGGGCCTAGTCTCACACAGCGCAGTGTATGTAGTCAGAGGGAAAACAGCTAGTCTTCATCTCCATATTAATTTTGAAGTTATTATTGCATTGTTGCTATCATTATTATTATTATTCTCATTTGAAAGAGGAGAAAACTGAGGCTAAGAGATGTTAAGTAATTTGTTCCTGTCACATACTACAGGGTGGAACCAGCAATTAACTGGTTCCCAAACAGAAGCATCAATGGCAACATTAGGCTTAATAAATATTTGTGAAGTGAATTGATAAATAGATAAGATAATTTCAAGGCAAGTCCCACTGTTGTAGCATTTAAGAAATATTTTGCTTCTGTCTAGTATTAGAATCATCTTTAGAAAGCACAGCAATCATTTATACCGCCTGCCACCCCAACATATTGCCAATAATAAATAACACTCCTTCATGCTAAAACAGCACTTTAAACTTAGAGAAAGACTTTAAAATACAGAAGGTTTACCTACATTATGCATTTAATTCTTAAAAGAATCCTGTGAGGTGAACAGACCTTATTGTCCCTATTTTATAAAGCTATGGAGCCTCATGAGTTGCTAACATCTGTCTACTGCCAGTATTTTGAGTTGTAAGAAGTCAGAATCTTCTCATTTAAACTCTTCCTCCTCTCTTCTCTTTTTTCTCTTTCTCTCTGCTGCTACAGGCAACTGGTTACTTACTTCCACGTTAGGGACATTTGGGATACAGCTGAAAGGCTGTATGAAATGAATTTCATGGCTTTCCTTTCAAAAAAAAAAAAAGCATTTATCCATTGGTGCTTCCCCCTTTTTCTCTATTATGCCTGCATGTGTGGCATCCCCAGCCATGGCTTAACACAGAAGCGGCAGGGCAGGAAGTGAGAAACACATGTGGGCTGAGGCAAGGTGCTGTCAGGTTGCACAATGTCAAGCTGGATGGAGCCCACATAGAAATGGTCACTGCAGCAGCAGTCAAAATAAAAGATAGGTAGAGCAAGAGATTCTGAAGAAGTATACACAATAGGTTCAGTATATACAAAAGAATAAGTAAGCAAATGAAAGTAAACAAATAACATAAACCCCAAAACGTCAAGAAGCACTACGAATGGGGCAAATACAAATAAAAAAGACTGCAAAAACAAGTCCAACCATATCAATCATAGAGTAAAGAAAAATAGATTAAACATACTAGTTAAAGACAGGAGTGATCAGATTAGTTTAAAAACATTCTAGCTAACATCTGAAGTATAAAGGCATAGAATCGTGTAAAGGATGGAAAAACATATACCAATCAAATGTTAACCAACACAAAGGTTGTAGAGATGTATCATTATCAGACAGGTTAGGCTTTAAGACAGAAAGTGTTATTATTATATTTTCCCTCTTTTTCTTGTAAGTGTTTGTGCCATGGGTTGTTACATTTACAACAAAATGGCAAATCCTTCATAGACAGGATTCTATTGGTTTAACCTAACAGCATATGGCAATTTACATATAAACTGCTTTATGATTGGAATAACAAAAATGTCAGGACAAATAGGAATGTAGAAAGTCACTAAATAATAATAAAATACTGAAATCACCGGGAAGATACAGCAACTCTAAGCTTGTATATCTCTAATGAAATATTTTAAGTATATGAAGCAGAAACTGGTAGAACCACGGGAAGATAAGACCACCATAAATAGGGAAAAACTCATTTCATCTGTCTCAATTATCGTAATATCTAAGAGGAAAGACTAATGAAGATGTAAATATTTGAACAACACAATAAACAAGTTTGATCAAACAGAGATCTGCACCTAGCTCTTAAGGAATAACATTCTTAAGCACACGGGGGATGTTTACAAAAAATGATCATAAACTAGATTGAAAAGCAGGTCTCAACAGATCTCAAAGAATTGGTATTATATACACTGATCAATCACTTACATTTCCCAGATCTTCAAAAGTTCTGGGGCCTTCTGGTAAACCTCTGAGCAACAGCTACTGTGTGTGTTAACTCCATATGGAGAGACTTCAGTAGTGCCTGAATGAATTTACAATCTTAGGTTAGTGGTGTATGGGGAAGGAACAAATACGGTTTGTTGTGAGCTGAATTATGAGCTGACAAACTACTTCCAATAATGCCTAGATGTAAATATGTATACTTCTGTTGCAGAAAATGCAAAGAAGGAATTGGAATTGAAGCAACTAGGCAAGGGCTGAAAAGAATTCAGTTAATCAGCAGCTGTAGGAGCCCAGCTTCTAGTTAAGGGTAGTTACTGGAAATTTAGCCGAACCCAGGTGAAGAGATGTTTAGTTTATTAGAACAGAATGAAAAATGTTTAGATGTTGAACTATGTCAGAAGAGGTCAGATTATATGAGTTAATGTGAAACTAACCAACTCTGCAATGGCTGTTTCATGCTGTGTCTACAACTTAAGGCCATTTCTTCCAGGTAGTAGATGCAATATGTACAGCCACATACAATTTTAATTTTCTGGATAATATCCTCAGTTTGGTTCTTTTCACTGCTTTTTCTTATTGCCCAATCTGTATAGTTGATGCAGCCCTTTAGTTTCTACTTCTTTATTTTTCAGTATTTAACCTAGGTGATATGACATTAGATTGACACATGTACACATCACAAATCTCCTTTGATTATTCTTCCTTTAGGGAGGGCTGATAATTCTGGAGATAGGAAATATTAAGTGCTGGTTGGACACTAAACTTTACTACTGACATTACCTATTAAGTATCTCTAAAAGAAATAATAAAATGGCAGCTTTTTAGAGGCCACTTGTGACTCATAAAATATGGGTTAAAACATCCCATTTTATTATAACTTTAGTTCTGTAATTATTACTATAAGTGATAGAACAGTTCAGGACACTCAAGAAATCAGCTCTCTCAACTCCTACAAAGAGCTACAGGCACTCTGGAAATAATTCAGATCCTATATTTGTAGACTATCTCGAAAAGACTAAAAAATAGCCTGATTAAATAAAAAAATAGAGCTAAAAAGTAGAAAAAAATAAAAGATAAACTCTGAATAAAGTAAAGCAATAAAAATTATGTTGATATCATAGATCTGCAGAATCCCTGAGCCCAAACAAACCTGCTCTTAACCCTGCTTCAACCCTCAGGGAGAACCCCAGGAGATCTGCTCAATGACTCCATACCTTTATTTGCTCATTCAGAAAATGGGGCATAATCATTGTATATAATGAATTTTGTGTTGTGGGGACTAAGTGAGCTGACGTATGTAAATACATTAGCACCGGTTCTGACAAAGAGCAAGTGTTCTATAAATGTTAGTTAATATTAATTATTATTATTGTTTTATCACGCTTAATAATCATCATTTTCTTACACATGATCCATTAGATTTTCTTGTGGGATCATGTATTAGTCCCTTCTTGCACTGCTATGAATGAATTACCCACTGAGACTGGGTAATTTATAAAGAAATGAGGTTTAATTGGCTCATGGTTCTGTAGGCTATACAAGGAAGCACAGCAGCATCTGCTTCTGGGGAGGCCTCAGGGAGCTTTTACTCATAGTGGAAGGCAAAGTGGAAGCAGGCATGTTACATGGCAGGAACAGGACTAAGAAAGCAGGGAGTTTGGAGGGAGGTGCCACACCACACGCTTTTTAAATAACTAGATTTCACAAGAACTCACTTTTGTGATGATAGCACCAAGGTGGGATGGTGTTAAACCATGACAAACCGCCCACATGATCCAATTACCTCTCACAAGGGCACCACCTCCAGCATTGGGGATTACATTTTAACATGAGATTTGGGTGGGGACACAGATCCAAACTGTATCAGATAGCTGATGCCTTCTATTTTTTTCCCACCCTAATATGGGTTTGAACTAGTAATCACAATTGACTTGTCATGGTAAAAGCCTGCTCTCACTGACTCTAACCAGGAGTGAATGGGAAGAGAGTACATCTGACTTGTTAGTTTTCACAAATACTTTGTGAATCCTCGCTATCTTTAAAGCATTGCTCTTCTAGTTGTAAGAATAAATCATGGTCCCTGATTTCAAGAATTTATGGTGTAATATAGTGCACAGACACAGATACAGTCATACAATAGGGAGAACTAAAAAAAAGGTTGCACGGGGAGGGAAAGGGTGCCTGGATTAAGATTCAGATTTAAATTAAACCAATATTTAACCAATGAGCTACTGGATTTCAGGCACTTCTGTCAGCATTCACTGCTGTTTCATACTGAACCAATCACCCACAGCTCTAAATTGGAACATTAGTTATTGTGATATGCAATAATCACTTTGAAATCCCATTGCAATAGTGTTATTTAAGATAGTTCTGTCTGTGTTTGAAGTCAGGAGAAAAGACAAAAGGCTCAAAAAGAGTTTTCATGGCTGATTAGTAGAGTTTCCTTTCTCGGTTCCTCCCAGGTCTTGTATGATAATCCATTCAATCGTTTACTTCATTAACTAATTCAACAAACATTTATTAAGCTCCTATTATGTGCCCAAAATTGTGCTAGGCACCGGGGATTCAAAGATGAGTAAGCTACATTCCCCAGGCTCAAGAGTCTCACAGTTTAGTGAACAAAAACAACAGTATAGCAACAGGTATATTACTATGTTATGTAATAAATTCTATTATTGAGGAATGGAGTAGTGATGTACGTATGATTTTCCTAGAATTAGTCCTAGTGTGTCTCTGGGAAAAAGGAAAAGTTTGTGAAGCATATCTTTGGGCCCATCAGTGCCCTGGACAGTTCTGTAATCTTTGATTTTCTATTCTACTCACTCTAGGCCCTTACCCTGAATACCACGCCCAAGGCACATGTTCTCTTTTTATTTGTCATCTAATCCATCCCTAAAGAAATATTGATTATTCCTGGCTTCATATTTCTTCCCTTTCAGGATTAGAGTTTCAAGAGGGACATCTTGAAGAACCAACCATTTAAGTACAAAATGAGGGATGAATGTGAGAAAGGCCTTTAGTTAGGGTGCCTGCTGAGGGGCTCCACCAATCTCATCATACAGGTTCCTGTGCTATATGGTGAAAAAAAAAATGGATTTTTTTAAGACAGGGTCTCAGTCTGTTGCCCAGGTTGGAGTGCAGTGGCATGACTACTGTGAGACCAGAGTGAGACTCTTTAAGTAAGCCTGGCTAATTTTTTTTTTTGAGATGGAGTCTTGCTCTGTCACCCAGGCTAGAGTGTAGTGGTGCGATCTCGGCTCACTGCAACCTCTATCTCCTGGGCTCAAGCGATTCTCCTGCCTCAGCTTCCCGAGTAGCTGGGACTACAGGTGTGTGCCACCACCCCTGGCTAATCTTTTATTTTTAGTAGAGACGGGGTTTCACCATGTTGGCCAGGCTGGTCTCGAACTCCTGACCTCAGGTGATTCACCCGCCTCAGGCTCCCAAAATGCTGGGATTACAGGTGTGAGCCACTGTGCGCGGCCGCCTGCCTAATTTTTAAAAAAATTTTGTAAAGACAGAGTCTCTCTATGTTGCCCAGGCTGGTCTCAAACTCCCGAGCTCAAGTCATCTGCTGGCCTCAGCCTCCCAAAGTGCTGGGATTATAGGCATGAGCTACCGCACCTTCCGAAAAACAATGGATCTTGCAGATTGAGAGATCTGAATTTTAATTCTTGCTCCCACATACACTGGTGGTCTTGGGCAAGTTATTTAGCTTCCTTGAGGCTGTTTCCTTATTATTAAAAGAGAATAAGTGACATTTCAGGTACCTATTGTACAAATCAAATTGAGGTCAGTATATCTAAATTACCTGATGCAATGTATGTTGCAGATATTAATAACAAATTACAATGGGGAGAGACCAACAATAGATAAGACTAATAACTAAAATGTAGAATGTTAGGGTAATGAAGGCTATGGAGGGGAAAAAATGGCAGGGAAAAGAGGAAGGCAATTTTAGGGGTGATTTGAGACTTTAAATGGGATGGCCAGGGAAGACCTTACTCAAAAGGGGCTGTTTGAATAAAGCTGTAAAAGAAGTGAAGGACTGACTCACATAGAAATCTGTAGGAAGAGAGTTCCAGGCAGAGGGAAAGAACAGTGAAAAGCCTGGTGTATCTTAAAATATACAAGGACACCAGTATGGCTGGAGGGAAGGAGCTGTGTGTGGAGGAAAGAAGGTGGGACCCAGTGGGAGATGAAGACAGAGGAGAGATGTAGAGATGCAGGGTGTGGGATGGTGCAGATTGCTCACACCTTTATTGGGTCATTACAAAAGTTTGGCTTTTACTCTTAGAGAGACAGGAAGCTTTTGGAGATTCTTGTGGAAAAGAGCAATGTGATCAGACTTATATTTTAAAATAATCTCTCAAGAGGGATAAATAATGTGATGAAACAAGCATCATCAAGTGTTAACGATAGAATCTAGGTTGTGGATATATGTATTCACTGTAAAAAATTTTTCAGTCTGGGCACAGTGGCTCATGTCTATAATCCCAGAACTTTGGGAGGCCAAGGCAGGCGGATCATGAGGTCAGGAGTTCAAGACAAGCCTGGCCAACATGGTGAAACCCCATCTCTACTAAAATTACACAAATTAGCTGGGCACGGTGGTGGGTGCCTGTAATCCCAGCTACCTGGGAGGCTGAGGCAGGAGAATTGCTTGAACCTGGGAGGCTGAGGTTGCAGTGAGCCGAGATCATGCCACTGCACTCCAGCACAGGCAACACAGCGAGACTCCGTCTCAAAAAAAAAAAAAAAATTAATTCAGCTTTACTGTAAGTCTGAAAACATTCATAATAAAATGTTGGGGGGGAAAAGATTCATTCTGATTGATGGTGTGAGAAGAGGCTGAAGGGGTCAAAGGTAGAGCAGGGAGAACGGATGTGGAGGCTAATAGGATAATCCAGGGGAAAGCTGGTGGCTTGGAGATAGCGGTGGTACTGGAGGTGGAGACAGGGTTTTGAGTCTGCTGTTGTTTGGAGGGACAGCCAGGAGGATTTCATAGCAGATTGGTTGCAGGGTATGAGAAAGAGAGGGGTCAAGCTTGACATCAAGTTCTTTGGCCTGGACAGATGTAGTTACCCGTCCTAGACAACGGCCAGGCTGCTGTATTCCATGCTTCGATTTTAGAAGGGCCCTTGCCCCACTGTAAAGCAGGTGAATGTGTCTCTGTGTCCTCCTTTCCCAAAGACTTTCCTTGTCCTCCCCAGACCCAGGCTGTCACCCTGTGTGGCTTCTCCTAGCCTGACCCCTTTATGATGCTCATTGCATGCTTCCATCCAAGCCTTGGTATTGCTATGGAGTAGAAATAGAGCTAAACTTGGAGTCAGAAGACCATGCCTCAGATACATTGCCGAACTTTTCAGAATCCCAGTTTTCTCTTTCATAAAACAAAGCTAAAAATGCCCATCAAGAGTATGGTGGAAGTGAGAAAACAAGTGATTGAACATTGAACTTGAAGAGAATCTTGTGCATTTACTCTTTCTTGCTCTGTTTTCTTCACATGTCATTCCCCACTGAAATTTGCCCATTTTGGATCTCATTACCCTGAAGGTCCTGGATTTGTTGGAAAGTTCCGTGTAATTCCTGGAGTTCTATGGTGACGTTGTCAAGTACAAAGCACTGGCCTAGGAGCTACGACATGGGAGTTCCAAGCCTGCTCTTTCTCGCACGAGCTGAGTGAGTGACTTTCACAAGTTGCTTCAACCTTCTGCAGCTCAGTTTTGTTGTCTTGATATTCTCTGAGGCGCCTCCTTTCCAGATAGTGCCTATTAGGTGCTTCCTTGCAGAAATGTCATTTAATTCTCACAGTGACTCTATAAAGTAAATACTTTCTGATTCTGGAGACAATTTTCCCACTTGTTTGATCTAAACCAGGGCTCCCCAACCCCCAGGCTGCAGACACGTACCGGTCTGTGACTTGTTAGGAACTGGGCTGCATAGGAGGAGGTGAGCTGCGAGCACACATTACTGCCTGAGCTCCCCCTCTGTCAGATCCACTGCGGCATTAGATTCTCATAGAAGCACGTGCTTTCTTGTGAACTGCACATGCGAGGGATCTAGGTTGCTTGTTCCTTATGAGAATCTAATGCCTGATGATCTGAGATGGAATAGTTTCATCCCCAAACCATCCCCCCGCCAATCCCCCATCATGGAAAAATTGTCTTCCATAAAACCAATCCCTGGTGCCAAAAAGGTTGGGGACTGCTGGTCTAAACCATTTTGGATTCTAAAAGTAACATTTTCAGTTCAGTGTGTCTATGCTTGAGATGTATTTAATCCTACATTAACAGATATTTATTGAATGCTTAGCCTGGGAGAGGAGGGAGGTGGGCCTTGAGAGCCCCTCAAAGTCATGCTCCTCCAGCTGTTCCTCCTATGAAGAGTCACTCTTTGTAGCCAGAGTGTGAAGAGCTGGGAACGTGTTTATAGCCAGGACTAAGAGCTGGTCATGGACTCTGAAACAAGAGGAAACTAAAAGTAATGAGTTCTTTGATCCTTGAAGAGTTTCCCTTAAAGTTGGGATGAACCCTGGCTGAAAAGAATGTTTCTAAAAGAGATTCAGGGTTTGTCTTCCAAAGATTTGAAGACTTTTGTAAATTATTACAGTCATTTGAGATTGTTTAAAACTTCCTTGTTGGGACAGAGGGAAATGGATGATGAGCTCTCATGCCTCCAAAGGTGTTTTACAAGTTACAGTATCACTGTGATGCTGTTCTAAGAACGGCCACTTCTAAACTCTTCTTTCTAAGCTCAAATAGAAGAAAGTTCTCCCTTCACTTCTCTTGTCCACATGTGAAATGAATAATGCCTGTTTCCTGTCATTCTGTTATTAACTTCATTCTCAGTAAAGGGAAGCAGGCCCAGTGGCCACTGGAAAAGAAGAAAACCCAAGAAATACTTGAAAGCTTACATTTCTACCCTATTAACAAGGCCAACTCTAGGGTGGGGGAAGTGGTTTTATTTTTATGGTAATTTAGCTGGCAACTATGTGAGGTTGGCTTGCGTTTTTATTGTTGGTTTTATTTTAGTCTGCACGACCAGTTGGATCATTTAAGAACCTCAAAAGTTGCCAAACGTTGCATTTTCATATCTACCAGCATAGATGGATTTAATAATTGAATGCTGAAACTCAATTGTAGAGATAATTTGTGAACTCTTAATTTGTTTATCAAAAATATAGGTAGAGTGCAATGACAGAATTTTTTTTGAGGGGGAGGGTGGGATCAAGCTTGAAGATGCAATTACATTACTCTGCAGCTCTACCCTGTGCACAAGTACACGAATATGAGATCTGTTATATTAGTACTGTGTTAATAGTGTCATTGGCATTTAAAACACCAGAAATATCAAAGCAAAATTAAATTCCTGAAAGTAAAGAATAATTGAGGCCAGGTGCAGTGGCTCACACCTGTAATCCCAGCACTTTGGGAGGCCGAGGCGGGCGGATCATGAGGTCAAGAGATCGAGACCATCCTTGCCAACATGGTGAAACCCGTCTTTACTAAAAATACAAAAAATTAGTTGGGCATGGTGTCGGGCGCCTGTAATCCCAGCTACTCGAGAGGCTGAGGCTGGAGAAACACTTGAACCTGGGAGGCAGAGGTTGCAGTGAGCCGAGATCATGCCACTGCACTCCAGCCTGGCAACAGAGCGAGACTCCGTTTCAAAAAAAAAAGAATAACTGAAAAGTTAAAAATTAATATATTATCTAACCATTTTTTTTGCCACTGCTGTGTGACACTATTTTTATAGCTTTATTGAGGTATAATGAACATACCATGAACTGTATGTATTGAAAATGTACACTTCGATGAGTTTTGACTTATGTACACACCCATGAAACCATCACCACAATCAAGATATGTGAATGTATCTACATTTCTAAAAGTTTCCTTGTGAACCTTTGTAATCTATCTTTTACTCCCCTCCCTAACCTCCCTCTTCTTCCCAAGGCAACAACTGGTCTGCATGGCGTCACTATAGTTTAGTTTGCATTTTATCAGATTTTATATAAATGGAATAATATAATATGTGGTTTTTTTTCTATCTTCTTTCATTCAGCTCATTATTTTTATTTGTTTTTTGTTTTTTAGATAGTTCAGACAATAAGAAAGTACATTATTTTGAGTTAATTTATGTTGTTGCACATAGCAACATTCTTATTCTTTTTTAAATTTGAATCTTTTTTTATGGTGGAGTAGCAATGCATTATATGGATATAGGACAATTTATTTATTCATTCCTCAGTTGAGGGACATTTGAGTTGTTTTCAGTTTTGGCTATTACACATAGAGCTGCTAGGAACATTCCTTTACAAGTCTTTGCTTTCATTTGTCTTAGGTAAATGCCTAAGAATGAAATCGCTGAGTTGTATGGCATGTATATGTTTACCTTTAAAACTGTCAAAGTGTTTTTCAAATTTATTGTACAATTTTATATGTCCTCCATCAGTATATAAAAGTTCTAGTAGCACCACATCCTCCCCAGCACTTGGTGTGGAGAGTCTTTTTAATTTTAGCCATTCTAAAAAAAGTAACGTTTGGGGCTGGGCATGGTGGCTCATGCCTGTAATCCCAGCACTTTGGGAGGCCGAGGTGGCTGGATCACGAGGTCAAGAGATGGAGACCATCCTGGCCAACATGGTCAAACAACGTCTCTATGAAAAATACAAAAATTAGCTGCGCATGGTGGTGCACACCTGTAATCCCAGCTATTCAGGAGGCTAAGGTAGGAGAATCACTTGAACCTGGGAGGTGGAGGTTGCAGTGGGCCAAGATCACGCCACTGCAATTCAGCCTGGTGACAGAGTGAGACTCCAACTAAAAAAAAAAAAAAAAAAAAAAAAGTAATGTTTGGAAATGTAGCGAGATCTCATTGTAGTTTTAATTTGTATTTCCCTAATGCCTAATAATATTGGGCAACTTTTGATGTACTTGCCATCTGTATATCTTCTTTGATCGAATATCTGTTCAAGTCTTTTTCTCATTTTAAAAAGTGGGTTGTCTTCTAATTGAATTGTAAGAGTTCTTCGTACGTTCTAGATACAAGTTTTTTTTTCTTATATATGCTTTGCAAATATTTCTTCCCAGTCTGAGGCTTGCCCTTTATTTTCATCACAATGTCTTTAGAAGAACAAAATTTTAATTGATGAAGTCCAATTTATTATTTTGTCTTACAGTGTGTGCTTTTTTGTGTCATATTTAAGAAAACCTTGGGCTGGGTGTAGTGGCTCACCCCTGTAATCCCAGCACTTTGGGAGCCTGAGGTGAGTGGATGACAAGGTCAAGAGTTCAAGACCAGCCTGACCAACATGGTAAAACCCCGTCTCTAATAAAAATACAAAAGTTAGCCAGGCATGGTGGTGTGCGCCTGTAATCTCAGCAACTAGGTAGGCTGAGGCAGGAGAATCGCTTGAACCTGGGAGGCGGAGGTTGCAGTGAGCCGAGATCGTGCCATTACACTCCAGCCTGGGTGACAGAGTGAGACTCCATCTGGAAAAAAAAAAAAAAGGAAACCTTGCCAAGCCCAAGGTCACTAGATGTATTCTGTTTTCTTTTAGAATTTTTGTGGTTTTTAACCACTACATTTAGGTCTGTAGTCCATTTTTAATTAAATTTTGTACTACAAACTATTGCTTAGCAAAATTTTAAGGAGACCTAAATAAATGGAAAGCTATACCGTGTTCATGGATTGGAAGACTCAGTACTGTTAAGATGGCAATTTTCCCCAAATTGATTTATAAATTAAACACAAGCCCAATTAAAATCCCTGCAGCCTTTTTTGTAGAAATTGACAAGCTTATTTTAAAATTTATATGGTAGTAGAAAGTACCCAAAATAGACAAAAAAACTTTAAAAAGTACAAATGTGGATGACTTACAGTGTTAAGTCAGTGTAAATCTTACATTATCTGATATCAAGGCTTACTATAAAGCTATAGTTATCAAGAAAATGTGGAATTGGTGTATAGATGAATAGATTAATGGAACAGAATATAAAATCTAGAAATAAACACACATTTAGTCAACTGCTGTTTGACAAATGTGGCAAGGCAATTTAATGGGGAAAATATAATCTTTTCAACAAGTGGTGCTAGAACAATGAGATATTTATAGGCAATAAAATGAACCTTGATACTGTGAACATTTTAAGGAAACATTATCAAGGACCTAATAAAATATCATGATTTGAGTAGGATTTTCAAAGAACATGTAAGTGATTAGAAATAAATTCTCCACTGAAAAATTAAAAAATTTGTGTTATCATCAACCGAGGAAAATTCATATAAATATCAATATTTATCAATGGTAATCATACAAATATTATATAAAAATTCATATAAATATCAATATTTGTCAATGGTAATCAATATTGACAAGTATGGTTCATCAGTGTCTGGTTTGCCTTCTATGCAAAAAAAATGCGATTCCATTTCAATATATAGAAAATAGGAACAGCCAAATAGAGTCATATAGTCTATCATTCTGTTTACATAGGCAAAGCAATTTATAAACACATTAAAAAATGATGAATAAAGATCAACATTAGGTTGTTTTTAAACAGCTTGATAAATCAGTAAAACAAATAAAACCTCTGTTTTATTATATTTATCTATTTTGCATTCAGATGGAGTTTATAGTAGCAAACACAAAATTGGGACATGAATGTGAAAGATTTACTAGTTTAAAAGAAATTTATTTGTGCTCTGTCCCCTTAATACTACTTATATTTAAATCTCTATTCTCTAGCTGTTATCACTGTTTCATAACAAAATAATGCAAAACTTTTCATTCTTTCTCCCATTTAAACTAACTGCAGATTTGTTAGGGGCCTTGCTGCTTTCCACGCCAGTAGATGGCATTCTTATTCTTGTGTTTATTTTAATAGTCTTAGGTTCATGATAAATGTAATGCTGTGTACTGTATACCGGACCCACATTTGGTTCTGGTTCCCACAGTCCAAGTTCAGGTTGACCAGTTTCGGATGCACATGGAAAGGAGAGGAACATACTCAAGAGAAGGATAAAAGCGCAATACTTGGCAAACTGAGATGTGTCCAAAAACTGTTGCTTATTTCTTTTTCACTTTGGTGTGAATTTCCAGTCGAGTGAGTGTGGAAGGTTTTGGCAGAGGGGAGGACTGAAACTTGATCATTCAGTGTCTCCGTCGTTTCTAATGGGTTAACTTTCCCACTTCTAGGGCGATGACTCAGGCTTTCAGGCTGTCTCTACTCCTTGTTCCCCTATGCGAGATGGCTGCTGAGCACAGGGGATCGGTGACCTGGTAGTAACAGTGTGGAGTCTGGGTGTGTGTGCTGGCCATTTTGGAGATGTTTCCTGTTCACCTGGACACAGTGGACCTGATGTCTTTCCTGCTGTGATCTATTCTCTTAGCAATGTCATGGATTCCTCCCCTGGCTCTGTGGGTGCTGCAGTGTGCAGATCTCAGCCACAGACTCCATCCTGCTCTGGTCTGACCATCCACCCCAGAGCCTCTGCTTCAGGGTCATCCTCTCAACAGGACCATTTGTGGTTAACCATCTGGCTTGCTACTCTCAGCTGCCACATGACTCTCTCACTGAGAATACCTGTGAATATCTGGTTTCCTTCCACATCCTCCACGTGAAACTTGGGAATCTCAGGGCCACCAAATTTGGCTTCCTGCCTATGTGTACCCCTCTGCCATTCCTATTTTACTGTGATTACCAAGTTCTGAGCGGGAGCAAAATGCAAAGTGGCATCTCTTCCCAGGGTTCTAAATGGAAAAGAGGCTCAAAAGCCCCTGCCTCAACCTTCCATCTCTCTGGGATGGCTATATATTCACCAGGTCTTCAGGAACCAGACATGTCTCTCCACCTACTCTCTCCCTTCAAATTTTCGTCTCCTTCTCCCACACCCAGAAAGGGCAATTCTTCCCATCATGTCTGTTGAGAACTTCCCTTAAGTTCTTTTTCTGCCATACAGATGATCTTTGCCCTAGATCAGTGTTCTCAACGTTGTCGTACCCAAGGCTCCACTTTCATATGACAAATATTTTGAATACCTCTTTGACAGCAAGTGTCAAAACTATGCCCTAACTTTATTATAAGGGAGAAATAAAAGGGAAGGAATTTGTTCTAAAAAGATGTTTGCCCCATATGTAGAATCACTATGAATTCTACAGCCACAAATGCAGACTGATGTAAATGTCTCATTGCTGACTCAAATATCATGAGTGGACCGACTTTCCAAAACTGTGAACCCTTTTGACAAAACTCTGAACGTAAAGTATGATATTCCCTTGATTTACTTTGCAGTTATCATCCTGGGAAGTCAATAATGCAATCTTTTTTTTGCTTGTTGACATAAATAATACTATTGTTTATATGTAAAACTAAGCTAGATAATTATAAACATACCTTCATTAATGTCATGATGTTTTGTGGGAACTGGAATAATTATTCCTTGTGTAGGACTATCTTGTATATTGCAAGACACACAGTGCCTCTGCCTCCTGTCAACTAAATGCCACTAGTGTCCCCAGTCATTGTGACAACTAACCCCAATCTAATTTCCAAAACCTCCCCTAAGGGGCAGTAGCATTCCCATTGAGAACGCTTGTTCTAGGCAGTACCTTCCCATAAAATAAGTTCATAATCTCTCCCAGGTCCACCCATCACATATTTGGCAACACTTTGCAAAATGGGCCTTTTGTTCATACAGCACTTTCAGATCATCCCAACATCTATGCTGTGGGACATCTTGGTACAAGTTCCTCGGTTATTGATACATCTGGGGACTTCCAAATTTCTCAGACTTTTGTTTGAAAACCATAGTACCATACTGCCTTCTGTTCTTGTCTTTGCCCATATTTCTATTGAACTATTTTGTCATTGATTGAATTAACTGAATATCTCTCGATTAGGAAATATAAGGAAAATAAAGAACCAGAGAGATCAAGTGACTCACAGAGTCCCAGTGATGGAAACTCAGTAGACCAGGACCAGAGGCCCTATCTTCTATCTAGAGATTTCCTACTATGTCATATTATTATTGCCTTATAAATTAATTCTTGGCCAGTTGTGGTGGCTCAATCCCAGCACTTTGGGAGGTGGAGGCAGGTGGATCGCTTGACCCCAGGAGTTCATAATCAGCCTGGGCAATACAGCTAAACCCCGTCTCTACCAAAAAAATACAAACATTAGTTGGGCGTGGTTATGCACCCTGTAGTCCCAACTACTCAGGAGGCTGAGGCAGGAAGATCTCCTGAGCCTGGGAGGTGGGGGTTGTAATGATCTGAGATCACGCCACTGCACTCCAGCTTGACTGACAGAGCTAGACCCTATCTCAAAACAAATAAACAAACAAACAGAATACCAAAATTTTATTATTTGCCTTATTATTTGGAAATCAGTGTCCAGATATATATATGTTTGATTATTATTATTATTTTGAGATGGAGTCTCAGTCTGTCGCCCAGGCTGGAGTGCAGTGGCACAGTCTCGGCTCACTGCAACCTCCGCCTCCTGGGTTCAAGCGATCTTCCTGCCTCAGCCTCCTGAGTAGCTGGGATTATAGGCATGTGCCACCACACCCAGCTAATTTTTATATTTTAGTAGAGATGGGGTTTCACCATGTTGGTCAGGCTGGTCTCGAACACCTGACCTTGCGATCCACCTTCCTTGGCCTCCCAAAGTGCTGGGATTACAGGCCTGAGCCACTGTGTAAATCAACACAGTAGGATCTGCTTGTGCCTGGGTGAAGGTACCCATTGAGTTTCTCAACCTGTAGACCTATAAAGTAGAGACCCCACGAACTCTACAGCCACCTCACAAGGCCCAGCCAAGGAAGTCTTTCAATTATACATATAGCTCCTTTTTGGACCCAAGGTACCTCACTGACTTTAGTGAGTTTCCTATACTGTATTTAACCATTTTTATAGTCAGGGTTTGTTTACTGTATTGTCTGATTTGTTTGTTTTTTAATGTGAAAGTTTCCATTGCTTAGGTTTCCAGTTGCTGACTTGGAACAATCCATTTGCCTGGAACCAGATATTATAATAAAGTGAATCAAACATATTAAAAAAATGGAAACAGTTTAACCTTCTTCTCTTGATGTAGCAAGCCCTGTTTAAAAGGAAGGAAATTCGTTTTTCTGTACAAAATTAAAAAATAATTTCTTTGTCAAGGGAAAATTTTATGATCCAATTCCCCCAATTTGAGTACTTCTGATCTACCTAAATGTTACCCTTTGTAAATCAAGAAAAGTATGTTAGGTGTAATAGTTGAGTTGTGAATGATAAAATCTGCATGTGTATTAGGGAGGGAATGCATACGTAGAAATTGGCTTAACAAGGTGTGGAGCCTTGTGCACATTTATGTCTGAAATCCATATCAAGCCCTTAACAGGCAAGATTCTTTAATATAAATGAGAAATAGGCTTTATCTTGCCATAATGACCTGCAGCCTCTTAGACATGACTCTCTACAGACCGATCACTCCACAGAAAGGTTGGCCAGCTCACTGAAGGCATTATCTTTTATTTATGCAGATCAGATTGTGACAATCCTTGGAATTCTTTGTTTTATCTCTCTCTCTCTCTTTAATCCTCTTGATACGGTTTTTTCTTTCTGTTTCTATATGGGCAACTCCCCAAACAAGCATTTTCATGACTTCCCAAGTCATTGAATGAAAATATTAGAGTATAATTTGGTTAGCTTGTATTATTACACAAAGAAAAGAAAATTGTTTTAATTTTGGAGGCTACTAGATAAAGGGAGAAGGGAAAATTCCCTAATTTTTTAAGCCACACAGGGAGCTATGTACTGTGCCAACATAGTAACCAGCACCAAATCCCAATAGTTTACATTTTCATTATTTAATATGCCCTCTAGAGTTTTGGATGTGGCTCAGAAATTTTTTTAAAACAAATTTCTTACATATGACCTTAATTTCAATGAGTATGCTTTAAAAAGCTGTAGCTTTCTTCCTTTTACATTTCCCATTAGTCAATATTAGCTACATATTCATGGTTGAGAACCTAAATAGCATACTTTTTATAAAAAAAATATAGGGGTGACTTTTTTATGGGTGTGTTTCCAGTGATCTTTTGCTCTGGGGATGGGGGTGGTATTCAATAGAAGGAGTTGAAAGAGAGAGAGAAGAATATTACTTTTGATTATAGCAGTTTAGTCTCCATTGCATATTACCATTTTTTTCCTCCTGTAGTGCTGTTCTTTCTAGCTTTTATCTGAGCCAAGTAGCAAGGCAAGAAACCCACTGAGAGATCAGGAAAGAACGACAGTAGGAAGGATTTTCCCAGTTGATTTGGGGTAGTGCTGAATTCAGCTGACATCCTTAGGGTTCTTATTCCTGCATTTAATCCATAAGCATTTTATTGAATGCTAATTAAGTTTCAGTTACTTTGCTAGATGTTATAGCAGATATAAGAATGAAACAAGTACTATTCTTACCTTTTATTTATTCATTTGATAAATATTTGCTATCCACTGGCAACACAATACCAAACCAGCAGCCACAGTGGTCTTTTCAGTCCAGGGTGGAAGACGACCTGAGTAAATGATGGGCAATGTGACAGAACAGGATATGTTGTGCTGGCTGTCATAAAAGTAGAAGTGTTGGGTGGTGTGGGAGCATTAAACATGGAACATTAACTTAGTGTGTATCTGCCAGGGTTAGCAAAGTTCTCCCTGAAACAATAAAGTTTATGTTGAGACTGGAAACGTGACACCAAGTTAGCCCTTGGAGTGTAGGGAATGGAGTGTCCCAGGAAGATGGAACAACAGTTTGGATGAAGGTTGAGGTGAGTCATACATTGGAGGAACTAAAAGAAAGTCCTAAGCCAGGTAGGACTCAATTCCTCTTTCTCATCCAGATGGTGAATCTCGAGGGCTGCTCTGCAGTGGCTGCTCGTGGCTGTCTTCAGTGACTGGAAAATATGAGCTGGTTAGGAGCAGCTCACCATCTGCAAATCACATCTCCCTATGAGTTGGGTAGCACTAACCCCCGTCCACCCCAACTCAGCAGAGATTAGGGGAGGGGAAAGAGAGTTCAAAAAGTAAATTGTTTGGGATGGAGGTAATGTAAAGAACAAGCAACCTATAAAATATTAATTGATGATAAGAGAAAATTTCTCTCCACAAGCAAAAGGAATCACTGAGCTCCTGAGAGTGACATGAATTGTCTTGCAGGCTCCTTATCAGACGTTATTAGCAGCTTCCTAGGAACAAGTTTTTAGCTGTTAGTTTAAGGCAGAGGACTAAGAACATGGGATTCGGGGCAGGAAATTCCATGCAGGATTTGGAGAATGGAGAAGAGATGGGACTAAACTACTGAATAAGAGAGGGAGAAAGTGTAAGACTTGGGCAGCCAGAGGCTCCATGAGGATAAGGGGGCACAGGGGCTTCAATTACAGCACTCATCCATCTTGTCACTATCCAAACCACTCAGGGTGACAATAGATACCTCTATCTGCATCTGAAGGTAGAGGCATCGTAATTTATTAGAGATGAAGTTTGACGTTGTTCCCTCTTCTACGGTTATCAGGAAAGCCATTTTCCACCACAACAAAGGAAATTTCAGCATCAGTAGAAAGAGATGTGGTTGGGATTGAGAATAAGGTATAATGGAATAGTCCTGGAAGGATATTACCTAAGTGTCTTCTGGAGAGCAGAACAGTTTTTTAAAAAACTTATAATTGTCATGGAATATTGCGCTAAATGGCACTGCATTTATGAGTTTCTTGTTATTTTAGTTAGGGCATTTGTTTTTCTATTCCTTTTTTTAAAAAAACACTTCAAATATCAGAAGTAACTTTAGGGAAAGTGATCTCAGAAAAATCCCTCATGGCTTTAATTTATAACGGGTCAGGATTATTGTTTAATTTTTGAGATGAAGAAACTACAGAAGAGACCCTATTTAGCTACATTTTTTTTTTTTTTTTTGAGACGGAGTCTCTCTTTGTCGCCCAGGCTGGAGTGGAGTGGCGCGATCTCGGCTCACTGCAAGCTCCGCCTCCCGGGTTCACGCCATTCTCCTGCTATTTGGCTACATTTATGCAGCAGACCAATGGTGAAGTATGCAGTGCAAAGTGGGGATCCTAGGAACACAGAAAGAAAACTAGTTTGAGAACAGTAGAAACAAAGGGGGAGGTATACATTTTAAAAAATAATAAAAAACTTCTTAAACTCATCTATGCAAAAGTGCCGGGATCCCCTTAAGCAGAGCATGTCATTTTGTACTGACATTATCCGTGCATGTGGTTTTGACCAATTAATGCTAGTTTCAGATGGATGGGCTTCATATTAATACTAATCGCTGAAAATGACCATTGAATCTGAAATTTCTGTGTTCCAGGACGACAGCTCCCTTCACAGGGCACATCTATGAGAATGCAGTGCTTATTTATGGCATTCTGGATAAGGCAAGCTATCTTGTTCATGTGTGAGAAACTATAATGCATCTTTCACATTTAAAGTGCCCTCTGAAGCTTTCTGCTTCACAACGTCTCTCCTTCTTTCCTTGTTACCTTTAAATTTTTCATACTTGAGCATCTCTCAAAGAATTGCAAATTCTAGCCAGAACATGATTAATTTAGTATTCAGCCTCCTCCGATGGAGCGCACTGCCGTCTGTCCTTAGATAAGGCTACCTCTCCTCTTGGCTCTTACCAGGAAAAGTGAATTAAGGCAAAGACCCAGGCTGTTCCGGTGGGCTTCTTGAAAATGAATTTTTACGGGCAGTGCCACGAAGTCAGAAGCGTGGTGTTGCAAAAGCGAAATTACAATATATAGTTGATGTTATTTTAGTTGGGAAGCTCCGTCATCCCATTTTCTTCGCTCAGTTTGCCAAGGAAATATCTATTATTCTTTATTTGGAGGTGAAGGGCTAAATCCAGGCGTTTCTCTTTCTGAAATTCCCTACCTTTATTTTGTTCATGTTTCCAACACCTTCTTTATTTATTTCATCAGCTAATATTTTCTTTGAGAAGGTCACTTGTCTTTAATGTTGAAATAAGAGGCACATTTATTTCCATTGCTGGGATTCTTTTAATAGAACTCAATGAAGCTGAGCTATGAAGGCCAATGCCACTATAATCACGATGACTTCCGGTAATACGCACCAAGGAAATCTGCCCCAGAGTATCTTTTAGACTTGGGTCCATTTGGCTTAATCTTTATGAAGAAGGACAGCAGAAAATACAAACTTCCTCTTTGAAAGGTATTATAAAATCTCATTTGAATATATATTCCATAATTTAATTATTTGTTTAGAAATCCTTCCTGTACAGAATGTGATTATCAGGTATTTAAAGCATTTAGCAATTACCTGGTATGTAGTCAGAGCTCAATCCTTGTTAGTGATAGTGATGATGATAATGTAATACTGGCACTTCAAAAATATCACCAAAACAACGTGTTGATAAGAAAAGGCTGAGTTTATTCTTATTGCATCCTAGTTTAATTGTAGGACCCCACAGAGCACTAGTATTGAGTGGCATGGTAAAATCAGGAAGTCTGGCTTAAGACAGGTCTTTTCAAGCTGAGGGGTAGTGGAGATTGGGGAGTTTGGAGGGCTAGGGCTTAGGGGAGTGTAGGAGGGTGATGTTAATTGGGACTGAATAATGATTATCATATAGTAGTTTAAAATTGGTAGAGTTGAGAGTTTTGAAGGATCTTGGGGAGTAAGCAGTCTTTTGAAGAGGTGAACAGTTAGATGTTCGCTTAACTGGGATTTCTAGGAAGTTGCTGAAACTAACAATAAAGTTACCTGCAACTTTTTTTTGTCTTCTTGGGCAAGAGTTTTCTGAATTAGTAAAGTCATTGAAGACAGGAAGTAATAAAACAATGTTAACCGGAGTAAAGATAGCTAGTAGTGAAGCAACATTAACGTAATACATGGTAAGTTGTGTGGATATAGATGGCTTTGATTCTTCTTCCTCCTCCTCTTTTTTTCCCTCTTCCTCCTCCTCTTTCTTCTCCTTTTTCTGGCATTTTGTAGTTGAAGCTATTTACTACCAGGGAATTAGTTATTTGAGACTAGGTTTTGTGTGTGTGTGTGTGTGTGTGTGTGTGTGTGTGTGCGTTTTATAATATGGTAAATATTCTGTGCTAATTTGAAAAGAAAGAAGCTGTGTTAGGGAAAACATTTTTTGAGGCCCATTTCCAATGTGACTCTTTATATAAAGAGTGTAACCAAAGTACTGGTGGACTTCTATATGTCCTTCAAAATCTAGCTCCTCATGGACACTCCCAGGCATGCCCGAGAGGTATTGGGCTTTGCTACTTTCTTGCCTCGTCCTCCTCCTCACATTTCCAGATCCTCAAAGCAGGAGTTGCATCATCTTTGTACTTGATGCCAGGAATGGATTATGTGTGGAAGATCCAATGAAGAACAAGAAGCAGTCCCTGACCTCTTCGAGTTCTCATGCTAGCAGAGAAGGTAAATAAAACAATGGTCATTTATTTACCTTTTTAATGTTTCTGTGTGCCTAACAGAGCTGTATAGCTAGGAGTGACCCAATACATCTGTGCTGAATGAATAAATGACAAATGAAATGGGCTCTGTGATCGTTGAGAAATCTATGAGGTGGGTGTGAAAGTGGTTTTATTTTCCTGAGAAATTTGAACACACACACACACACACACTGCCCATTTGTTATTTCTCTTCTAAAACTGACTATTTATATCTTTAGTCCACAGTTTGTTATTAGGTTGCTGTATTTTTAAAAAATAGATATGTGGGATTTTATTCCCCCACATATCCAGTTGCCCAGGCTGGAGTGCAGCGGTGTGATCTCAGCTCACTGCAACCTCTACCTCTGGGCTCAAGCCATCCTCCCACATCAGCCTTCTGAGTAGCTGGGACTACAGGTGTACACCACGATGCCCAGCTGGTTTTTGTATTTTTTATAGAGAGGAGATTTCACTTTGTTGCCCAGGCTAGCCTGGAACTCTTGAGCTCAACAATCCGCCAGCATTGGCCTTCCAAAGTGCTAGAATTACAGGTGTGTGCCAGCGTGCCTGACCCAGTCTCACTTTTTATATGTTGTCTTTTGTAGTCCAGAAAGTTTAATTTTAATGTACACAAAGGTATTAATCTTTTCCTTTATGGTTAGTGTTTTTTTGTGTCTTGTTTAAGAAAAATTCTCTACCTTGATGTGATAGAGATATTCTTTATTTTCCTCTCAAAGCTTTAACATTTTGCTTCTTGAATTTATTTTATTTTATTTTATTTTTTATTATACTTTAAGTTTTAGGGTACATGTGCACAACGTGCAGGTTAGTTACATATGTATACATGTGCCATGTTGGTGTGCTGCACCCATCAACTCGTTATTTAACATTAGGTATATCTCCTAATGCTATCCCTCCCCTCTCCCCCACCCCACAACAGGCCCCAGTATGTGATGTTCCCCTTCCTGTGTCCATGTGTTCTCATTGTTCAATTCCCACTTATGAGTGAGAACATGCGGTGTTTGGTTTTTTGTCCTTGCGATAGTTTGCTGAGAATGATGGTTTCCAGCTTCATCCATGTCCCTACAAAGGACATGAACTCATCATTTTTTATGGCTGCATAGTAATCCATGGTGTATATGTGCCACATTTTCTTAATCCAATGTATCATTGTTGGACATTTGGCTTGGTTTCAAGTCTTTGCTATTGTGAATAGTGTTGCAATAAACATACATGTGCATGTGTCTTTATAGCAGCATGATTTATAATCCTTTGGGTATATACCCAGTAATGGGATTGCTGGGTCAAATGGTATTTCTAGTTCAAGATCCCTGAGGAATCGCCACACTAACTTCCACAATGGTTGAACTAGTTTACAGTCCCACCAACAGTGTAAAAGTGTTCCTATTTCTCCATATCCTCTCTAGCACCTGTTGTTTCCTGACTTTTGAATGATCGCCATTCTAACTGGTGTGAGATGGTATCTCATTGTGGTTTTGATTTGCATTTCTCTGATGGCCAGTGATGATGAGCATTTTTTCATGTGTTTTTTGGCTGCATAAATGTCTTCTTTTGAGAAGTGTCTGTTCACATCCTTCGCCCACTTTTTGATGGGGCTGTTTGTTTTTTTCTTGTAGATTTGAGTTCATTGTAGATTCTGGATATTAGCCCTTTGTCAGATGAGTAGATTGCAAAAATTTTCTCCCATTCTGTAGGTTGCCCATTCACTCTGATGGTAGTTTCTTTTGCTGTGCAGAAGCTCTTTAGTTTAATTAGATCCCATTTGTCAATTTTGTCTTTTGTTGCCATTGCTTTTGGTGTTTTAGACATGAAGTCCTTGCCCATGCCTGTGTCCTGAATGGTATTGCCTAGGTTTTCTTCTAGGGTTTTTATGGTTTTAGGTCTAACATGTAAGTCTTTAATCCATCTTGAATTAATTTTTGTGTAAGGTGTAAGGAAGGGATCCAGTTTCAGCTTTCTACATATGGCTAGCCAGTTTTCCCAGCACCATTTATTAAATAGGCAATCCTTTCCCCATTTCTTGTTTTTGTCAGGTTTGTCAAAGATCAGATAGTTGTAGACATGCAGCATTATTTCTGAGGCCTCTGTTCTGTTCCATTGGTCTATATCTCTGTTTTGGTACCAGTACCATGCTGTTTTGGTTACTGTAGCCTTGTAGTATAGTTTGAAGTCAGGTAGTGTGATGCCTCCAGCTTTGTTCTTTTGGCTTAGAATTGACTTGGCAATGCGGGCTCTTTTTTCCAACTTACAAGGGATGTGAAGGACCTCTTCAAGGAGAACTACAAACCACTGCTCAATGAAATAAAAGAGGATACAAACAAATGGAAGAACGTTCCTTGCGCATGGGTAGGAAGAATCAATATCATGAAAATGGCCATAATGCCTAAGGTAATTTATAGATTCAATGCCATCCCCAACAAGCTACCAATGACTTTCTTCACAGAACTGGAAAAAACTACTTTAAAGTTCATATGCAATTTATTTTATTAAATTTACCTGGAATTGATATTTGTGTATGGTATACATGGCTATCTGATTTTATTTTGGTTTTCTCACATGTATATGCTGATCCGTGTCAGCTGGATACTCAAGCAGGACCACCTGCAAATCGCTGGGGGTTCTTCCTTTGTGCAACTCTTTCTTCCCTTTTACTTTGTCTTCTAGCTCTAGGCTCCTTAGTTTCCCTGAATTCCCAGCTCCATCTCCTTAGCTCAGAGAGTACACTAGGCTAGGCCTGGGTTCCTCTTCTGTGTGCTGTGACTTCAAAACTCTCTCAAGGCAGTAAACTAGAATGATCACAGAGCCCACTTCATTTGTCTTCCGTCTCCCAGGGATTGTCATCTGTAGCTGTCTGATGGTGGATGTCTTGACAACATTTGTTTCATATATTTTGTCCATTTTTGGTTGGTTCAGATAAGATGGTAAATCTGGTCTGTTACTTCATTTTGACAGGAAGCAGAAGTCTGAGGAGGGGAATGAGATTTGAACTAGTTAAGATCTGAAGCTGGAGAAGGCAATTTGCAAGACCTAATTTTATGGATCAACAATCTGAGAATTTGCAATGATTCAGTACAACTAGATGAGTAAACTAAGGCTAGGAGAAGTTTCTTTCTTTCTTGCTTTTTTCTTTTTCTTTTTTTTTTTTGAGATGGAGTTTCACTCTTGTTGTCCAGGCTGGAGTGCAATGGCGTGATCTTGGCTCACTGCAACCTCCACTACCCAGGTTCAAGTGATTCTCCTGGCTCAGTCTCCCAAGTAGCTGGGATCACAGGTGCTGGCCATCACGCCCAGCTAATTTTTTGTATTTTTAGTAGAGATGGGGTTTCACCATGTTGGCCAGACTGGTCTTGAACTCCAGATCTTAGGTGATCCATCCACCTCAGCCTCCCCAAATGCTGGGATTACAGACATGAGCCACCACACCTGGCCAAGAAGTTACTTTCTAGGTGTGATCTGTGCACCAATTACAGTCAGCATTCCATATCTGTGTGTTCTGCCACTGCGAATTCAACCAACATCAGATCAAAAATATTTGGGAAAAACCCAATAAAAATGATACAAATACAAACCAATACAGTATGACAACTATTTACATAGCATTTACATTGTATTAGATATTGTAAGTAATCTAGAGGTGAGTTAAAGTACACAGGAGAATGTACATAGGCTATATGCAAATATTACACAATTTTACAAGAGGGACTTGATCTCCACAAATTTTGATATTTGTGGGAGGTCCTAGAACCAATCCCCAATTGATACAAGGGACAACTGTATTGCAGGTTAAGTTGCCCTTATCTGAAATGTTTGGGCCTACAACTGTTTTAGATTTTGTATTCTTCTGGATTTTGGGATTTTGCATACATATAATAAGATATCGTGAGGAATGGGACCCAAGTCTCAACATGAAATTCATTTATGTTTCATATACAACTTATACACATAGCTTGAAGGTAATTTTATAGAATGTTTTAAAATTATTTTGTGCTTAAACAGACTTTGTGTACAAATGTGTCACAAATGTCATCAAAAAGCAAAGGTGTCATTATCTCAGCCACTCACACAGGCAGTCTGTGGTTGTTTGGCATCACCATTATTCCTGATTAAATTTATATACCTCTAATAAGCAATAATTTTCTTACACTTATTCACTTAGAAATACCAATAAATACCATTAATACAGGTGTATTAATGTGTTCAGGGTACCTATGCAGCAGAGTAGCACCACCAGAATACCTGAATTAGCTGCTAACAACAGCAACAACAAACAATGCCGGGTTTTGGTCTCCACCTGTGAGGCTGTGTTTTGATTAAGAGGTTACTGTCCACTGTAGTTTATTTTTTTAGGTGAGAAAAAGCATCAGAGGCAGTTGCAGGACCAGGAAGGGAATCCTTTAGGGATGAGGAGACCTTCTGCTGGATGGCTTTTTAAAATGTTTCCTCCGGAGTCATCTGCCTCATTAACGAAAGTTTTTGTCTGAGAAGTCTCTCTTTGATTTCGTGAGCTGACATGACATCTTGTTCTGTTATGAATGCATGCTGCTCTAGTCCTTCAATAAGCTCATTACACATTTTCACCATGTTATCTGCAGGCACTTTTTCTGCAGTGTCACCACCAACATCATCATCATGTTGGCCCTCATTGAATTTTGAAATATTTCAGAGTTTGGATTTTCAGATTAGAGATTGTCAATCTGTACTATACAGGAAATCAGATGGCATCTTGAGTTGCATTTTTCCTGAGCTCTGGCATTACGTTTGGAAAGACAAGACAAAAAGGATCTTTTTTCTTGTGTTCATGGGACCTAGGAGAGAAGTTGTGGTTTGGACTAGGATGGAATCAGAGCAGTCTTAAGAAGAGAAGCAGCCTTCCTGAAAATTGAAGCCTAAGTTACTGCAAGGCGTCTTCTGACCTATCCTCCAAAGTCCTTCCGCTTCACTTCCATCACAGTCCATTGGTAAAAATCAAGTCATAGGCCCAGCCCAGAGACAAAAGGTCACACAAGGATATGAATACCGGTGTGGTTGTACAGTGGAACATCTTTGGAGCCAATTACCACAATAACCCACTACATGTTTTGGAGAAATGGGAAATAAAATGAGAGACAGGATGTGACCAGATTGTGAGAACTTTGAATGCCAGGATGTAGGCAAAGAGAAATCAAAGGCTGTTGTGCATAGGATGAATACAGGGAAATTAGTGTTTTAGGAAGAGTAACTTAGTCATGATACATATGTCTGATTAGAAGAGGGAGTAACTGGATGCAGATGGAGATGTTAGATGGCCATTGCAGTAACTTAGGTGTGCAAAGGAAGAATTAGAGCAAAGGTGGATGCAGTGGAATAGAAAGGAAAGGATACTTTGAATATGATTTGATCAATCATAATTTTGCCTGCAGAAAGATGGCACATGACAGATATGGAAAGCAAATAAAGAAATATGCCAACTCAAGAAATACATTAAGCCAAGAAATCTTTGAGAATTCATAAAAACAAGAGAGAGAGGATAAGAGATGTATTAAAATGGGAAGCAGGAAGAAAGTAGCCGAGAATAGAAACTGGGGTCAATAAAAGTAGAAAAGGACAATGATTATACTGACCTAAATTATAAAGCAAAAAAGGTATTCACAGGGGAGGAGAAAAGAAAACACTGAGTAGAAATGCATACCATTCTGTGTAAACTCAGCATAGAAGCAAGCAGGACATAACTCTCAATGACACCATTAAGAAGACAATAATTAACTTTCACTAGTGATAATATGTCATATATTTATGTAATAAATATTTCTAAATATTTACTATGTACACACAATGTACTTATCTCTGATACTTTTATGTACAGAGAGATGATCTTCAGACCCACTGTGCAAGAAATCTTCAATTTATTGATGTGTACAGAAAAAATGGTAGCATTGCAAGATAAATGCTAAGTGCTAAAACAGTAATAAGAAAAGATTACTTGCGTGATGGAGGAGGGAATTAATGACTTTGCCTGAGCATATCAGAGATGACGTCACAGAACACTTGAGGTGAGCAGGAGGAATAAAAGTTTGGCAACTAGAGAAGGTGAATCATTGCATTCCATGTAGAGTGGATGGCTAGTGTGTGCAAAGGCAGAAGTCTTCAGAAAACATGGTGGATTGGAAGACCCAGTCTTCTCTGGGTAGAAGCCCTATACTCTGCTCACCAAGAAAGGGAAGTTGGGAAACCATTAAACTATTGAAAAGTACTTGAGATCTTTGGCATCCAGAAGGTTAAAATATCAGTTATCTGGAAGCCTGTTGGTCCACAGTAGCTCTATGTTGCTGATACTGCCTGAAAACCAAAGTATTTTTTAGTTGTATTGACAACTATTGACTACTTCTACTCTCTTTTCTTCAAAATAGTGATGTGACTTCTGGAATATTCGTAGAATTCCTAAGCCAATTAAGAGGCTGCAGAACACAGTTATCTATATTACAGGGCAGAAAGTGATACATGTAGACAGGGAGGTACAGAAAGTATGAGGGCCTGGGGAATGGGGATATTAATTTCAACCAGATAAATAAAAATAAAGATCATGAAGGAGATTTCTTGGAGCTGAGTTTGCCATATGGGTAAGAGTTCAAGAAGTCTCAATCTGTTTAGGGCTGGAGAGGTAGAGCAAAGGACATTTGAGGAAAAAAATGCAGGGCAAAGAGTTGAAAACGGGAAGGTATTTGAATAACTCTGTTGACTGTCTGATGTCAGTCCAGCAGAAGATTTTCCCAAAGGTGTAGGGCAAGAAACAAGTAGCACGGAAAGTTAGGGGCAGGTCATGAAGGCCATTAGATGCCTCTATGGTGTTTGTTGTGTAAGCCTGGAAAGATGTCAAGATCCTGAGCAGAAAAGGGGTACAACTGAGCTGTGTGTGAGAAGATTGCTCCAGGGGCTGTTTACAGAAAGGATGAATGAGGGCTGATTATCCTGGGGAGAGACTAAGGATTGAAGAGGAGGGCGATAAAGAGAGGGAGACAGCTGGGTAAGATCCTGATGAGATCCGTGCTTCGGAAATGGCAATAGGAACAGAAGAAGACTGTCTGGGAAGGATGGTCAGGTAGTGGGCTCAAGGAGAGGTAAGAGCCAAAGGTAATGTTGAGGTTTTTTAGCTTTGATGAGGATGGTGTTGATGGAGAAGAATTGAGATATGGAATAAAAGAGTGAGCTAGGGAACATACATTTGTTTTGTTTCTGTTTTGTTTTTGTTTTTGTTTTGAGACAGGATCTCACTCTGTTGGCCAGGCTGGAGTGCAGTGGCATGGTCATGGGTCACTGCAGTCTCCACCTCCTGGTCTCAAGTGATTCTCTCCTGCCTCAGCCTCCCAAGAAGCTGGGACCACAGATGTGCACCACTGTGCTCAGATTTTTTTTTTTTTTTTTTTTTTTAGATGTGAGGTCTCACTCTGTTGCCAAGGCTGGTATTGAACTCCTGGGTTCAAGTGATCCTCCCACCTTGACCTCCCAAAGTGCTGGGATTACAGACATGAGCCACTGTGTGTGGCTGTGTTTTTTCTTTCTTCTAAATTCTCATAGAATTTTAGTTTTGTGGATAAAGCACAATAATCTTTTTTCTTTTGAAAAGAAAATCGGCAGGCAAGAACTATGTGTTCTGTGGACTATGATTTATAGCATGTAGTTGTTGGGTAAATTTCACTGTCTTTGGCCTAAGCACTCAAAAGAGAGCTCTTGCTGGGACACATATTCCAATTTTGTGTTTCTGTATTTTACAAGGGAATTGAAATGCACCACTTCAGAGTGAATTAGAAGTGAGTTTGTACATGTTTCTGCTTAGTGGAACTCAAATAGTTTCCCAGGGAATACGTTCTCTGTTTTTCCAACACCTTTCCCTTATTCCCCAAACAGATTAGCACATGTCTCTCATACTCCTCACATTGCCATCAGAGTAAGAGAGTGAGAGGGAGAGATCGGGCGTAGGGCATGATAATTTTACACTTGAGACAGTGATGTGTACGATCTGAAGTTTTTAAATTCTTGGAAGACTCTTGGGTGCGAGATATATTTGTGTTGCAGCACAAAACCAAACAGCACATGCAGTAATCCCTAAAGGTATCTGGGCCCATAGACTCTGCACCTGAAAGCTCTTACTGTTCAGCATTTGGAAACATTTCAAATCATTTCCTCAATGCCCAGTTTCACATTTATAACATATGATAATTAAAAAGAAAGCCCTTGTTAATATTTAACAGAACTGACAGTAGGAAATGTAGATGCAGTTTCTCTTACCTCTTCTTTTAACACCCTTCTCCCATATTTAATCTCAGGGGGTCCTTTCTCTCTTTCTTCCACTCTCTGTACTACAGTCCACAGACCCCCGGAACTCTCACACCCTCTAACTTCCCTGAGCCACAGCTGGGAGAAATTCTCTGATCTAGACCTGGTAACACTTAGAAGAGCTAGTTAATAAATTTCATCCTGAAGAAGCAGCTTCAGAAGTTACTTGTATATGTATCATATATATACACACACACACACACATGCACATATATATACACACACACATACACACACACACACACATATATATGAGGCCACTTGTGTAGTAGGGTTGTGAATTTACATGCATTACACCCAGATGTGCTTGGAAAAATAAGTAATCTGATCAAGATAGTGGAGGAGAAAACAAATAGCCAAAGGTGGCATATAGTTTATACCTAGTTTGATAGAATTTAAATAGGCCTTCGTGCTTGCTCTCCTCCCTTTTCTTTGCCCCAA
Source organism: Pan paniscus (assembly GCF_029289425.2). Classification (NCBI taxonomy): domain Eukaryota; kingdom Metazoa; phylum Chordata; class Mammalia; order Primates; family Hominidae; genus Pan; species Pan paniscus. Next base: position 80,811,355 of record NC_073263.2, on the reverse strand, counting down.
GAGGTGTCTGTCTGTCCTGGGAGTGTTTTCTGATGTTGGGGACGAGCCCTGGAGTTTCTCGGTGTATCCCTGCTCTGTCCTGTGTCAGTGGCACTTGTCCTGTGGGTGCACGCTGCCCCACTGGTTATCAAAGCTGTGTGAACTGGTTTCTCTTGCTTGGCCAGGACCTGGAAATTTTCCATCAATGAATCAGTTTCCTCTCAGGCCTGAGGCAGGTCCTGGTCAGATCCACAGCTCCCTGTGCCTTTGGAGCTTCCCCTCAGAGGAGGGCGAGGATCATGGGACATCCTGAGTCCCATTCTTACACCCCTTGTGACCTGCAAGTGACCAAGAAAGCACTACTTCACTACCTTCTGCCTGTACACTATGCAGTTTGTTTGCTGTGGCTAAGTGTTGGGTTGGTGTGAATTGCCTTTAAGGATTGTTGGTTGACTGCAATGACCCTGTGACAAAGGGGGAAAGATGGGTGATATGGTTTGGCTGTGTCCCCACCCAAATCTCATCTTGAATTGCAGCTCCCATAATTTCCAGGTATAGTGGGAGGGACCCAGTGGGAGGTAATTGAATCATGAGGGCGGGTCTTTCCTGTGCTGTTCTCGTGATAGTGAATAAGTTTCATGAGATCCGACGGTTTTATAAATGGGAGCTCTCTTGCACATGCTCTCTCTCGCCTGACACCATGCAAGATGTGACTTTGTTCCTCCTTTGCCTTCTGCCATTATTGTGAGGCCTCCCCAGCCATGTGGAACTGTGAGTCCATTATACCTCTTTCCTTTATAAACTACCCAGGCTCGGGTATGGCTTTATTAGTAGCGTGAGAACAGACTAATGCAATGGACTTTGCTCTTCATATGAATTTAGGTCTCTGCTCTTCTTATCGCTCATCATCACATAAAGTGACCATGGAATTTTGGGTCCCATACTGCAATACTTTTGAGATGGAAGGGGGTGTTAAAATAACTATAATTATACAATATATTCAAATATATTTTTACTGACTGATACATTGATTTTATAATTTTGATGGAGTAATGAAATAGTTCTATTCAAAATTATTTCAAAATAAAATGCTTTTTACTAAAAATAACAATGACCTTTGTCTGTGTACAGGTCAAAATGGAAGAATAGGCATCCCTAACCATGAGCTGAGCCTGCAAGAACCTCAGATTCACATTCCCAAGAGAGCGTCTGGTGCAGGAGCAGGGCACTCTAGGGTTGGGGCTGCAAAGCTAATGGGCACTGAGGCCGGTCCTTGGGGGGCCCCTGTGCCAGGGCTGAGTCATCCTTATAGGGTTTCTAGATCTTGGCGACATCAACAGACACCAAGTCATACACCTCAATTGATTTTGGAGCAGTGCCCACTTGCTGGGCAAGGACCACCACCAGAGCAGCAAAGGGGCCAGTGAAGCCAGTCTTACTCTACAGCTGGCTCTGCATGCCAGAGCAAAGTCTTGAGATGCTAGGGCTTTGGGTCTTTTGCTATCTTTGTAGGAATTATTAGAGCCAGAAAGTAGAGTCTGCAGAGAAAACACCTAGAGCAGCAGAAGAAAGAGGCCTCCCACAGAATTTTTTTTCTGCTGAAAGCCTGATGACCACAGGAAGGTACAAAAGCACTAGCTACAGCTCTTCAGTGAGACAGGGCCCTTTAAAGCTAGTAAAATATCAGAGTCAGAATGATAGTCATGATCTAGGAAATACTGCCTGGTAGAAAACAATGAAAAGAAACCAGATATGTTGGGATTAAGCGGAACAAACACTATGCTGAAATTGATCAGATGAAGGAAGTGAAACAAAGAAAGCGTTTACTTTATTTCCACATGAGTTGGAAAGGCTCTCTGAGTGCTGTCATTAGCTACCTGCCTTCAACTGCCACTGAAGTTTTCAAATAATTAATATGTTAGAAATAGCATTCTAGTAGTATGTTTTCAAAGTGAACCCGAAAAGGATAACTTTTGGCTTTCATTGAAGGGAATGCAGAAGCTCTGACAGAGAACATTTAAATCACAAACCCAGCACAGTTCCATGCAATGCGAGTCTCTTTGGAAATGGCTGTCATCAGTTAGTGGTGACCTCGCAAGCTCTTGTACCAGACAGCTCTCCGTTTTCTCACGGGGAGATGGAAGCCAGGCAGCACCAGCCGGGCTGGTCCTTCCAGCCTTTCTAAGGATATTGAGCTTTTTCATCCGGGGAAGATAAGGAACGGCCACAGGGGTTTAAGCAGTAGAGGCATAATAACATTTGGGTTTTAGGAATCACTCTGGCGCCATTCTGAGGCAGAATAGGACAATGACTAAAGGTGATCAATACTTCTGGGATGATGGCCAGAAAAGGAGTTAAAGACTCCAGAAAACAGCATTTCTCTGCAACCAAAGAGCACTGGCGCGTGACAGAAGAGGTCTGTGAGGTCAAGTCATACCAAGGGGAGTCTGCTGCTCTTGAAGACACCAAAAAGAAAAAAAAAAGAATAATTCTTTGCTCATACAGAATTTCTCTAGCTAAAGGGATTTTTTTTTTTCTGTCTAGATTTGATCCAAATCGTGTTCTACAGGGTTCATTCTATTATTGTTTCAAACTGAGAGTCAAGTGTTTTAAAAATTTAGATGCAATATTTCTATCTTGGACCTCTCAAGCGAACATTAAGATCAATACCTTGAAGTGAATTCAAGATAACTTGAATCTTTAAAAAAGGAAGTCAGCCATTGTTTTATAGAACTAAAGGTAAAAATCTACCAAAAGCAATAACGTGGAATGCATATAATTTTGAAACAAACGGCAATTGGGTTACAAAAATGTAAACATTTACAAACACCGTTCTGCAAATTATGTCTTATCTCCTGGCAAAGTCATTTAAGGCCGAGTAAGGGCAATGCCTCGTTTTATGACTCCATATCCTGAGGAGTGCTGGTCTTTCTCATTGTCTCGTAATTGCATGCGTTTTCCCTACTAAGCCAAAATCTCATATAACCAGGGTCACTCTTGGTAATCACCTAGCATTTAGTGCAATTTGCCTTCCTACCCTTTCTTGTTATTGTTTTAAAAAACAAGGCACACAGACTTAATTCTTTTTTTCTTAGTACAGATTTTTTGTTTTTAAACTTGATTGGTCCACATGGTAGAACTCTGCCAGTGGAGATTTTGAAATGAGGATGAGTTTATTTGAGCAGCTGTATTCTGTTGTAGAGTATCTTGTGACTTGCCTCAAGGAAAATGTCTATATTCCCCAGACTGTTTAATTGCAGCTCTTGTTTTTGACTCTTTGGGTCTGGCTGTCTCTTTACGCTATCTGATACCAGCTGTAGCAAGCAGTGGGATTGATATCTTCTCTGAGGCCTGCTGATGTCAGGGTCTTGGAGAGCTCAGATTCGAGGTCAAATCTGCCCTGGCAGGAGTTCATTTGTATTGCTTGTGTACCCCACATTTCCCAGATCAGAATACTGGGAGTCAGGATAACAGCTATAAAGCAGTATTTCTTTTTTTTCTTTTCTTGAAGGTCTGTTGCAGTGCATTCAGAGGGACTTACAACCCATGGCAAATTGCTTTCCAGTAATCCTAGGAGCCCTCAGGGAGTGTCTCATGCTCTGTAGTCTTACTCACCATCAAGCATGTCCAGCATTTTCCTCCTTTTGTGATCCAACTTGCTGTGATGATGTTCCTGTTTCCTGGGAAACCGTGCGTGGCTACTCTGTCCCTATCACTCACCGGCAATGCTATCTTTGAGACTGCTGCCTACTGGGCGAGGCCTGGGTAGAAGATGTCTTCTGTTTCCCCATAATGCTGGTGCCCACTGAGGGGGAGATCTCAGCAGAGGACACATCTTCTGTCACCATAAATGTTGGTGCCCACACTGTGAATGCTTTCCTCTGAGTGAGACATTGCTCTCAGACTAGAGATTAACATTTTCATGGGTGTCCTCCTGCTCACAGAATAGCGTCAGGCGCGGAGGGCCCATGACAATTCTTGCTCCCTGCAGGACTCTGTTTGAGGAGAATGTATACAGCTCCCTATGTCTGTCTTTCCTTGTACATTCCTGGCCTCTTCCCAGAGGAATACGCCTTCCTCCCCCTCCCTAGGAAGCATCCCAGGATCTCTCAACCTGGCTCACTCCAGACATAAGAAGACAGGCTTGAGATCTGGGTTTCTCAGATCTGAAGCTCAAACTGGGATCCCTGCTATTTTCAATGAGTAGACCTAGGAGGGAAATTGTGCAGGTTAAATCCTCTTTCTTTTTTTCCAAGGGTCTGGCTTTTTCTTTGTCTTACAGCTTCTTACTGATCTACTCCTAGTCCTCAAATCAAATGGAAATGGTAGTCAAATCGGTGTCTTTACTGCCTCCTGCTTTTTTCTACCTCGTCCCCTCTTCTCACTCAATTTTCTTTTCCTAAGTTAACACTTTCTCCTCTTTTCTATCAATCCAAGTCTATTCTCTCTTACTTCTCTTACTCTTTTTTCCTCTCCTCCCGCCCTCCCTTCCTTTCTTCCTTCCTTCCTTCCTTCTTCCTTCCGTCCTCTCTCCCTCTCTCTCTTCCTCCCTCCCTCCCTTCCTCCCTTCTACAAATATTAATTGTGTGGCTACTGTGTAAGGTATAGTGTTATATTCTAGGGATAGAAACATGATTCAGTCATAATTTCTTCTTCTAGAAACTTAAAATTCAACCTCACATTGTCTCTTTTCTGATTTCTTTAGTTTGTCCTGCTTTAAAGGTCCTTTCCTTCTCTGAATTCCTACTGTACACATGACATGCACTGTAAGCTTTTTCATATTTCATTATTGTTTTTTAAATCCCTAGCTGTCTTGGACTTGATTGTCCCTGTTTGCAGACACATTGGATTTGGTTGATTTATATGAACGACATATAAATGTAACCATATTTTTGTCATGAAAGTCTTTTTTTGCCTTATGATATGACTGTGTGCCAAAAGTACTTATTATATACTATGTTCCTATTCTGTAAGCTGGGGTGGGGGTGGAGAAGCAATGATTGATAATGATAACCTGGAAACAACTTTCTCTGAATATAAAAAATCTATCCATTAGGTGGCATTTACCTTTCCAAAATTGTTTTGCACCATCATCTCTTTTGATACTCATGGCAGATTTTATTTGCTATCATTTTAAGTCCCATTTTAACTAGGGAGACTGAGGATCTTAGAATGTTAAGTGATTTATTCAAAACTAGAGTATGACCCCTGTTCTTCTGAAAGCAAGACCAACACAATCTCCAACACCCCTTGCCTCATCTTGCCCCCCATCACTTCTGCACACCCCATCTCACCTTCCTCCTCTCACCTCACCTCCCTCACTTTGCCAGAGGAGCTCTTTAAAAGTGATTTAAAGGCTCTGTAGTGCTCACCCTCATCACATCACAGTGCAGAAGCACATTGTAAGTAGGTTAGGTACACCTTTTCTTTGTGGTTCTAACATTGAATTTTACCTCTTTAATGGGACAGGCTATGTGCTGAAGCCATTTGCACATCTACCTATGTCTGCAAACAGCCTGTGAGCTTGAGGAGAGGGGCTGTCACTTGCTCATCTCTGTGTCTCTAGCTCCATGCACAGAGCTTGGGCCCACCAGTGTGGATTCTGGAGTAGAATGTAAGATGCCTGCAGGGTGCTTAAAGTTATATCAAGGTTCTGTGTAGAAGCAAAGACTTGAGCTCTTGCCTTGAGCTCTTGCTCCCTTATAGCAGGACTGGTCTATCCCACTGGTGTACGCTGAGTTGAGAGAGGGGGACTCTATGGATGAGATCACACAATATTTTGGAGACCATGAGTAACCCTGATGATTAAAATGTTTCCTTGTCTCGATCCTGAGGTCTCACAGCCCAAATGGAATCATTCTCAATGGGTTTGGGGTATGCCTCAAGAACCCTCACTGTAGAGGATGCCAGCAAAAAGGTAGCATATATAACCTTTAATATTTAATGCAACACAACATTCCCATTCCTAC